>NC_133771.1:61348393-61400883 GCF_003597395.2 Chelonoidis abingdonii | reverse complement strand
ACCCTGCCTCTTCCCACCCCTGCTCTGCCCCACGCCCCACTCCCATCCCTTCCCTCAAGTCCCCACCACCGTCCTGCCTCTTCCCACCCAGTTCTGCTCCCTCTCCTGAGCACACCCCATCCCTGCTCCTCCCACTCCTTCCCAGTGTCTCCTGGATGCCGCAGAACAGCTGATTGCAGAAGGTGGGAGGTCGTGGGAGGGAGTGGGAAGAGTTGATTGGTGGGGCCACCGGCAGGCAGGAGGTGATGCAGGAGGAGGGGGAGAGCTGGCAGCCGGTGGGTGCTAAGCACCCGCCAATTTTATTGGTGCACCCATGGAGTCGGTGCCTATGGTAACAACCATAGACTGCAGCAGTGTCAGACTTTAGGCTTATGTTGCAACAAGTGCAAGAAGTTAAATCAAGCAAAAGTTTGCAAACAAGAGGAACATGGGTCCAGAAAGAAACAAACTGTACATTTGTTGCACAGAGAGGAGAATCACACAGTGCAAGCAAGAGTGAAGAAAACCTTTTTAGAGGAATTTTGCAAGAAGTAACACCTTCAAACAACTGGACTATTATGCTGGAAATAATTGGAATTCCTGTGACTTTTAAAGTGGACAATAGGGCACAAGCCAATGTTCTACTAGACTCTATAAAAAAAAATTGGGAAAAAAACACAAAAAAACAAAACAAATAACCCCCCCAGCATTCACAGCAACCAGATAAAGCTTAAACTTTACAGTGGGGAGCTGATTCCTACTTTTGGTGAATTTGAGCTGGAGGTAAAGGTAAAAGATAACAATGAAAAGATTAAGTTCGTGATTATGCCTTGGAAGCATATATCTATACTAGGGTTTAAGACGTGTCAGATATTAGGCCTTATTCAGAGAGTATGTGCCATAGAAGGGCAGGAGCAAATTCAATTGAAGATAAATTTCAGTATGTCTTTCAGGGATTGGGAAACTGACCACAGAGTGTAAAAATGAGCTGTCAGAGCCCAGTAAGTCCAAGATATGTGCTCCTAGGAATGTTCCCCTGGCTCTAGCCCCCACCCCCAAAAGAAAACACTAAAAGGGAAACTAGATAAATTAGTTGCTTAAGGCAGAGACGACATGCTTGTTAATGGCAAATTGCTGGATAAAGTCTATGAAAGAGAAATTATGCAAAAGGTCTATAGAGGGTAAAATTGTTAACCTGAGTCTTGATGGGTGGAGCAATGTCCACAATGATCCTGTTGTATGTGCTCGTGTGACAACAGAAGAAGGGAATGTATTTCTTACAGAAACAATTGATACATCAGGAAATGCACACACAGCAGAATACTTACAAGAAGTAGCAATAAAAGCTTTAACAAACTGTGAAAAAAACTCAAATGTCTAGTATGCAGCTTGGTCACAGACAATGCCACAAGTGTATCCAAGATGAGAAGGAATTATTTAGAAGAGAGTGAAAAGAGTCCCAAGCTAATAACATACAGTTGCAGTGCTCATTTGATGCACCTCCTACCTGGCCAAAGACTTCAGTGTTCCAGAAATAAAGGCTAATATTGTTGAAATTGCAAAATACTTCAGTAACAACCACTTTGCAGCAGCTGCTCTGAAAAAAGTGGGAGGAACCAAGCTAACTCTCCCACAAGATGTGTGATGGAACTCAGCAGTGGACTGTTCTGAGCACTATATCAAGAACTGACCTAATCTGATGAGAGTTTGTGAACAAAATCATGAAAAAATAGATGCCACTGTCACAGCCAAAGTTCTTAACATTGGGCTTAAGAGAAATGCTGAGATATGCTGAGCAAAATGGCCTTCACACTTACCTCATGCTGAGTACCCTAAAGCCTATTTCTGTAGTCTTGAACAAAATGAAGGGAAATAGCTGTTTTATTGCTGACAGTTTTGAAATTTGGAAGGAACTGAGGGCTGGTCTACACTATGAGGGAAAATCGATCTCAGATACGCAACTTCAGCTACGTGAATAATGTAGCTGAAGTCGAAGTATCTAAGATTGAATTACTCACCATCCTCACGGCACGGGATCGATGTCCGCGGCTCCCCCTGTCAACTCCGCAACTCCGTTCGGGTTGGTGGAGTTCCGGAATCAATATAAGCGTGTTCGGGGATCGATATATCGCATCTAGATGAGACGCGATATATCGATTCCCGAGCAATCGATTGCTACCCGCTGATACGGCGAGTAGTAAAGACGTAGCCTGAGTGAGATCTTAAAAAGAGAAACATGCAATGAGAGTTCTATTACAAGCATTAAAAAAAGAATGGGACAAGCACTATCTCCAGCTTATTTTCTTGCAAATATTCTCAATACTCCGTACTAAGGCCAAACCTTAACTGCTGAAGAAGAGGAGCTGGCTATGACATGGACATTCAGCAATCATCCCTCCATAATGCCACCTATAATAAACTTCAGAGCTAAGAGTGAACCATTCAAGAAATATATGTTTGCTGATGATGTTTTAAAGAAAGTCACACCAGTGAACTAGTAGAAGTCACTTAAGCAGTAAGTAGCTTCTTCTGCCAGTGTAGAAAGAATATTTTCTTCCTTTGGACTAATTCATTCCAAACTGAGAAATCGTTTGGGACCTGAACAAGCAGAAAAGCTTGTTTTTCTTTTCCAGATTATGAACAAACAGAAAAATAAAGGTGAAGATGTCTGAGTTAGCTGTAGAAGCCAATATTTTAAGTTTCTCATGTTGAGCTGGCTGGCATAGTCGATTTAATTTTTGTTTTTTTAAATATTTAACTATTTTCGTTAAAAACAATTTTAACAAAAACAAACCTGATTTTAAAAAACTTGAATGTTTAAATGCAAAAAATCATATGCTTGTTTTGTTAAAATACTGTGTTTGCTGTTGAAGAAAAAAATCCAGAATACATAATGTTGTTGTTTTAGTTAAATAAAACAATTTAAATGTCTGTCTCACGATGTTCTCCTCCTAAGACAGCATGGAAAGAAAATCCTCCAAATATTAATGATTAACCTGTTGAAATGGACATAGTTCTCTTCCCAATGACTTCATAAATATGTGCTTTAGTTACGTTTGGTAAATGAAATAACCAAACAATCATTCATTTTCTGATATAGCTGTAAAACTAATTGAAAAGTTTTCAAAGTAAATCACTTTAAAAATATATTTTGTATACCTTCGAAAAATGAAACCTACATCTATCTCTGAGTTGTGAAGAATATGTATAAGGTTACAACAACCAACAAGAATGCACTTTTATGTAGAAATCCATGATTAAATCAACTCTTCCTGACTAATGAATTAAATCATGATTTAAACTGATTTGATTTAAATCAAATCCACTCTGACGTGGATGCAAGAAATTCCATGTCTTCCTGTATGGGCAACCAGTGTTAGCAGAAACAGATCACAAGCCACTGGTGGCAATAGCATAAAAAGGATTAGCAGACACTCCTCCTAGATTACAGAGATTATTCTTTCAATTGCAGCTATATGATCTAAAATTAGAATACAAGCCTGGGAAACATTTAATGATGGCAGTCATTCTGACTACAGTTTATGACAGAGTAATAATAGAATCAAGAATAGAGTCAGACAGTGTGCATGTGAACCTGTTAAGAAAATGTGTCCAGTTTCAGACAAAATGTGGACTGTAGTTGCTAACACCACAGCACAAGATGTAACTTTACAAAAAATTAAACAAGCATTAATGCAGGGTAGCTTGTATGGAACATGCCCAGTCCTTCTCACCACTTTGAAGGAAAACTGTCAGTAATAGAGACAATATAGTTCAGGGGCACCAGACTTGTAGTTCCCCAAAATGTTACATCAGAATATGTTACACAGGATACATGAAAGTCACATCGGAATTGAAAAATGCAAAAGAAGGGCTAGAAATGTTTTGTATTAGCCACAACTGAATATAGATATAGAAAAAAAAAACATTGAGGTATGTGAAAAGTGCCAGAAATATAGAACTAGCCAAACAAAACAGCCTATGATGATAACTGAAGAAATGTTGGCATCCTGGTCCAAAGTAGGCATGGATCAGTTTACTTATGCTGGCAAAAATATATATGTTGGTTCTGGATTATTATTCTCACTTTCCAGAAATAACAAAATTTGAGACCTCTACTGCAAAACATGTCGTTATGACTATCAAATTTTCTTTGCTGGGAACGGCATACCAGAAGTGATCATGTAAGACAATGGGCCACAATTTGATGGTTATGAGTTCCAGTGTTTTTCAAGAAAAGGTAGAGGAGTCTAACACAGACACTTATCTGGCTTCACTGGCAGCTCCTCTGAAACATGGGTTTTCACCACTCACTCTTGCCCATCACCCCAATTGGGGTATGGGCCGCCAACCACAGATCTCCAGAGTCCTCTATCCTGAGCCATTCGCTCTAGCTGGTTCCAAAGCTTTTATTTAACAGGGAGTTAAAAATAAGATTATCTAATTTTGTAGTAGCAGATTTTAAACATAATAGTGACATGAATAATTATAGGATAAATGACAAATGTAAACAAAGACATTATCACGATAAGAGGTCACAGGAACCGATGCTTTTGCTACCACATGAGAGGGTATGCCTGTATGATGGTAAAACATGGATACAAAAAGCAGTGGTCTCTTGTGAGGTAACTCTTAGGTCACATGAAGGGGTACCTAATGAAAGCTGAATTTCAGACAGAATAGGAAGCACCTTCAGCACATCACAGATGGAATGGAGGACAAGGAGACAGGGCCCAACACTACAGTATCTGAACCAGAGAGGCACATGGAAGAAACAAAAGAAAAGATTAAACAAAGCAATGCAGATCCTAAGGTGTAAGAGGGCACAGCAAAGACTTATTAAAAATTGTTAGAGTTTGCTGAGGTTTTTCCCATTGTAGAAGTATTGGTACTGGTTGTTAAAGGTGGCTGGTGATAAAGCTGTGTGTATTGTTACTTGGAAAGAGCAGAGGTGAGGCTCTTCAATAAAAAATCCTCTTTCTCGTACACTAGTGTTCTGCAGAACACTAATAAAGAACAATACAACTGTATGGGGCTCTATGCAGGCATAAGTGTCTGCCTACCGGAAACAGTTTGCAGATTTGGTGCCTAGATATTCAGTAGATTTTTGTTGCTCCACATGATTTCTTTATGTTGCGGTAATCAGTAGAAAAAGTGGAATTAGGAAATGAAAAGGGAACAAGACACATCATGGGAGAGGCACTGCATAATTACTGAGGCTGGAAGGACTAGTAACTCAGAATCAGGATGGGGAGGACTGAGAGTTGGTATAATGAAACATCAGAGCTTTAATCCCAGGTCTGCTATTTACTCTATCTCTGCCCTTGGGAAAGTTGCTCAACTTTCCTGCTTTAGTTTCCCTGTCTATAAAGGCAGCAATACTTACCTACCAACCAGGGGTTTGTGAAGATTAAGTTACATTGAAAAGTGCTTTGAGGTCCTTGTTCTGTATTTATTTATTTATTTATTTAGCAGAGACTTCATGTAACAGTTAGCATTAGCTAAGGATGGGTGAACCAGTTAGGCCAAAAATAATAATAGCCTTGAACCTTTACTGAAACTCTAATTGATCCTCTGAGACTTGAAAAAAAATTGGTTAATGTTCTTTTAATATTTTTTTATTGTTATGTGCCTCTAGACTTCCCACAAAAGCAGATGCGCTGAAATACAAGTACCACAAGAAGGTTGCATTTGCTGTTTGTCTGGCCAGAACAGAAGCCAAAGAATCGGAAATCCCATCAGATTTCCTATTTGAATAAGATTTCCAGCCTATTTTTGTAGACAGGTTTGTCCTTCATCAATACCAACACATTTCTTCTCTGACTCTAACCAAACTCTGGTAGTAAACAGCAGAACCCAAATATACTAATATGTGCTATTGAATCCAAATCCTACAGAGTGCTGAGTCAGGCTCTGAGGAGAGAGGCAATTCCATTGCACAGAGAATTTCAATATTATGAAGTTGGGTTTCATTCCAATTTGAAATGAAAACCAAAACTTATGAAATGCTCAACTATGGGGAATGGACCTGGCAGGATGCCCCAGAGCCATGGACTGCCAAGCCCAGGCAGCTGAGGAGCCAGGTAGATGAGTTGTCAGAAACTCATGCAGGCTTCAAAAACCTACCTGGAAGGCTGGGTTCTGTCAGAAATCAACCTGATTTCCATTGGAACTTTGTCCAAATCAAACTGTCTCTGAGAAAAAAATAAATATCAACGAATTGGCACATTCAGACAAAAAAATGTTTTGTTACAATTTTATTGATTACATCTAGTGCTGAGCACCTCCTGCATTCCCCCAGCTATACACATCAGCATGCAAAATAAGGGCCACAACTGGGGTGTCATGGCTGAGCCTGGATCCAGAGGCAAAATTAGGGCTATATTCACTCGTGGGGATGGACGATTGCTTCCAGGAATATGTTCTAATTCTCAGTATCTCTTCCTGTTACTTTGAACATTGGGACACATAAGCCTTCATTCAGCATCTAACTCTTGCAGCTGTTAGCCCTGCTGTGGAAAGTTGTTGTCATGACTACTGATCGCATATGAGTCTCACATACAATATGTTAAAGAAAAAAATGACTGATAGCTTTTGAGAGCAGCAGAACCACTACAGCTATTTAACAGATCATTCCAACACTCCAACAGCTAAGGGCAGGAAGTAAAAGAGAATACTGTTTCCAGATGAAACTTAGGAGCTATCGAGGTAAGTAGAAAATAGTGACACAAATTAGAATTCATTCATGGATTTACATCTCTTCCAGAAGTCAGCAACTGAAAACAAAGCCTTGTTATATACTGAAGGGTATTTGTTCAGTTCTGATTCAGAGGCAGAATGTGCTCTTAGTTTTCCTTAGAGGACTCCATTCAAGTGCTTACCAGACCCAACCTTTCTGAACCTGTAAGATATGACAGGACACAGCTTGAGTGGTATGGCTGCAGGATATTAATATAAATTGCAGGAAATACATACATATAACTTTTAGCATCATGAATTCCTTCTTCACTTTACTTTGACATCTTTTAGAGTACTGTCTCCAGAAGCCAGTGGGATATTTTTCATGTATGATTTGCTTGTAAAATCTAAAAAAAAGAGTTTATTTATTAATTCCCACTACTTCCCCCAAACTACTTTAAAATCTATTTGTCTATATCCCATTGCCATTACCTGGCATACCTCTATTTTGAATAGATTGGATTACTGTAATTCTCAGTTGACTGTTATGCTAAATAGCTCCAACCATTTGCAAAAGGTATAGCTAGCTGCTGTCTCAATACTCAGAGTCCATGAATCATATCATTTCTATCTCATAAAATTTACATTGGCTTCAGGTTCTTCAAGTAGATATTGTGCTGGCTACTTTGCTGAACACTTCAGAAAACCTCTACATCTCATTATTTTTTATCGTCATTCAGGTCATCAGCTAGTGACGCTTCTCAATCCTTGGCAGTGTTGCTTTAAATTTCTAGAGCAACTTACTCTAAATTCTGTACCATTTTCAATGTTCACTCTAATGACGGAGTGCTTAAATAATATTGAGGACTTTGCCTTTACATGATCACGAGAATATATGCATGCGGGAAAATGGGTGAAAATGGTTGATTCATGCTTTGAAAACCTGAGTTGCACTCTGAACTTGAAAGGAGAGTCCCAAATCAGCACTTTGGGTACCGATTTTATGATGTTGTGACTTGATTGAAAACAATAAGGTCACAATGGCATAAAACTAGTTTAACAGAGTGGTGAATGGGGCCCAAGATTTTTTCTTCATTCCTTATTTCCTAATTTTTTTTTCCTCACAAGTGTATTTAAGTAATACCGTTGTATGGCCTTGTTTGTTTGATAAAGCTGCAGTGGTTTTACTTACATTGTTTTTAAAAATGATTTTGTTAAACTGGTGCAAACTCCTGTGTAGACCCTCCACTATCCATTTCAGAACAGCTTACTATAGTTTAGTTTAAACCTGTTCCTAATCAACTTTAGCTAACCTGAGACAAGACACTCTTAAAATGATATGACTGTCCACACATGGTTACACTGGTTTAACTAGGTTAAACCTGTCTGTCTCAGTTGAGCAAGGCCTATGACAGTTCACAATAGAAGTTGATGAATTGTTTAGAAGACTGTGAGATAAAATCACAAGAAGAACAATAGACAACTCCAAGCAGCAAAGGAAAAAGGCAGATTTGCAGGTAACTAGAGAAGGAGAAAGGAGAGAGAAATACAAAACACTTGTACTTTATTTTTTGCGGGTGGTCTTTTTCTCAGTCTCAGCAGATTCTTTCTCTTTATGTCTCACTGTTTTTTAACTGAAAGATCTTCAATTTGAAGCAGGGGAGTGTGCATTCTCAAAGCATTCACTATGGAACTGCTGATCTTGGACTAGAAAAATCTGAATCTTTTGAACCACAACATGGTTATAGATTAAATGTATGTATGTTGGAGATTTTTCTTTGCTGAAAGTCTTCAGTTCTTTTGATATCATGGGTCCAAATCTGCAGTGATTTTTGCCCTTTATTTCATCAGGCTTGTGCGATCTGCAGGCTACTACAGCTGTGGGCCCTTTGGTGTTTGTGAAGCAGCAGTGATCAGTTTATCAGAAAAGAAGTTAAGCTTCCATCCAGGTTCAAGGTGCTAGGATGCTGACATTTCTTATGGGCCTGATCCATAGACTATCATGAAACTTCCCCAGTTACTTCAATGGGCATTTGACTGGGCTCTATGTGATCAAGGCATCCAGAGTATCTCCTTCCCTACCAGTTCACTAAGGTACTTTGTTGAGTCCTGATACCTCAGGCTTTTTCAGCTCCTGCATATGAGCTCAGAAGAAGCTGAGGCTTAACATTAGCGCTGTGGGAGGGTATAGCATCAGTTTGAACATAAAGGTAGGAAGCTTCGTTCCATTAGTTTACCAGAAATGTTGGGAGGATGCTTGGCCAAATTCTGTTCTCAGTGTTTCCAGTGGAAATCAAGAGTAAAGTCAGTGAAGTCACAATATTTGTCCTACTATTTTTAAAGATGTTATTTAGTTTTGCTTTCATTGGTAAGTTATTGTTGTAGTTTGTTTCTTTTATCTAAATGAGCCTCTGTAACAGCCCTTGCATTAGCACCACAGCACCACTGTTATACTTTTCCCTTTAGCATGCTAATGTATACGGGGCCTGGGTATCAAGCTCAGTGCAGTTACCACAGGAGAATATGCAGCACAAGCTGTGCAGGACAGAACAGATATACTAATAGTCCCAGGTGAGGGGCATGCTATGTACATGCATTGAATTGCCGTAAGATAGCCACGCTTACTGGTACAACTTTTGTCCTTTTCCCATTTTCTTTTGTCCCATTTTCTGATGACAGAAACACAAAAGATCATGGGTATATCATGATTTTGATTACTCACAAATAAAAACAGCTGTGCTGAAACAAAATACTACACTCCTCCACACCCAACTAATACATGCAATATATATAATATGAAATAATATGAAATAAAATATATTTATATTTAAATCTTGCCTATTTGGGCCTGAGAGTCCTTGCAGCTAATTAAATATAGGTACTTGTACATCAGAAAAAGCTTTTTTGTAGTCTGTTGTATAACATTATGGGATATAGATATAGTGAATGCTTTCAAACTATTTGGAGGCTTAGAAGCTACAGAATGCTAATTGAAGTCAGGAAAGTACAAGGTACACAGGGATTTTATGAGAAATCTCTTTATCAAGAGAAAAACTGATGTGAGGAGCAGATGACCCACTGAAAGCTGCAGTGATGAACAAAATCAAGAAGTCTGAGAAACACAGAAGAAAAAGGCCAAACAGTAATGTGTACAAACACTAAATGACAGACCTAGATGGGGTACTAAAATGTTACAATGTCATCCCTTTTCCTGCCTAGTCATATAGATTAGTCTCCTCTGTGATATTAAGTCTATAATTCTGGCAACTTGGTGTATGGTATCACTCAGAGGACTATAACCTCTTAGTTTAACAAGCAGAAGAGAGAGATGGGTTACGATTGCACAAACCCTGAATTATAAAGAATGATGTTTTTATAGATCTTTTTAAATTAGCAGTTTAGGAGGGGGAAATGACCACAAATAGAGTATTTGACATGCAAACTCTTTTAATTAGCATGCTTCTAAAATCTTTTGAATCAAGACAGTTCATCCTTTAAAAAAAGGTTTGTTTTTACTTTTGCTCCATCCAGTAGCAAGTTGAAAGATAATTAACTTTTTTTGTTCATTTTTATAACTTATCATGGGACTATTTATCAAAATAGAAAGCATGCATGTTTTGGTTGGGAACATGTTGTATTCATGTTACCCCAAATTTTAGACTGAAAGGTACTCCAACAATGGTTTTGCCTATGACCATAAACCAGTTGTCAATTTGCTAAATCCAAATCGGTAGAAAGGGGGTGACTCACCCTATGGGAATTGCCAGGGTATTACCAGAGAGCTTGTCTCCAACCTGTAGAGGACTCCCCAGAGCAGGCTAATCCTGCTAACCCTTGGAAGGGCACGGATACAGCCTTCCGCTCAAAGGATTGACATACATGCAGCAGTTTTTCGAAAACAAAATATTGTTCATTAAAAAAATATCAATTACAACACACTTAATAGAATAAGAAAGAATACACTATAACACATAAGATAAAGTAAAGCAGTTGCATTGTATTTAAAATCTTATATTTAAAGCAGCGCAATAGAGTAAAATACACAGAATATGCAGGAGACACAGGAGACAGACTATATGGTAGTTACAATGTAATACTTCAGGTACATAGAGACCCTTTATGCCAGTGGTGGGCAACCTAAGGTCCGCATGCGGCCTATCAGGGTAATCCGCTGGCAGGCCGCAAAACATTTTGCTGACACTGGCTGTCCGCAGGCATGGCCCCCTGCAGCTCCCAGTGGCCGTGGTTCACCGTTCTCGGCAATGGGAGCTGCGGGAAGCGGCAGACCTCACACATATGCTGGCCACCGCTTCCTGTAGCTCCCATTGGCTGGGAACAGTGAAATGTGGCCACTGGGAGCTGCAAGGGGCCATGCCTGTGGACCATCAATATTAGCAAAATGTCTTGCAGCCTGCAATCAGATTACCCTGACAGGCCGCATGCTTTATGTGCATGTACAAAATCTCCACTACAGCTATACTATATTATCCTTATTACAATGTAACAGACTGAGCCTGTATATGTTGGCATTAGCAAGCATTACAATGCTGTACACTAAAGAGAGAGATGTTATAGTTTAACAATAACATTCTGTGAACAGTGACCAAACGGTCACAGAATGAGTGAGGTAGATTTCACTCAATACAGGCATCAAGCTTTATTTACAGGCAAACTCAGACATTCTGTTAAAAATAGACTGAAGGTAAAACTTACACTTAGTTTTTTAAAATCCCTCTGTATCGTCTTACAGGATCCTTCTGCTCTGTCAATCTGTTTGTTCAGGCTGCTGTCTTAGCTGTTGCTGCCGCCACTGTCTCACCTGGTGCTGCTGTGGTCAGGAGGCTCGCTGCTGTTTTAAAGTTTGCTGGTGCCATGGTCTTGAGGCTTGCTCCTGCTGCTGTCTTCAGACTTGCTGGCTGCTGGTCTGATATACTATTTTCAGTCTTCCCAGCTCATCTCTGACTGGTTGCTTTTTCAATTCCAGCTCACTAGCATATTTGCTCAGCCAATTAGATTGAACATAACAGCATAGATCCTGTTCCTGCTTAGATCCTCCCCTTCCTGTATAGATCCTCCCTTTGAGGTCATTATTTGCATGAATCCTCCCCCTGATCCTCCGCTTGAGGTCAATTTGATCTTGTGTCCTCCATTCTGATGTCTTTCATAGAGAATCTATTGAATTGGCCATTTTCAATTTTTAATTATAAACTATTATTTAATTATCATTCATTTAAAGCCTTAATTTTAAAACTAACTACAGTTTTATATAAGCCAAAGCATTATGATAGTGTCACTACCATTGTTATGCCAGTCTGGAGAGGTGCAATTTTATGATGTTTAAACTCCTTTTTCTGTTTTTCTCTGCCAGTCTCTATCAAGGTACTGCAAGGTTTTTCAAAACAGCTAGAAGCAAAATCTCCAATTACATTCAAATCAGTCAGACGGAAGACGTTATCAAATTCATTTCAGCTGGCTTGGCATGTCATCTTGACTAGTAATTCGTTTTAAGTTTAGAATATATCCTCAAGTGTGGCATTCAGGAGTAGCCATGAAGCACTAATTTCTTAGAGAGCACAGCAGCTGGCTGGTATACAATTGCGCTATCTTTGAATTCCAGCATATGGCATAATAATAGTGAAAAGGATCTAAGCTGTGCTTTGGAAACATAGCAGAGATATTTTCTTATGCTTTACATTATCAAAGATGCTGCTGTACATGGAAACCTAGTTTTTGTGTGACTAACTTACATGATCAGGGTCCTCTGAGCAATGTCCCTTTAACGTTTTTCCATAGAGAAAATTCAATACTTCAGAGGTGAAACGGTTGGAATGGTAAATAAACAAACACATTCAGTGCCATAAAAAACTGTCTGGATGGCTCAAGCATATGTAAATATTAAAAGTCATAAAGCTGTGTTATAAACAGAAAAAAATACTTTTCATGGAAGCCTGGAGAGATTTATTCTGGTCTGTTGGGTGAGGGAGACAGGAAAAAAAGTAAAATGAGTATATCAGATTCAAAAGCTTATGTTAACACAAAGATTCTTATAAAACGAAAGCTGTCAGAGTTGGAAATGAAATTTGCAAAAGGAATGGAAATGAATGCTTTAAAATTCAAAAGATATTGGTAAAGTGAGAAAACAATTGGAAAAGAATATGAGAAACTCTTACATGGTTAAACCAACATTTATCCATGTTAACTTCTAGCTGTTCTTTTCACTGAAAATAAATATATTGTGTCTACTGGATGGAAAATAGGCTCGGTAGGTGAATAAATATAACCATATGTGTTCAAAAACTGTTGCAAAAAAAGCAAATGCAATTTTAGATTGCATTGACTGGGGCACTTACAAAATTTAAATCAAGACTGAATGTTTTTCTCGAAGCAATGCTCTAGGACTTATTTTTGGGAAGCTGTATGTCCTGTGTTATACAGGAGGTCATACTAGATGATCATAATGGTCCCTTCTATCAATCTATGAAGCCAAAAAATTCCTTTACACTAATACTCACACTCTGTTTGCACAGATTTTTTTAAAAAGAAATTACTTACACCTAGTATAATAATAAGAAGAAGAAGAAGAAGAAGAAATTTTAAAAGATAGTAATGAAACTTTACTCATGCAGACTTTTTTCATTAAAATCAAGTACCTTCTGAAGGGGAATATTTTATGAGACTCTTTTAAGAGACACAGCAATGATTTTGGTCTGATGGAACATTCTGGGTCAACAGTATGGCTCTTGTTTTAAACCAAAATACAACAAAAGCTTTTATCTTATAGCAGCTTTAAGAACTACTTTTATGAGCTACTTTTTTACCTTGATTTCACTGATACTGCTTATGTGCTTAATATTAGGCATGTGCTTAAAGTATCTTGCTGAATCAGGGCTTTAATCTCCACTGGTGTCAGCATCCACCACCATGGTATGTAAGAGAACCTATTTATATATTGACAGGTATCTCAGATATCATTTTGTGGTAAACATTACTTAGCTCTTTTTAATGTAACACTTCACTATACCACAATTATTGCAGATGAGGACCAGGAATATACAGATAAGTAAACTACAAAACAATCTATTTGTGAGTAAAAATGAAGTAGACTTTGTTTCGCATGCAAAGACTGACTGGCAGTACATCCAAGATTCACTTCGCTTGCTTAGATTGAATATGAACTAAGTTTGCTTTCCAGTCTCCAATCATATGGGCAGATCCTTAGGTTCTCAATTAGGAGCCTGATCTACGCCCTCCCAGGGGAAAACCATGGACAGGGCTAAATGGCAAGAAAATCCGTCAGCAGCATAGCTCCATTGGAGTCATGCTACTAGGCCTTCTCCAATCACCAGCCTTTCCTTGAAGAGGTGAGGGTTAGTAGGCTATATCACATATCTGGGGAGTCTGTGTGTCTGCCTACTCCTTGTAGGCTTGCTCCTTAAATTAAACCTGCCAGACCTGCTGCTAGATCCAGGGGAAGAGAAGAATATTGGCTCAGAGACAGCTGACATCCTTTCTGTGTGAGAGAGGAGGAGATCCACAACTGCAGGGGGCTCCCTCTATTATCAATTTTTAAACTGAGATTATGGAAAATGTTATTCTGTGCTAAAGAAATTAGCCTCACATATTTTAAGTTTCCTGCTGTCTTACTTCTCTTGAGTCCCTAATTTTGGATCTTTACACCACTTATGAAATGTAGCCTTAGCAAGCTGAGAAGACTTTGGGGAATTTCATTAGTTTTAGGTTATTCCATTTCAATCTGTTTTCTAGGTCAACATTTTCCTTGGTGTACTCTATATCAAGCCAAAATTCTTGTTAGTTTTCGGCAGAGGAATGATGTCAGCCATTTGGCTTTGGGATTCATTTGCAATGGACTCAGGCCATTGGTGGACATGGGAAAATTATTTGGAAAGATGATGCATTTCTCAACAAATCTAATCCAGTTTTTAATATTTCTAATGCTTAATTGAGCATGTTGGAGATGAAGGAGGGAAACTGATTCAGAAGTTCACCCAATTTAGGTTTAATCAATTTTCTCCTTTATCTGTAAAGTTTCAGGCAGAATTATTGTCACATAGTTTCTGAACATATATTTATGCCACACAATAAGCAGATAAGACAGAACAGATATAGGCCCACGTTACCAAGTTCCGGGTTACCAGGAAACCCTCCTCCACTTCATGATGGTTGCCTCAGTCTCTGTTCTCTGATCTGGACCTTCAGTCTCATTCCTTTAGTTTCTTGTGCAGTATTTCTCTGATATGAGCCTGTCAAGGTATTTCCCCCCCAGTTTGAACTTTAGTGTCCAAAAGTGGGGACCTGCATGGACACTTCTAAGCTTAATTCCTAGCTTAGATCTGATAGCGCTGCCACCAGCCAAAATATAGTGTTTGGCACACTTTCTGTTCCTCCAACACCTTCCTGGGAACTCAGACCCAAACCCTTGTGTCTATCAAAACCAGAGATAACCATGTCCCCTTCCTCTTCCCCCTCCAGACTTTCCCCTCCCTGGGTTACCCTGAGGGCTACACTGATCCAACTCCAGGATCTTAACAACAGAGAGGACATTAACGTCCTTCTCACTCCTTTCCCCCACCAATCCTGGTGAGTTCGAGGGCAGCACCAATCCCCGTTGGGCTTGAAACACGGGACAAATAATCATCAGGTTTTAACAAAGCAAACGCTTTAGTCTACAAGAAAGAAAAGTAATATATTGTAAATCAAGATGGAAAATGTTTACAGAGTATTCAATTTCTATAGCTAAGAGGGACTCCCTCCCCTTAGCCTGAGCTTCACAGTTTACAGCACACAGGTAAAATCCTTCCAGCCCAATACACATTCACAAGTTAAGAACCACTAGACTAATCTGCCTTTTCTTAGCTAGTACTTACCTTTTGAACATGAGAGACTGTTTCCGAAAGATTGCGAGACCGACCTGGTTGCACGTCCTGGTCCCTCTTAGCCCAGAGCGAACAACGAAAAAACACACAGCACAAACAAGCCTTCCTCCCCAAGTTTGAAGGTATTTGTCCCACCCATTGGTCTCTGGTCAGGTTCAGGCCAGGTTTCCACTGGCTTCTACCCTTCCAGGTAAAGAGACATTTAACCTTAACATCTGTTATGACAGAGCCTTAATTCACATTTATTTTTTCCTTTTTCCAACTTACATATTTGTTTTCCTCGCGTCAATGTTAAGCATTGTGTCTTACATACCATAAATCTGCATGCACAAGCTTCGATTTACAAAACTTTGCTGTTTACACTATTTCATGTTCTTATGTTCCATGTCATCTTGTTCTTTTTCCCCCGCCTAGGACTTTTAGTATTACATATATGTATTTATTATGCCAATTAACATCCTTTTATCTAATGTTTCCAGTGAAATAACAAAATATAATTTTTGTCCTGTCAGCAATAACATTATCTAAACAAATCTCTGGTACAGAAAATTGGCAAGGCAACACTCATGCCAGGCAAAAGCTAGGCCAAGGCCTTGGCATAAGAGTTACCTCCTCCAAACTAATTCACTTTCATAATTATAAATTGTTAAAGTATAACACCAAAACTCTTATTTTTACCATTCAGCAATTCTTCATATCTATATTTCAGTATCATTATTCAGTACATATGTATCATCATAATGATTAATTTTTATTTGAACAGGTGAGCTATGGGGATCAGAGTCCTCTCTAATGTCAGTGTTTCTTATCTTCTTCAGACATGGGTTTTTATGGAACATTTACTCAAAGTTCTAGAATTGTGTTTGTAAATAATTAAAAAGGCCTTGTCAGTAATTTTGTGCATTGTATTTTGAGGGGTGCTTTTTATTTTAAAGCCTTAATAACCAATTGTTCCCCAATAAACATATCTTTTCAATTGATTTTCTTGCTTGGGCAGATCAATATTTTCTGCTTTGTGGAGCACTCAGTCAGCTGTTTGCTAAATATGATTTTTTTTTTTTGGCAGAAAGCTTCTTTTTCAGATATATTTGTAGAAAGAGGCTTCTTGGTTTCTCAAGTTTCAGTATCTGGCATTACTGTTCAGTAAGCCTGACTTCAATTGCTAGATAAACTGGAAGAACTATTAAGAGAAAAAGTTTATAGATCCAAATTCTGCATGAGAGCACTAGTCTGCAGCTCCCACTGAAGGCAATGGAAGTTGCATACTGAGATCTAAGGATATGTTCTTGCAAAGACTTAGGCATGTGTTTAATGTCTAAAATTAAGCATGTGCACAAGTATTCACAGAACTGAGGCCTAAGGAGCTTGATGGTGTATAGAACATGGGGATGACTGTAATAATTTTATGAATATGTGACCTAGCTATTAAGATAGTGAATGCATATCTATTATATAATGTGTGAATGTATTGGTTCCGTTTAATAGTGGGCTGTTGAAAAACAAGCAGGAAAGAACACAATGGATTAGATAAGTAACAGCTCAGCAAACACTCAGAAGACAATAGCTAAACTATTAGCGTTGAAGAGGCAACTTTCAGGCTCCAACACAAAATACAACTGCTGTATCAAAGAGTGATCAAAGAGTCATTTTAATCTCTAATCTTTCAGCTTGGGCAAAACTGGTAAAAAGGAACCCCTCAAAAAAGGAATGGGGTGATTTGTCAGCAACTGTTCAACCCTGACAAAGAGACAGTGATAGAGGCAGAGACTGGAGCAGGGCAGTCTGTCCCTCCTAGCCCAGAGGTGGGGGTACTTGGGTTAAGTGGAACCTACCTAAACTTGAAGGAAAGGATAATGTTTAAATAGAATCAGATGCATTATAGCCCTTTTTGTTTTAACCTTTTTGTCTGACTGCTATGTACCTTTGGGTGAATAAACAATATGTTCATTTTGAAGAGGCTGTTTTGAGTAACTTTAATTAGCTGCAAGTCACAGGCTCTCAGACAGAAACTTTTTCCAGGTGTTAAAGATAGTTGGGCCTGTCGACATATCACAGTTGTCAAACCCAGAGGGTTCAACCCGGGGATCCAGTCTAAGAGTGGTAGAACAGCAGGGTTGTACCCAGAGACTGATGAACATAGTAAGGTCTTTCACCTGAGAGGGACTACAAAGGGATCTAAGGTATCTCTTGCCCTTTAGCTGTGACAAACGGAACCATAAGTCATGAGCAGCAAGTGTTTATCCAGAACAGATAATGCCAAATTTACTTTGTTGTTTAAAAACAGAACTGCAAAATTAGTGGATGAAGACAACTGATAATGTGGATAAAGGTCATATGTTTGAATTTTAGTAACATATTGAACATGATGCCTCATTAAATTTTATTTTCAAAATTAATTTGGCTTAGACATTAACTCTATCACCCCCCAAAATATTTTATCTCTGTCTAATTCCTTTCACAACACCTGTATAGAAATTTCTTGAGCCTTTCATCATATTCTTGTCTGTTATTTCCCCACACTAGTATGTCATCTATCATCTATGTAACCTGAACACCTCCCAGACATTCAAATGCCAATTAGATCACTCTACGATCAGGGCCGGCTCCAGGGTTTTTGCCGCCCCAAGCAGCAAAAAAAAAAAAAAGGCACAATCATGATCTGCAGCTCTACCGCCACCGCTTCAGTCTTCAGCGGCAATTCGGTAGCGGCTGGGCTGGTGCCTGGAGCTGGCCCTGTCTATAATACACTTCAGGAGCTGAACAGATGCTAAAAGGAAGTCTGGTGAAACTGTACCTGCCAAATGGTGTGTTGAACATACAGAGTGTAGAACTTTTGTCATTCAGCTTTATTTACCAAAATCCACTACTGGCATCTAAGACAGGGGAAACTGTAGCGTTTCTTAGAATCATACAATTGTAGGAGTGGAAGGGACCTTGAGAGGTCATATAGTCCAGTACCCTATACTCATGGCAGGACTAAGTGTTTCATAATTTGCTGGTGATTTCTTCTACTCTAGGCAATTGAAAATGTTTCCTTCATATTGCTTTATTCATATCTCCTGGATCCAAGCATATTGTTATTTCACCTCAACATGCGCTGACTACAATTATTATAGAATTGACCCATTTTGTAGGTTCTTGCACTTTTCATATTATTTGGAACTATTCTGTGTAATGCACTTCTTTTTCTACTTTGTCTCTTAATACCACTGGAACTTTGTGAGGGACATCTATTACTGGTGGTACTTGTGAGTTCATCTGTATGGTATGCTTACCTGGCAAGCACCTTAAACTTTCTAATACATCTTTATATTCCTGGTTTTCCTTCACCGTACTGATTCTGCACTGTAAGCCCAATATGACTTGCAAGTCAAATTCCTCCACCTGAAATTCCAGCAATGTTTTCTTATTCTGATACTCAGAGTCCAACTTGCATTTACCACATACTTGCATTTTTTTCCTGAGTAGGTTGTCAGCTAGATACTTGAGCTACGAAGTGTTTCTGTCCTTTACAAACATTGTATTGGCCTGTGACCCAGAATCCATTTTCAAATAAATGGTTTTGTGATTATTAATGAGCAATTTCACAATCCACTTGTGCTCGGGAGGCTTAGTACCCAGCTTACCAAAGAACAGATCTTGTGATTACTCACCTGCTCCTGTGAGAGTAAACATTTGTTTGCCATAGGGCTTTTCCTTTCCTGAGTTGCACATTTTGGTAAAGTGACTGCATTTGCCACATCTTCAGTGTTCTTGCCTATATGCAGGACAATTGTTTACAGCATGGTTATGTCCACATTTATAACAATCTTTATTTGCCTCTGCTCTTTTTTCACTTCTTTTGATCACAGGCTTTTATTAGCAGCCAGATGCCCGCCAGTCCATGACAGCATGTCTCGGTGCTTACTAAAGGCGGACACACGTTGCAATGTGAGCATGTGTTTTTACGGTTTGCCCAGCCCTTTCAACTGTTTTGCAGTAATTTCATCTGCACGACATATGTCCACAACACGTTCAAAGGTAAAATTAGTCTCCCTCAACAACCTAGCTTGCACTGAGTCTGTCACAATACCACATACAAGGTGGTCTTTAATGAGCGTTCTCCAAATTCACAAAATTTTACTGCCAGTTTTAAATCAGTCAGGTATTAGTCTATACTTTCCCCATCTGTCTGACTTATGGTGAAAAATTTGTACCTCACACATGACATAGCTTCATGGTTCACACATTATGCCTCAAACTTATTCTTTAAGAACAGTATATGTTCTTTATTGCTGAATCAAACTGAAAAGCGTTAAATACCATTCTTGCTTCTTCACCTGCCACATAAAGAAATAATACTATTTGCTTTTTTTTTAACTATTCACTTTTTTTTTGGTCTGCACCTCTTGTAGTGCTGTACAGCTCAACCCTTGCTTCCACTTTTTTAGCACCTGCTGCATTTCCTTCAAATACTAAATTTCTTGGGGGCTTTAGTTGGTCCATTTTTTAAAGGTTTGTTCTACTCTTTTCTTTCTTTTACTTTTATTCTGACATAATGTAATAGCTGTTGACAACTTGCTATTACAACCTAAGAAAAGATATTGGAGACTTTTTAAATAATAGTTCATACCTTTCTTAAGTTTTTGCTGGAACTGTACAGATAGATGTTTCTGGCTTGCCTGCCTGGTTCCAAGTGCAATGTGAGCAATGTGTCCTGCTCATAAGGCTCACTACACAATGATTCCCCCCAAATTATTGCTAGGATTTCTTTTTTCATCTTCTTTTAGCCATTTAATGTAAGAGGCAGAATATTTTGGGTGAATGCACAGAGGGACTCATTAATTACTGTCTAGAGGAACAACACTATTTCATGGATTAGAAGTAAAATTAGTCTCGGTGCAAGCAGTGACCACTTGTGATTAGTTTGATCACTGAGACTAGTTTTGTATACAAACATAGCTTTGTTCACTGGTACCTTCCCACCCCTGCACACTGTCCTTCACTCTCCATTTGTCTGTTTATCCACCTGCTTCATCTTGTCCTAAATACAGCCTGTCAGCTGTCTGGAGAAGGAACTGTCTTTGTTTTAGTGGTTTGTACTGTGGTTAGCATAGTTGGGCCCTGATCCCTGAGGATGATTATTATTGATCCCCTTTGTATGCTTTCTTTGGCAAACTCACATAATGTGGAACTTGATTTAACATGGATGCTTGCCACATAATATCCAGCAGCAACCAACCAGCTCACAAAGAAATTAAATTATGGTGAATATGAATAAAGAAGAATGACATCTGCACCCACAAAAAGTAAAGCAAGCACAGTGAAACAGAAAAGTCATCTTTGCTGAAATTGATTATTAATTATCATTATTATTTTATTGTTAAGTTAGCAATTTCAAGAAACAGCACCATTAAGTTCCTGGTTTGGTGTTCATTAGCTACACTTAATGGATACACTGCATTTATTTTTGCCCTGAGTGACAGATATAGACATGCTGAAGCCTACTTTGATAGATTTGCACACTTTTAATAGCTGAGGAGGGACTGTGTAATTTGAGCAACCAAAAGGGAGAGAAGAAACATTAAATAAATTACCATTCTTTTTTTCCTGAATTTAAAGTGAAAAGGTTGAATCGTTGCCTGCAAGAAAATAAGTGTTCTTTCCTTACAGGTTTTATTTGCAGTGCATATTTTCCTTGTTTTAAGATATTGCCAGGAATGGGCTAAGTCCTTGTGTAGTGGGGCACACTGCCCCACTCCTTGGGAGAGTGGGCTGGGGCAGGCCAGGGAGCCTGCGCAGCCCAGGAGCCAATCAGAGAAGGGCTTATAGGGAGCCAATCAGGGCCCAGATTGTAGACAACCAATCAGGGCCCGGCTCAGACGTATATATAAAGGCTGCCCAGAGCAGGAGCAGTCAGTCTGTCCCAGGCCTTTGATGGGGGAAGGTCAGTCTCTCAGAGGGAGACAATGGTCACGGACAGGCAGTGCTGCGGTCTCAGGGAGCCTAAGAGAGCTCTACGCCCTAGCCGCAGGCGCGGCCTTGAGGGGACAGGGCCTAGCGGGTGCACGGGCCGCTATGGGAGCGGGCCCAGGGACCAGGCTGAGGAGGACACGGAGAAGGACAGCAAAGGCCTGCCAGGCGGTCCTGGGCCAGGACCAGAGTAGATACGGGGTGGGCCTGGGTCCCTTTCCCTCCCTTGCAGTACCATCCGCCACTAGCGTAGGCCACGCAAATCCTTCTTGCCACTGGGATTAGACTCTGAGGGCGGGTGGTTGCACATGAAGGCTTGACTGGAGGACTGCTGACGATCGATCCCCGGAAGGGGATGTAGATAGACTGAGGGGCACTGCCGGAGGGCAGTGGCCTCGAAGAGGATGCCGCTGAGCAGGGAGCAACATGGGCCCAGAGACGCCGACAGAGGGCAGAATAACAGATGGGACACCACCAGGAGGGGGCGCTCCACTGGAAATGAGCTAATTCCCAGGAGTGACCAGCAGGAGGCGCCAGGTGGTGAGTCCCCACCTGTTTACACCTTGCTTTTGTAGTCATAGACATCTTTAAGTGGTAGTTATGGAGAGCGTAGTTCTGCAGGAGTGGATGGAGGATCCCAGAAATATCTTGCAGTCTCAAGGAGGCTACATGCAGAAAAAGTCTTGGGCAGTACATTCAGCAGCACGCCAGAGAGAGAGAGAGAGAACTGAGTGAATAATTGATTTTTTGGTTTGGGGGGTGTAGCCTGTTTTATTTAAATTGAATGTAGTAATTTTGTATTAAACTACCAGGAGTTCAGCTCCAGTTGCTAGAGTTTTAAGCTCAACTCAGTGAAAATCACCTATGATGCTTTCCTCAAATTTGGAAACCCCAGAAGCATATGAAGACCAAGGATAGAAACCACAGACACAATCAGAAGAACAAAGTCTTATCTGTAGTACAAGTTTTATGAAGGCAAAAAGTAAGGTTAAAATTACCCATGCAGATATAAATCCTACAAAAACTCATACAATGACTAAGACTGTAGTCATACTCACATCCTTAAAGAGATTGTTAGGGTCTGATAGATCTTTCAAAAGACAATCATCGATAGAGGGATGGTTCTTGCTGGGGTTTCTCCAAAGGATTGTCCCATGGGATTGCCTCTTAGGCCTGGTCTACACTACGGGGTTAGGTCAAATTTAGCCGCATTAGGTTGATTTTAAAATGAATGCATCCACACAACCAATCCTGTTCCATCAACTTAAAGGGCTCTTAAAATCGACTTCTGTACTCCTCCTCCAATGTGAGGATTAGCACTAAAGTTGGCCTTGCTGGGTTGAATTTGGGATAGTGCGGATGCAAATCGACAGTACTGGCTTCTGGAAGCTATCCCAGAGTGCTCCAATGTGACCGCTCTGGAAAGCACTTTGAACTTCAATGCACTAGCCAGGTACACAGGAAAAGCTCCAGGAACTTTTGAATTTAATTTCCTGTTTGGTCAGCATGGCGAACTCAGCAGCACTCAGCAGCACAGGTGACCGTGCAGTCCCCCAAGAATCATAGAGCGTAGAATGTTTCTACACTCCCCCTATCATCTCCATCTAGGGTGACCAGATGTCCTGATTTTATAGGGACAGTTCCAATTTTGGGGGCTTTTTCTTAAATAGGCATCTATTACCCTCCACCCCCATCCTGATTTTTTACACTGACTATCTGGTTACCCTATCTCCGTCCCTGAGGTTATCGCAGATTAGAAGGCGAAAAAATGCATTTGTGATGACATGTTTTCCGAGCTCATGCAGTCCTCCCGCACTGATAGGGCACAGCTTAATGCATGGAAGCATTCAGTGGCAGAGGCCAGGAAAGAATTAAGTAATCGCAAAGACCGGAGGCAGGACGCAATGTTGAGGAAAGCCAGCAAGAGCACAGACCCCCGCTGCATCCACTGTATAACCACCTACCCTCTTGCACATGTTCCATAGCCTTCTCACCCAGACGCCCAAGAACGTGGGTGAGAGGCTCCGGGCACCCAGCCACTCCACTTGAGGGGATGGCCCAAGCAACAGAAGGCTGTCATTCAAACAGGTTGATTTTTAGTGTGGCTACTGTAAGCAATGTGTCCGTGTCCTTCCCTCCTCCACCACCTCACCTGGGCTACCTTGTCCGTTATCTCATTTTTTTAATTAGTAAAGAAAGAATGCATGGTTTCAAAACAATAGTTACTTTATTTCGAAGGGGGGAGGGTGGTTGGCTTACAGGGAATTAAAATCAACAAAGGGGGCGGATTTGCATCAAGGAGAAACACACACAAGTGCCACACCGTAGCCTGGCCAGTCATGAAACTGGTTTTCAAAGCCTTTCTGATGCTCAGCACGCCTTGCTGTGCTCTTCTATTCGCCCTGGTGTCTGGCTGCTCAAAATTGGATGCCAGGAGATTTGCCTCAACCTCCCACCCCGCCATAAATGTCTCCCCCTTACTCTTACAGATCTTATGGAGCACACAGCAAGCAACAATAACACTGGGAATGTTGGTTGCGCTGAGGTCTGACCTAGTCAGCAAACAGCGCCAGTCAGCTTTTAAAGTGCCTGACGGTGAGCTGAGTGGGCTCCGTGCTTGCTGTGGTATGGCGTCTGCATAGGTAATCCAGGAAAAAAGGTGCGAAACGATTGACAGCTGTTGCTTTCATGGAGGGAGGGGCAACTGACAACATGTACCCAAAACCACCCGCGATAATATTTTTCCTCATCAGGCATTGGGAGCTTAACCCAGAATTCCAATGGGCCATGAAGACTGCAGGAACTGTGGAATAGCTACTCACTGTGCATCGCTCCCTAAGTCGATGCTAGCCATGGTAGTGAGGACACACTCCGCCAACTTAATGCGCTTAGTGGGGACATACACAATCGACTGTATAAAATCGATTTCTAAAAATTGACTTCTATAAAATCAATTTAATTTTGTAGCATATACGTACCCTTAGGGTCTTCCCACTTTTACCCAACTAGGGAACCTCTTTTATATTGTTGTTCTGACCAAACCTAATACTTTATGCATTTACATGAGGGTTTCAACCCTCTTTTCCTTATTTGTATTTCCGCACCCCAGGAATATTTGGGTGCTCCATTTTTCATAAGTTGTTTCTTAGTTCCTCTTATTCTCTTTAATGTCTGTGCACAACATGTATCCTGCAGTCAGGATAGGACATTCCATGACGTTACAATCAGGTGTCTTGTGGTCTTGGGTAATACACTGTGGTTTATTGCAATCTAGTTTTCTGTAACATCATCTATTGGCACATCTTTTACAGTTATCCTGTGACTATATTGACATAGGGTTATTCCTAGGTCATTCATTCATGTCAAGCATTCTTACACCTATGGCCTAGTATGGCTAAGCTAAAATCTGACAGGCCTCAGTCTGTAGGCCTTGCATTCCAGCCCTACTTTACTTTTATTCTTAATACACACATCACACCTGAATACTTGTCAATCTTAGACGTCTATAATCATACAGTTACATCTATTTAGCGTACATTGATTATATATGAAATAGCTATGAATTGACCAAAACATCAAATAACACAATGATAAATGGATGCTAAAATGAACTAATTGGCTGCAGGGGAAAAACCAAAATATAATAATAAAAAAATTCATCTCAGTTCAGCCCCAAATGAATTTTTTTTTTCAGTTTTTCATTTTGTTTTGAGTCACTCAAAATATTCTGTTTAACACTAAATTATGTTTTTTCATTTAGTTTCTGATCTTTTGGGGGTGTTTTTCACCCTTTTCTTATTTAGTTATATTAAAATATTTTAGCTAAATTTCAAAATGCGTTGTTTCAAAATGAAAAGTCAAAATGCTACATCTCAAAATGGCTGAAATTAAAAATTTGACTTTTTCAATTTTTTTTTGTCAGCTGAAACTGTTTGCTGAATTTGTGAATAATTTTGATGCTCCCTTCCTCCCAAATGCATTTGTTGACCAGCAGTCCTTACAGATTCTTTTGAAACAAGTAGCGTGGAATCATGGTTGTGTAAACCTTCTTATAGAAAGGCATGTTTCATAATATTAAATGTATTCCAGAGTGATGGCTGGACTCCTGCAGTAGTCAAAAATATAAGGGATATGAACCATAACAAAACAACCAAAATGTACTATCCTTGCTGTGCAACTACATAGTATCAGTGTAAAGAGAACTAGTTTAGTTATGGTTAATAGATCTGATCCAAAGTCCAGCTGGAGTCAATGGAAGCCTTTTCATTGACTGACTTCTGGATGATGTACAGGTCTACTCAGTAGCTGATTCTGCCATTAATAATACAGCCAGATTTTCCACTACACCCTACTAGTTTAAGAACTTTTGGTGACAGCTAAAAAGCTATTGGTGAGCCAATAATGGTGAACTGCCAGCAACACATGGGTAAAACAAACCAAGAAAAAAAAGTGTGTGTGTATGAGTGTTAAGAGTTTGAGAGAGAGAGAGAAAAAAAGAGAGAGAGAGAGAATGAACAAGGCTTTATTATAATGGAAAGTTTTATATAAACTTTCAGCAAATCAAAAAATTATCTGTCATGACCTCTGAAGTCTAAGGCGAAGTCAAGAATTTTAATTAAACACAGAGGTATATCAAAACACATCTAGTACAGCACTGATTCTATTAAAATGTCATTTAATCAGCCCTAGAAATGTTAGCTGCCTTGTGCAAAATGATGAAGTCTTTTCCTTTTTGTAATCTATGAGGGGAAAATAATCCCATCTTGTATGTATCCATTTTGAAAGGTATGTTCAAGTGTTTCCAATAAATGCACTGACTCAGCAGAATTGCATATTATCTGAACAGCAATTGTAAACTAAGAGCCAATTAAAGGCATGAAATCAGTGGCCAGATATTTGTCTCCATTAAATGTTTATTGAAACGTGTGGTTTGGGTAACAGGAACCAGCAAATGTGTTCATTCAAACTGTAACATTGAAAGCAGTGTGAAAAGTAAACTAGACCTGTTGAATTAAACAGGTCAGATCTGCTGTATCACTTTGGGTTTATCCGTAAACTCCACTGGATTTTATTGGCTGGCTTTCCTAGTTTTTCAATTAAGCTTTCTACAAGATCACATATACATATGACACACTGCCAGGTAGAAATGAGCCAGACCAGGTAAGTGACTCTTAAATATGGGAGAGAGATGGGGTACATTTCAGTTGGTGGAAGATACTATTTACCACAAACAGGCCAGACATGTTGTCCAGAGCAACAAGGCTGTTCCCTATGCGATGGTTCTTAATCCACATATGCATTTTTTACTCAGGATAAGCAGGCTTCATCAGCCTTAGTATTATCTTCCCTTTTGGGCTTGGGTAGCTCTGGAGGGGGTTTCCTTTCACTCTGCCTAAAATGCTGAGGCAGTGAAGTTCAACATACACAACTTGACACTAACAATGTCTATGTCAAGGCACTCTGACCCAAACACCACTAACGGCTTTGGAAGCATACATCTGGAAATTTAAAGGGACGGATCATCACCTGATGTTAATTGATGAGGATCTGGCCCATAAAATATGACATGGAAAATACTGTATTCTGGTGCCTTTTTTCAGCACTACATTATTGTATCAAAAGTAAATATCTGTCTTGAATACCATAAACATAGTTTCTGTGTGGTCAAATGGGGATAGTCTAATTGATGTCTTATAAGGATTTTTTGTCCATTCTTCTCTGCTGTAGATCTTGACACAGATATTCATACCTTTGTAACCTCCATACTGGATTACTTCAATCTCCTGCAATGAGATTAACCTCAAAGAATTTGTATTGCCAATACTGCTTAAAAGTGTTTTCTTTGCCATGGTAGCTGTTGCACAGTGACAGAACGCACTGGCTTTGTTGTGGGTACTGCAGCAAGACATAAGAACTGCCATACTGGGTCAGATCATGGTCCGTCTAGCCCAGTATCCTGTCTTCTGACAGTGACCAATGCCAGGTGCTTCAGAGGGAATGAACAGAACAGGCAATCATTGAGTGATCCTTCCCCTGTCATTCACTCTCAGCTTCTGGCAGTCAGAGGCTAAGGACACCCAAAGCATGGGGTTACATCCTTGATATCAGAAAAGAGTGAGAAAAGAACCCCAAAACATTTTATTTTAATATTTTTGCACATAGTGCAAAGTTCAATTTACTATGATATATGGAATTCTTTATTAACTATTCAGCTGAACAGTGGGTATTTGTGATGTTGGTGACTCCCAAAAGTTCTATGTATTTCAATATGAAAGGTTATCAGACCAGAAATTCATACAAGAAGTTCATTGTTCCATTATTTCCTTTAGAACTGTTTTAATTATCCAGACTAGGAGCTCTGGAACCCTGAACATGGAACGCTAAGGCTCATCCGCACACTACAAACAGTTAATATGTAAAAGAACATCTCACTAACCACCCCTAAGCGGAAAGTAATTTGTCTAAACTATTTGTTGAATCTTATGAATCATATAATACATTTGCAGAAATGAGGACTCATTTGGTAACCAAAATTGGCCAAATCATGATATATTATTCATAATGAATAACCATCAACTCTGTTACCTCATCTATCCTGTAGTGCTATCATCTTTAAAAACTATTTTGGGGAATGATGAGGACAAATCAATCAATCAGCTAAATATACAGTAATTACGAGTAATGTCTTTCTAAGGTGCATATATGGCCTCCATTACTATAATATATGAACATTGTACAATAGTTGTAAACATGCCACATGGAAAGCTGTGACTGAGAAGACCATGATGATGTCTCTGACTAACATGTTCGGTTCATAGTGTCCTTGCATACCTGTTATATTTTAATATATATTTATATAAGATTAGAACCACTTTAAGCAGGTGAACACCGTAACTTTCTCCTTACGGAGAGCCATATCCTACAATCCTTGTTTATGATGCAAGTTCCAATTACTTCAATGGGATTACTCACATGAATAAGGATTTCTCATGTGAGTAAGCGATTTGTTTTATAGTCTTTCAAAGGTTAACTAATGTGTTTAAATTTGCATGACAATGCTAACTTAATTTGTTAAGTCAAGTTAGTATAATAAAAAAGTAATTTTAAAAAGCTCTAATCAAAAGAATAATAGATTGGCTACATCATAAGAAGCAGATTTTCAGTGCTATCTAAGGAATATGGATGCTGAGTTTCCACTAAAATTGGGAATTTGGGATCCAAATTGTCTAGATGACTTTTGAAAATCCCACCCCTACTTTATTCCATGATCGTGGAATATGTAGAACCTTCTAATGTTGTAAATTGTTCTTGAGAGAGTTGCATTCATTATGAAAGACAGAATGTTGTAGTTTCGACTCAGTAGTCATCTAAAAATAGCTACCATCTAGGGAGTACAAGTTACTGAAGGGTAATGTTCTGATCAGGCTGCAGTTTAAAAAAATGTTCCTTAAATTTGAGATAAACATGGAATGATCTGTTCAAGATTTAAAAAGACTTTTGAAACAGTCGCAAACTGGATTACTTATGAACACGGACAAAGGATAAATAAATAAATAAATACATAAATGCACCATGGAAATAAATTAATCACAGAGCTACGAGGCCTTGGTGATAAATCATATAGTGGTAGATCCTTTGATGGAATAGTTTTTAAAATCAACTTTTAATAATTTTTGAACTTCACAATAAAATTATATTTGCCAGTGCTTTGGTTGCATAAACCCAGTGGAAAACATGAAATATCCATTCAATCTAGTGACATGAAAAACAGACAGCCATCATCACATTTATAGTACAAAATTAGAATAGGCATCTCTCTTCTTTTCCAGCGAAGTGAAATATTTGGTTCCTTCAGATTTCTTAAGTAGCTGGAGAAAAAAACCCATATTTTTAAAGCTAAGTCTTCTCTGAGATCCACTAACAGGCACTCAGTGGGGCGCTGCACAGGCGCTGGGGTCTGCATTAGTGAATCCTGTTGTAGAATAAGTTCATAGTTAGGAGAATTCATGTTATTTTCAAGCTCATCTCATTGTGGTCTGATTTCAAATTGAGATAATATCAGTTTAACTTGTAAGAGGGTTGCCGACAATAAAATATCAGGTTCCAGTGATTGTTTATAAGTAAGCAGCCTTTGATGCCTCATGATTGAATTACGGAGTCAGAGTTGTTTTGTCTGGAGTGACATTTCAAAAATAGCAATTTGCTCACTTTTTGGAGCTAAAACATCATTATTAGAAATACCACATGTTCCGAAGCATTTGTAACAGAATACTATTCTGAGTGGAAAAATAACAAAACAAAACACTTCATTCTAACCAAGAGAAAATGGGCAGACCTGAGCATGGCCTTTCATTTCTATGTAGATAGACATTTTTAGTGTGAAGTTATATAAGTTATATAAGTTATTTAAGGACAATTTTGCATAATCTCTTCCCTGTGTACTTCTCTATCAGTTCCTCCTGTTCCACCAATCATTTCCTATGGATTCTCCCAATTCTTTACAGATTCCTTTGTCTCCTTTAGCCATTCTTGGCTTTGCCTTCTTGTTCTCCTCATCGTCTGTCTTGTGTGGACTCTTGTGCCTAAAAGATGCCCCACTGACTTCAGTGCCGCTCTGTACTGGTGCAAGGGTCTGCCCATGTGCAACCAACTGCAGGATTATAGACCTATGTTTGGTGCAGCATCCCACCTATTTTTTCTGCAGATTGCCTACCGTCTCCACCAATAAGCCCATCTTTAATGCTGACTTCTTTAATGAATCCTACTTATGCCCATCACTTCACCAGTGTTGTATCTACACCTTCACTCTTCTGACAGTTGTCATGTGTTTTGCTTTATCGATGTCAGCTTGGAAACTCACTATGGAGCTTTCCTTCTTATGCGCATAGGAATTTCCATATCAAATCAAAAGAGCGATCCATCTAGTCAGGTATCCTGTCTCTGACAGTGGCTGGTATCAGATGCTTCAGGAGAAAGTACAGGAAACCCGAAATAGATAACTGTATAGAGGTCATTTCTTCCTAACCCTCCATCAGTTGGCTTATGACTGAAACATTCAGGTTTATATCCTGTGTCATTATTTTTATCCTCTCTGATGGAACAGTAGATGTTCTCATTTCCACATAAATGTTTGATCCCTTTTTTAGCCATACTAAGTTTTTCGCCTCTGTGATCTCTCTTCATTAGAAGTCTTTCCATGTCTGTAATCATATTATTTTCCAGTTTCTTTCTACTATATGCTTTTGAAGAAGGATGTCCAGAGTAAAACATAGATTCCAGGTGAGAGAATATCACTAATTTATATAATGGCATTATAATATTCTTCATCAACTTCTTTTATATTTCCTAATATTTTGTTTCCTTTTGTGATTAACCCTGCACGTTGGTCAGTCTGCAATGACCAAAGAACAATCCAGATCTTTTTCCTGAGTGGTGAAGTTAATTTAGAACCAGAAATGTATGAAAAGTTTGTTTTTCCTTCTTAAAAATACAAATCAGTGAAATCCAGGCTCCTGGTTTGGATGGAGATCTTGCCGTTAACTTGAGTGAGGTCAAGACTTCATCCCATCTACACTTGCTACACTATGAAAAAGTTATTAAAATTAATATTGCAACAAAATGTTTAATAGTGAATTGGTCTCTTGAAGAAGTGATCAGGCACATATACAAATCTATTGATGGTGTAATGTCTCTCTACATATACTTTGGGTATGCTTGTGCAGAGGGCCACCACAAGGATTTATGCATCACTTAAGAACCACTTCCTCCCTCAAACCAAAATGTAAGCAGTATTAAGGAGTGCATAGGCCTTGTGCTAGACTTATGAAGAGAGAGAGAGGTGAATTTCACACTTCTTGAATAAGTGAATGTTTTTCATCTCCATGTCTTGATGTGCTACAAGAATTTGGAATGGAGTGATTCATTTATTTGTTACAAAACATTAATCAAAGTTCCCTTGACTTGAGCACCAGTACACACATCTTTATTGTATAGGCTATTAAACTATAACACTGAGTTCTTTTGACCACAAAGATGTTTTGAGTTCTGCTGTAAGACATGAAAAAGCAAAATAATTCAAAACTGATAGGTGAAGCTCATAAGAAATCATCAATACATAGTACATTTTCTGCAGTATAGTAGACTGCACCAAGACATCACAATAGTGTACCTAGATATGTGTAATAGAGATGTCTTGAGGGTGATAGTCTTGGGCTAATGCCCATTGAAATCAATGGGAGTCATCCCATTAAGTTCAGTGGACATTATACTCGACCTTAAGACTCATACTGAAAATTCTGCACAAGCAGATTAAAATCTTATATATTTTAAGAAAAAAAAACTAATGCTACCTCCCTTTATTGTGATTTATCTGAGTTATCTAGTTAAACAGTCCTATGATATTGATCTTTTCACGGCTTGAATACTGATTTGTAGAACTAAATTAATAAAGTGGCACTACATACTAATATTTCATGTATGCAGCGATCTAAGACACTGCCCCCACCCCTCCAAAAAAAGTAAGGGAAAGCATTGTCTAAAGCAGTGGTGTTAAACATACTTCCCAAGGATTGGATCTGGCCTAAGGAACAGTTTCAGCTGGCCAGCAGACTTCCCATGAATCTTTTGGCATGTCTGCATGACCCTGGAGTCTGCACTACAGGGATGTTATCTGTAGAACACTCTAGTGTTTTGCACTCTAATTCCCCTGAGTAGACCCTACAAGTGTTGTAGTCCTATTTCAACCAGGACTACATCAATGTGTACAAAGGAACATTTAGTGTGCACCAGCAGTAGAATCTTCTAGAACCTTCTAGAATCCAAGATGACATCGTAAGGGGGCAGAGCTAGATAGGATGCTGAAAGCTGATTAGCTGAGCCTGAGAGAGAACCAGTATATAAGGCGGATAACCAGCGGGCTGAACTTGTAGTGCATTTGGGGTTTGGTGAGGAACAGAAGCTGCAAGATACCTGTGAAGAAAAGAAGCTATCTGGAAAACATTTACCTGTAAGAAGCAGAAGCAGCAGCAAGGGAACACTGAGGGTGCTCTGAACGGCTGCCATAGCAACTCAGCAGCTGCAGTGTGACCAGGAAGACAGCAGATTTTGGACAACATCAGCTTCTGTAGCTGCTACTGAAGGGCAAAAGTTATCACATCAGCTGATCTTACTGATACCTCCTGCAGTTTTTCTGACAGACAGCAACATCTCTGGTCACAGCTAAACTAAACAGAGCAGAAGGGATTCTGGGCGTGAGTGTAAGTCTGATTTTTCTATCCATTCTTAAGGAATGTGTGGGTTTCGCCTGTAAACAAAGCTGGATGCCAGTGGTCTGAGTGAGATCTTCCTCTATCCATCCAATAGTCATTTGGCAGCATTTATTGGATGTTAAATGTTACAAGTTAAATATTAAAAGTTAAATATTAAATTCTAGTGTTAAGTGGGTGATTACATTGTTATATGCTATATAGTTTGTGTCTTTTATTTGCTGCGCCGCTTTATTTTAAACTGCAATTCCACTACGTCTTATCATGCTTTACTCATTTCTTCTTGTTTTTCTGTAAATACCTAATTCCTTCAATAACCAATGATTTCTGCTTTCGTCTGTATCAATTCTTGAGCGGAAGGTGGTATTCATGTCATTTCAGGGGTCAGCAAGACTAGCTTGCTCTGGGGAGCCATCTGCAGGTCAGAGACAAGCCCCCTGGGAAAACCCTAGCAATTTCTTGAGGCTGGGCCACAAACTTGTTACCGTTTCCTAAATTCAAGGCATTATTGTAGGCTCATTTAATTGATGTCTAAAGTTTTCCAGTAACAAATTAGTGGGGGTGTTGCGCTTAAGGTGCTAAAAGCCCCACACCAAATTTGTAAGAAACAAGGGCAGACTGTCGGAAAACAGGCTGGACACACCAAACTGGTGATGTATTCTAATTAGATTTCACCAAGACAGTTACAAATGTGAACTCTTGGATCACTATATCAGTCTTACCGTGGAGTCACAAACAGTCCCCTCAGACTCTCCAGTCTATCTTGCTACCCAGGCGAACGGGACTTTGTGATAAAATGTCACTTAAATAAAAAATAAAAAATCATACCACATCATACCAGTCCCAAGAAACCAGTCACTTATCCCAGATCAATTGATACTGTAGAGCTTATGCAAAAGACAACGCTGGTAGCCAGCTCTGTAGTAAACTAACTAAAAATTTATTAGCTAAGGAAATGAAATGAGAGGTTAAAACAGGTAAAATATGGGCACAGGTGAGTCACAGTTTGTAATTCCAGATGGTGGCAGTGACATAATAAATTGCCAGTTTCCAAAAAGTCTTTTCAGGTTTCCCAGATTGTCTCTGGGGGTCTCTGCTTTGCATCTGATACATTTCCCTGTAAGAGACCAAACAGTCCAAAGATGCAGGATCTTTCCTTGAATCCATACTTATGGTTTCTTCTCACAGAAAACAAGCTGACAGGGTCACTACCCACATAGGCTTTTTGTTTTGATGACAAAGAATGAGGAATGCATTTTGAGTCTTCGACCTCCGATCAGCACACACAATGACCACTTGCTTTGAAATTAGCTCTTTTTGTTAGTGTTCTTCATTTGCATTCCACAAGGCATTTTTCTCCTTTGATGAGTTATTTAATTACAGGGGGTTACATAATGTAAATGTTTGCTACTACATTACAACAGGATATAGATAAGTGAAAATATTGCCAGTAACATCCCAGTAGTTCATGAAGTTTAAACACCAAATACATTCTTATACATTTAACAATCACTTTGATCTATACTAATACACAAGTGAATTGGCCTGGGGCTTCAGCATGAGCTGGCACCTGGTCTGCCAGTGTCACACATTATTCTGGCAGAAACTGGTATGTGTCCAGGTGAGAGGAAATGGCACTGAAAAATGCTTACCCACCTACTATGGAGTAGATACCTCAGCCTTGCAAGTCAAGGAAAAGGAAACTGCATTTAACCTCAAGGAGATTATCTAGATTCCTGGGGCTCTGAGTGCTGGTAGCTCAGGGAGAGGCAAACTGTTGTCCCTGGTAGGGACGGGGAGCCAAGGCAGACTCAGAGCCTGCTTGGCAACTGATAGGGAGTGAGATCACCTTCCAAGGGAGCTCAGGAGAGGGAAGAAACCATTTTAGAGTAGTCTTGAGCCAGTCAGGGATAAGGTAGCACTAGCCGTGTGGTAAGCTGCATGCCAGGTTCCTCCTGAGAACTGGCCTCTGGGGACCTGAAAGCAAGATCCTTCAGCTTGAGCCTTTTCCACTCCCATTTTGTAGAGTTTTGTTGGTAAAACTTCCTCCAGCCAGGCTGAGTTAGCCCTCAAGCTGTCTAGGTGAGATCAGTCACCACATGGCCAGCTCTGCTCTGGCTGCTAGTTCAGGGCTGCTGCCTGCTGTGAGTATGTCTGAGTGCTGGGGTGGGAGACTAAAGTTTGGATTTTAGTATAGTTTTGTAATCTGCACCTTGAGCCCTGCACCCCTTTGTGGTGAGGGGAAATCCTGGCAGCAGAAGCAGGCTGACTACTGTATGAAGCAGATGCCTGTCAGCAGTGGTCGTCAGCCCATTGCACTGACTGAGGAGTCCAGAGCCATCTCTGAACCTGAGGATCTGTCACAGAATTTATGAGTACACCATCTTTTAGTTAGCTAGCCAGGGAAATTGTTTGGGAGATCCCCTACTCCCTGAACTGGGGCCTCAAGTCAGGGGATATGGGTCTGGGGAATTTATTACCTGCTGCCTATTAAATCTGCAGAGGCACTTACTACCTTATCCCACCTGTGAGCCTCTGGGGCTATACTGAACACAATCAACCACATTGCTAACAGCTGCACAGAGGATATCATTGTCACAGGTCATCAAGGGCCCCTACAAAGTATGCATACCTACAGGACGCTGATTTGACATTTGCTGTATCAGATAAAATGACTGGGGAAATTCATGGGTATTATCAACATGGGCACCAGTGACCCTGAAAATAATGTTTTACCCTGTTATGTTATATTTATCTCCTATTTAATATAATTATTGTGTTTAAAATATATTGTATGTGTTATTTCTGGGAAGTCTCCAACTATACAGCAAGTAAGTGGTGATTAGAATTTTCCTCCCAAGCTGACGTGGAAGGAGAAGGGCAGTGGAGGTACAGCCAGATAAATTAATATGTGAGGAAAAAGAAGTTATACTTTGCTGACTGGATGGTGGGATCCAGAAGAACCTAGGCCTGTCCATTACAACCCATAAGGTGATTGGCGCTAAAAGAGGTAACCAGGGGGATAGGGGGCAGTACATTCAAATAAGTCAAAGAGTGAATGCATGTAATCACCAACATGTTTTATCTTTATCTATTTCTATTTTATTAACTTTTTCTGAATCTGGCCCATACTAAGGGCTTGGCTACACTGGCACTTTATACTGCAATAAAGCCTCCCAGAACACTCTACCTTACTCCCCGTCCACTCTGGCAAGGCATGTAGAGCGCTCTGATTCCTTGGCTACAGTGCTCCTGGTACTCCACCACCATGAGAGGGATAACGACTGTCGCGTATTGGCTGAGATGCCCCAGGGCCAGTGTAAACGGGGAGTTAAGTTAGCCTTCTGACTGACCTCCGGAAACATACCATAATCCCCTTAAGTCAAGTGACCTCTCTTTTCTTTGTTGTGAAATCAGCTGAGGAATGCGGAAGTGCCTTTTCAGAGCTCCGTTTCAGACAGTGGCTGCTTATCTGCAATGGGGCAAAGCAAACTTTTACTGAGTGAGCGAGTGAGTGAGAGGCAGGGGGCTATGAGGATCTGAACTTACAAGACAGCATGCTGACACACTCTCAGCACTCCAAAAGCCCACTCTCTCTCTCCCTCCACATACAAACAACACACTCTACCCCATCCCGCTCATTTGAAAAGCACATTGCAGCCACTTGAATGCTGGGACAGCTGCCCATAATGCACCACTCCCAATGCCGCTGCAAATGCCGCAAATGTGGCCACACCAGTGCGCTTGCAGCTGTCAGTGTGGACAAACTGGAGCGCTTTCCGTAGTGTGCTCTCCGAAGGCTGGTTTAACCCAAAGCGCTCTATAGCTGCAAGTGTAGCCATGGCCTAAGTGACATGGTATCAGATCAGACCAGTCATATGAAATGAATTTGACACCCCGGTTTAAAGTGTTTAATATTAATCATTGAATCAACAGTTTATAGCTTTTAATCTTACTGTAATTCAATTACGATCAGAAAAAATAATACTATATTCCAGCCATACTTTCTACCTGGGAAATTTACAGGGAATAAAAATAAATACAGTTAATCCTCTCAGTAACTGGAAACACGATTTGTTTGTGATCGCAGAACTTTAGGATGTTGAGAAACATAAGGAGTCTGGATTTTTTTTTCTTTTTAAAGATTTACTGTTAAACCACTTACAATATTATTCTTCATAAAAGATATAACAATTAGCTATAAAAATACATTTTGTCTCCATTTTCACACAAAGGGAAAAGTTCAATTCTTTATTAAAAAAATGCAAGTCTGGGTACATTAATTCTTCTATAAAATTTAATCCATTTCAGACAGCAAATGTGGTGGGAGTGTTGTGAAATGTAAAAAATGTTACTAATATTTTGTGCTCCATGCATCATGGCTATTATAAAGCAGCCACAGATCTTCAGCTAACCATATAGCTTAGTTTGGGTGAATGTTCCAGAGCTCTTTTGCAAGAGTCAGCCAAACCCACATTTTTTAAAAGGAGACCTGAGGTCCATGTGCAGGAGTGCAACCATAAGAGTGTTGGCAATTACTGTGAATTTATAAGGAAATCTTGTGTACAAGTGGGATAATTAGGTGCCTAAAAATTCAAGATTAAAGGCTAGATGCAATCATTAGTACACTAAGGAGTAAAGGGAATTAAACTTTACCCCTCCATCTCTGCATGGGCTGCCTGGAACTCAAGTCCCCACATGTAGGTGTGAGCACAGCTAAACTGGCTTGGGGCTGTTGTCATTAGAGTTAATTGGAAAATGTCACATATCTTCAGCAAAAATAATTGCACAAAGTAAAAGCATTTGTTTAATTATTATTGTTATTAATAATAAATCACCATCACATGTTACAGTAGTGCCTAGGAGCCTCAGTGATGGACCAGGGCCCCACTGTGCTAGGCACTGTACAAACACAAGGTAGTAGACAGTCCTTGCCCCAAAGAAATTACCAAGACAAGACAAAGGGTTGGGGAAGGAGCAGAACACACAAGCAGAATCATTAATAGGATGGCAGCAAACAGAAGGGGAGGGGTGTTACCTAGGAGGGGATCAGCTAAATGGAAAGAAAAGGGAAGGGAGAGAGGTCACTAAAGGGAAGAGGAAGAGGGAAGGTTGGTGCAAACAGCCAATCACTACAGAGCAGGGAAAGTCAGAGAACTTTCAACGCTTTTGACTGCAATGTCCAGAGGTCCAAAGGTCCCTGTTGTGGTTGAAGTCTCTGAGGGTCTGTCTGCACTGCAGATAGGAAGTGTGAATCCCAGCACATATAGTCAGATTCATACTAGCTCAGTTTGAGCTTGCATGCTAAAAATACTAATGTTGAGTCCAAGCCTCCCTTACCCCTGGATCCAAGGTGGGTTCGGATGGTTAGCCTGAGCTGCTGCCAATGCTGAAATGTCCATGCTTCTCTTTTTAACACACTAGCTTGAGCTCAACTCCTATGAGTTTCTCTACCTAGGTCAGGAATCACACCTGTAGTGTAGACATACCATGGCTGGTTGCTTTCTGAAATTTTCCCTCATGCTCCATAGGCGAGAGGAGGCAGCAGCTGAATCCCAGTGCTCCCAGAATCTGGGGGGGGTGTCTTCCCTGTACAGTTCTGGATCCTCCGGGGTGCTGAGGGCCAGTGTGGTACTGGCTGAGGCCCATTTTATACCCGGCCCTCCAACCAGAGCAGCAACCCCAGCTTTGGCTGCTTCTGTTCCTACTTGCTGAATTTTTCAGTTTTCTGACAAGGGAAAAACAGAAACATTTTCAGTTCCCCTTGCCATTCGCTTTATTTCCCACTTTTATTCCAAATGAGGAGAACCCTCAAAACAGAGACATTTTTGGCTTTCCATCAAAAGAGCAGAAAATTTCAACCAAAGTGAAAATTTTCCGTGAAAATTGTCATTAATCAAAAAGCCGTTTTTTGTTGAATAAACATTTTAGTGAAAAACTTGTGACTGGTTCTAGTTGTAATTTCTAGTTCTTTTTCTGCAAAGGGGAAGCCAGAAAGTATTTGCAACTGAGATTTGCAATTTGTGAAGCAAAATGGGTGAGGTTTTCAAAAGTGCTTAGAGCTGGCCTAACTCTGCAGCCACTGAAGTCAGTGATAAAACTCCTATCAACTGTATTGGGAGCAAAGGTCAGTGCTGAGTGCTTTAAAAAAATCCCACCCAACCCCTCCTGAAATTTATGCCCGAAGTTACAATATACCCTTAAATTCACGTGCACACTCTTAGTACCTGCATCCAGACATATAAGCATACAGTTGCATTTTTAGCATGAAAACGTGGACCTTCTTCCCTAAAAATGTACTCGGTCTCAACTGAATATCTCATACTTGAATAAGAATAATAGATCACTATTAGTAAGAGGCATCGGTTTTTATTTTTCTCAATGCAGTTTTTTCAAATTGAAAAATCGAAAGCTTTAAACATGCCATCACTTGCACCCAACAATTTCTGATTTACGGGAAGAATGCTGCAGTTTTGGGTTCAGTGAGACAGCACAATTCCTGTTCACTTTTTAGTCATTAGGGATGGATGAATATTCTCAAACTATTTCCATCTGAAATACTGAAAACTGTTGTGTCATGCAAAAGGAAAAAGAAACAGAACTCCATATATACTAGAGGAGAGGAGAAGTGACCATCACTCATACTCAGAATGATAGAGCCATAAGATCCTCTAACCAGAATACAGAAAAAAAAAAAAGTAGACTTCAGCAGCTTTTAATAGCTAATAGAAATTTTGTTTACATCTGTGCTGTTCCTTGTTAATAAAACTGTCATAATATTGGGTTAAATTCCATCTTCTGTTCCTAATTCAGCCTTAACTCTATTTAGGCAGTTGGATTGGTATATAACCCATCACCCAATGACATAATGACACACACATGATTTGGCTTGACCCCCAGGCACATGTATTAATATGTTTGGGAAGGAGTTTAGACACAGAGAAACTACCTTCTGGTTGGGAGCCTGAGGACAGAGTTGTCTTGCCTGAAAGCGGTGAGCTTTGATGCTACTTTTTCTGTTTTTCTCCATTCTTCTTCAAAGCAACTATGTGAGGAAGGCTTTAAACTAGGTTCGACGGGGACAGGTGAGCAAAGCCCACAGGTAAGTGGGGAACATGAAGACCTGGGAGATGGAGTCCAGAAAGTCAGAGGATCAGGGCTATATGCAGAGAGAAGGAGGGTCAGGCAGCAAAACTGGAGCTAAGATCAAACCAGGTTATCTTAAATGCCTATATACAAATTGCGAGAGTATAGGTAATAAGCAGAACTGGAAAGTTGCTAATAACTGAAATACACTATACAAGTGTTGGCATCACGTGAACTTGTGGGATATACACAATGATTGGAAATGTTGTGTGGATGATATAGTTTTGCTCAGGAACGGTATAGACCGGAAAAAAGGAAGAGGTGTGCCTTATATATTAAAAATGTAACACACTGGACTGAGAGTGGAGATGACATAGGAGACGGAAGTGTTGAAGAATCTCCTAAGGTCTAGGATAAAGGTGGTAAAAACCAAGGTGATGTCGTGCTAGGAGTCTACTACCAGGCCACCTATAACCAGGTGGAAGAAGTTGGATGAGGCTTTTTTAACAAATAACAAATCTCCAAAAGGTCCCTAAGATTTGGTAGGTGATGGGACTTAGCTTTATTTCCAGGTATATGTTGGGAAAGTAACTACCGCGGGGCACAGACTATCCAATAAGTTCTGGACTTGCATATGCATGACAACTTTGTATTTCAGAAGGTATGAAAAAGCTTACTGGGGTTGTAAGCTGATTCAGATTGTTTAACAAATAGGGAGGAACCCTACCGTTGAGGATTAATAGTAAAGCAAGTAGAGAACTATGAAGTGAAAGGATCATGAAATCAATAGATTTGCAATTCTAAGGAAGGTAGAAAGGGAAGTACAGCAAAACAGAGACAATGGATTCAGGGAAGGCAGATTTGGTAAGGCGTCAGAGAGCTGATTAGGTAAGTCCATAGGAAATCAAGACTGAGGGGAAAAATGAGAGATTGGCAGTTCTCAAAGGGACACTATAAGGGCCCAAAAGCAGCGTATTTCCAATGGTAGGAAAGATAGAAAATGTGGCAAAAGTCACCTTGAGCTTAACAGCGAGAGAATCTTGCACGACCTACATAAATAAAAGGGTCATAAAAAAATGGAAATAGGTCAATTACAAGATGATATAAGCAAAACTGGGAATGCCGGTGCGCAAGATTAGACAGAGCAAGCACAAAATGAGCTAACAGACTACTATGGGATAAAGGGAAACAAGACAGACTTTTATTCATACATTAGAAGCAGAGGAGCATACAAGGACAGGTAGGCCGCAAACTGCTCAGTGGCGAGGAACTACGTAACAGAAACTTGAAATGGCGAGAGATGCTTAATGACTTCTTTGTTTCAGTCTTCCTGGAAGTCTGAGAATCAGTCTAACTTAAGTGAATGCTTATTGGGAAGGGGGTAGGATTAGAAGATAAATAAAAGACAAGAGTTACACGAAATCACTTAGAAAGTAGATTGTCTGCAAGTCCCAGGGCCCCTTGAAATGATCCTGAATACTCAAGGATAAATAGAGGAGGTTCACTGAAGCCTCTAACTATTGTCCTTGGAAAAGTCATGGTGGAGACGGCGAGCAGATCCGTATGACTGGAAAGGGCCAAATTACGGCCATCTAAAAAAAAAGGGACATAAAAAACAACCAGGACACTACCAGATCAGCTTAGTTTAACTTCTGTGCGCAGGGAAGATAATGGAGGAAAGAAATCATCTGCAAACCTTGAAGTGTTGTAAGGTGATAGTGGAATAGCCAGCTGGAGATTGTAAAGAACAAATCGTGCACAACAATCTGAATAGCTTTCTCTGACTAGGATAACAGCTCTTGTGGATAAGGGAAGAAGCAGTGGATTGTGGTATACCTAGAACTTTTTAGTAAGGCACATTTGGAATACGTTCCGGCAGATTATTCTTATCGATAAAGCTGAGCAAATACAATTTAGATGGGCTAATCTATCCGGGTTTGTTTGCAATAACTGAGCCTGGATAATACGTGACTCAGAGAGCTGAGTGTAAATGCTCACCAATGCTCTGTGAAAGGCTAAACAAGTGGGTCACAGGGTCTGTTTTGGGGATCAGCTCTGTTCCAATACGTATCATCAATGACTGATTTGGCATGAAGTACGCTTATTAAGTTTGCAGACGATTACTAAAACTGGAGATTGCCAACTGCTTGGAGGACAGGTTCAAAATCAAAACGATCTGGGACCAATGAGAAGAAGTCAGGATAAACCGGAGTGAAGTCAATAAAGAGCAAACACAAGTCTCCACTTTAGGAAGGAAAATCAGTTTACAATACAGACTGGGAAGAGGTGTTAGGCCAAAGGAGTATGGCAGATAAGAAGATTCTAGGGTCATGTGGACACAAGTATAAATATGAGTCAACATGTGAGTAACTGTGCAAAAAAAGCAGACACTGATTCATGGATGCATAATAGGTGTGCTTGTAAACACAAGACATTGAGAATTCTATTCTCCCGCCACTACTCTGTGCTGTTAGACCTACAGCTGGAGTATTGTGTCGGTTCTGGCACCGCATTTCAAAAGTGTAGGATGATGAATATGGAGACGAACGTCCGAGAACGAGCAGACAAGCAATGATTAAAGTTGTGCAGAACATGAAATATGAAGGAAAAGGACTGGAATAACTGGTTATTTACGTATTGGAAAGAGAAGACATGAGAGGGGAATGATAGCAGTTCAAATTATTAAAAGGTATCTCAGGGGAGGGAGAAACTTGTTCACCTAAGCCTCTAATGACTAGAACAAGAAAACAATGGCTTAAACGTGCAGCATGGAGATTACGTTGGACATTAGGAAAAAGTTCCATTACGTCGGGTAGTAACACGCGGAGAAAATTGACCTCTAGGTCGAGGTGATGGAATCTCCCATCTCTGAGATATGTTAAGAGTAGGTTAGATTAAATGTTCTGTCTAGGATGGTCTAGACAGTATTTGGTTCCTGCCATGAGCAGGGGACGGAATTCGTATTGACCTCTCAGAGGTCCCTTACAGTCCTGAGTCTATGAATCTATAATTTGAAATAAAAATATGTCTAGGAAAAGAATTTCCTAGATCTGTGTCAATACTACCTCTCAAACATGAAATAGCCTCCCTCTGTTATCCTTTTTGACATCTGCTAACTGGGACGAAGTACCATAATCTGTATTCAGATTGTAACGTAGGACGAAAAGGCAAGTTTAGATTTAAGACTTCATTGTAAGTGCAAGTCTATATATATCACAAAGTTAACGCATTGCTTTTACTAAGTTGTTTTCTAAAGGATTTTATTGGAAAACACACAAAGCCAAAGCAACTTGCTCTTGAAAGAATATATCTATCTTATAAAAATCAAAGAACTGCGGACATTAAATGCCCCACACTGTCTACTGTTGTTAGTGGTCAGCATCAAGAAATCACCTAAACAGTATAGTGCATAGTTTAAATTGTATGTCTTGGATTGCTATAAATGTTTAACGTTAGTGTGGAGCTGTAATCCAAAATCACCACACATCTATGGAAAAGGCTGATCTCAAGGTCAGGCTCATAGCTATGCAAAGATTATAATAAATGTCAAAGTTTTGCCTCTGAGATTACTCGACTGTGGACTCTTCAAAAAGCAAAAACCTTGAAAAGATAGTTATTAACTAGATTGCAAAGTCTGTTTGCTGCACAGAATATCATCTAACAACTGAGTATTTACATTCTACTCTGCATTAGCGTACTGTGACAGACCCACCAGTGGGTACAGGAGTCTTGGTCATTGGCATTTCAGCGAGGGTGGGGCGGGCTTCGCCCACCACTTCTAAAGGACACTCCCCAGCCTAAGGGGAGGATCCACAGGCTAGAACACCAAGTAAATCCGGGGGACAACGAATTAAAAAACCATGAGCGGGAGTGAGGTCACAGGGCGTAAACTAAAGGGATCTGAGGGGACAACCGAGCAGAACCCGCGAACAACGCCCATCTTCCTCAAAGGGTCAGGGAGCCAGTGGACACCCCCAGAGGAAACTAACCGCTCGGATGCGTGAACGGACAGAGGAGCGGAAATAGGCCCACAGTCGCAGAAATTCCATCAGCAACCTCCTCTCTCTGTGCCTTAGATGGCTTAGTTTGGCCAGGCCAAAGAGAGGTTGAGAGGAGATCCCGCGCTTGGTGGGGTCACGGATGTGGAGTTGCATAGATTAAAAGGTGAGGGGAAAGAGGCAACAGAAAACGCAAGAGAAATTCAGGAGAAGAGTGGACAGGGCTGCAACCTGGCGCCTCCAAGTAAAGCGCCAAGGTTCTCTCTCGCACGCAGAGTTTTCCTGTTCTTAGTGATTGTTTAGTGTTTTGATGTTGGGTAGGTGTATGTTTGAGTGATTTTTGATTCTGATGACTATGGACATCCGTACCAGTATAAAGAACAAGGAGTTTAGTGACTCCCTGTGTGCATTCATTAGAGACTACTTAATTGATTCATCAAAGCTTTCATGGGCACGGAAAGCTCTATGCGTGAAATAATGTTAGTCTCTACAGGTCCGCAAGAACTCCTGGTTCATGTCTGCTACGTCGGCATCCTACAGTATGTGTACTGTGACAAAGTTCTTCCTCTACTTGATGGGTCCGTGCGCTGTATTGGCAGATTTGCTGCACCTCGTGATTCTCTCCCAAACAGTCTGATTGTCGACCCGTCTGTGTTGATGCAGGAGATGGTAGGTGGGAAACCTGGCCACCCTCTTCTCCAGGTTGCCAGCCCAGGGACCCTGTGGACTTGCAGCTGTCTCATATGGTGCTCACTCTTAACAGCGTGCCAGTGGACAGCTAAACTCCCTGGATGTCTACTCTCCCGATGCGCCTCCTCTCCAACGTCTTTTCATATGGATCACTCCCACAGGATCTTCTCACTGGGGTCTGATAATGCTTTTAGTCCTCTGTCCAATGCAGCGCACACCCTCTCATCCAGCTCCTCGTTGAGCCTCTTGCTCAAGCTCTCGCCACCGCACTTCCTCTTGCCTCTGCTCCTCCACGCTACTGGAGTGAGCTTCCTTCTTTAAACCGGTAGCTCTGACTTAGCTCGCCTTGATTGGCCTGCAGGTGATCTAATCAGCCTGTCTGCTGAATTGTTCTAGGCAGGTTCGCTGTGATTCCATCCTAGTTTCAGCTCCTGCTCTGGTCCTCAGCCAATAACCTCGCTTCGTCCTGGCGGTCCAGGTAGTAGTCTAATTCTCCGCTGTTCGACGCTCCGCTGCAGAGGATAGGAGGATTTAGGCGCTGGGGCTGCTTATCTGTCTGGTGTTTGCATGTTCCCTGGTTTCTTTTGGGGCGCTGGGCCTCCGTCGGTGCTTGCAATTGCGTAGCTCGCTGACTGCTGGTATACTGTTTTCTACTTGCTTCTCCTGTCTCGTCGGCTATGCACCCGCCACCACCGCACCCCTCTGCTCCGTGCTTATCAGCTTGCTTGCTGCTAGGCTGACAATGTCCGCCCTGCCCTTGGTCCTGCATGTTACATCCATCTACAGCTCCTGCAGGGTAGTAGGGGCTGTGCTGCTACCACGGCAGGGGGGAGTGAGGACTCCTGGTCTTGCTGCTTGGAGGACACCGTTCTGAGCAGGTCCCTCCTGCCCCGTTAGACACACGAGTCCACCACACCGCTAGGAGGTGCTGGGGGACTATTCTGTGGCAGTTGCTGGGATGGGTCTGTTTGTGCCGCCCACGGACGAAGAGGTCGAGGATGGTGTATGGTTTCCCCGGGGTAATCCGCGCCGCGCTGTCAGGAGCAACCGAGCTTTTATGATTGGAGATGACTCCTCGTTGACTTGGTGTTTTCTGGGCCAGGTGAGTGTTCCTTTTTGGACACTGTCGCCTTCTTGTCGGTGGGGGTATTGCGCGACTGTGCTCTCGTGGTTTGGAAGATATAGCGGGGCTGTGGGCGGGGATGCTGCCCGTTGCATCTCGTGGTGTTCCGCTTTGCCCCACCACCATGTCGGGCCCCCTGCCACCACCTCGCCGCGTGGGCGGTTGTTGATGCCTGTTTGCCTCTTAGTGATCCTTCCCTTGCGTCTAGGGTGTGAGAGGGCGTGTAGCTGCGTCGCATTGTTACCCATCCACACTCAATTCTACAAATTACGATATATTGGGCCTGCAGCACGCAGCAGTCCTTGAACTGACTTTGCTACAAGTGCCTGGGTAGTTGCGTCTTATGGCACCATTTTCTCCGCTCTACTCCCTTCTCGCTGTTTTAAGTGGCTGAAACCACATTCTGGTATAATAATGACGTTTTTGTTGGTTCCCGGCCCCACCGTAATTCACCTCTGCAGGCCCTGTTCTATTACTTGCCCCACGTCCCTTGCAGTTTCTGTCCCGTCGTTGTAGGCCAACCGGTCCCCTTCTGCCCACTTCCCAGCTCTGTGCCGCGTTACATCCCTCCCCACCCTCGTTGCTGCTCCCGTCAGCCCTTGTGATATTTCTGTCTCCTCCTCGTGCGCCCACCGCCCCCCATACGCGTTGATTGCCCTGTCCCCGATGTTTGGAGTTTCCCAATCATTGTTCTGACTGTGCAGCCCCAGTACCCTCCTGCTCATCGTGTGTCCGCCCACTGGTATCCCCCAGGCTAATCTGCGGTGAATGAGCCGGGTAACTCCCTCGGGGTTTGTGCCCTTGGTCATCTTGCCAACCCGTTAGGTCCTTGTGTTGCGCGGTTGTCAGCACTCTTCCCTCTTTCTGGCGCCTCTCGTCTGCCTGTGTGTTGTTGCGTGAGGGTGGTCCTAGCGTTATCGTGAGGTCGGTGTCGCCTCCTCTCCTTCCCTCCTGCCCTCAGCTGTTTGTCCCTCTCCCGACTCTGACGTTAGGCGGGGGACTGCGGGGCGGAGGGATCGCCACGCATGCTCCCAACTGCCCCTCCTCCCACCTGCCCCCCATGCTCCACCTGTCCTAGCTCCACTTCGGAACTGCCGCTGCCGAAGTCGAGTCCTGAACCTCGCGCCTGCTGGCAGTGCAGCGCGCGAGTTATCGGGACGAGTACCCTCTGCTGCGGACCGAGTCCTTCGTCCCGTGTCCACTTCGGGGGATGCTCTTCCAGCGCGGGAATGTCGGGGTGGTAAGAAGTAACGGGTAAGGGCCGCTGCTAAAAAGGCCAGGCCATCTCCATGATGGCAGTAACGACTGCGCCCACTATGATCCTGCAGCCCGGCTCTGCGGGCTCGTTGCGTCCCTTCCCGTACTCGCCTCGACACGGCTGCTTAGGCGGGCGTCCCTCTCCCGGCCCCCAGGGCGTACGCCAGGATGGTGCGCGGCGGCCCGCCCACCTTCTGGCCGCGGCGTTCTTGCCGACCACTGACTTCCACGGCTCATCTTTTACCAGCGGGCCGGGCGACTCCCTTTCCCGCGACCATTGCGACCAGAGAAGGCACGGCATCCGGTGCCTCCTGTGCCCGCCTCGCCCCCCTCGTGGAGCCTACGTCGGCGTTGGCGAGGTGGTGGGGCCAGGCCATTCGTGCGGCATCCATTATTTCATGTTTTTACTCTGTTATATATAAGGGTGGTCATCATTCCCTTCGCTCGGAGGCTCACTGCACATGGACGGTTAGAAGGGCCTAGCGGGGGTTTTGCGGTTGTTCGTCCCTCCTATGCGATCCCGCCGGTCGTGGGGTAAGAACCGTCGGCGCCGGTCGCTGTAATGTGGTCCTGTACTGTCACCTGTCCCTCCTGTTCTAGCCCAAGGCCGCCCATGGTGTGCGCGACGGCCTGTTCTCGCCTGAGGGCGCCCAGTGCTCCTCATCATCCCTCCTTGGACTGCAAGGACCCGCCACTCTCGTTGTACGGTCTTCGTTCGCCGGCAAGTTGCAGTTTCAACTGCCGCCGGCGCCGTGGCGGGAGGCGCTGCTAGGGTCCTTTTTCTGGTCCTACAGGGGGTCCACTACGTGGGTTCACTATTTCGATGGGGAGCCCGGTGCCTACGCTCTGGCCAGTGATAGGGGCCACATCCAGGACGGGACTTGCCCCTTGCCTCAGCCGGAGGAGTCGTCCGGGAGCCCTGAGCCCGAGCACGGTGCCTGCGCCCTGTCCATCACCGGACCCTAGCTGCCCGGCGAGGGAGTGGCCTCCTCCCTTTCTCGGTCTTCGCTGTGGAGTTGCCTGGCAGCGGGGCGAACCGCCAGCGTTGGATAGAGCTTTATCTCGACAGGTGGGAATCTTCCCACTCACTCTCTTGCGGCCACTCACTCACCGTCCCGGAGTACCCTGAGTCCCATTGTCCTTGGCCCCCCGAATCTGAACCCCTGTTACCAGCCCCGATGAGCATGGATGGGCTGTCTTTAGTGGTGCGAAGTGGGGGGCAAGCAAAGGCCCGCGCTCATTTAATCCTTCTGTGGAGTTCGTAGGCCCCCGGAAGAGCAGGAAGGAGGCACCGTGGTGACGAGCTGTCCGACTTAGCTTCCCCTGTGATGACTCCAGTCCTGTGGTGCCGGCTGGGGACGTCTGTGGCGGCACCGGAGGGTACCGCCGCCCTCCTCCGGCTTCCCTTCCCGTGGAGCCCCAAGAGTCTCGCTCGCCCCCCTCCCACTCAAAAGCCTCTGCGAGTGCCGAGGGTGCGGGTGTACGCCTCGGGTTGCTATGAGAGGGCCCTGGGTGGTGGCAGAGGGCGATCTCCCTTGTCCATCTATGAGGAGATCGAGGCCCTGGGTCTGACCCAGTCACGCAGGCGGGGGTGGAGAGGGATCGACCCTTAGTGTCGCAACGGGCCTACGATGCGGCGACCTCATCCCTGGTCCCCTGATTCCCGAGATTCCCTTTCACCGCTGACCTTGCTTTGCTCCACCTACTGAGGGTCCCTGGATTCCTCATTCGACCGAGCTGTGGGTGGCGCCCTGTTGATGCGCCAGAGCCTGGGATGCGGCGCGGCCAGGCTCCCGCTGGCCGGGTAACCCGGTTTCCACCGGGGTGTCCTATCTATGGTTGGAAGGAACCCAGCCTCCGCCTGGGCGGGACCCCGTTGAGTAAATGTCTGATAGTCTTGATATGCCGCAGCTCCCCACTGTGCACACATGTTGGCTGCGCCGCCTGCATTCATTGAGGGTCCTACTTCCACTGGCCCAAGATCGCCTGAGGCCTGGTCCGCGCAGGGAGGTGACCACCTGTCCAGTGGCTCACCTATAGGGGTGGAGAGTGGCGTCTCCTGCCCCGTCGTTACAGGGGTCCTCTCCCTGATCGCCCGGCCCTTTGCCTGATTAGCCCTTCTTGTCCCCCCACCTCCTGCTGATGCCATAGTTGCCGTCTCACTGGGGAATAACCCCCCAGGGTGCGGCTCCGCTGTAGTTTTATTCTTTTCCCGGACCCACCAGTGGCTGCTGTATCTCCTTCCGCCGCCGCCTTTGTGTTGTTAACCGGGAGTTGGCGGGTAGCATAGTGCGTCGCGCCCATCGGACGCCACGTCGGGGTTCTGTCCGCTGCCTGCCCGCCTCGCTGGGCTACGGGGCTGTTGTGACGGGGGCCCTCCAAACTGTGAGGACAAAGCTTGCATCTGATTTCAGTGACCCTGCCGCCCATTACTCCGCTGAGGGAGAGCGCGGAGATTCCTCGGAGGACGTCCGTGGGCGTCCGTAACAAAAGTCCCTGGGGAGTGGAGAGACAGCTTGCGCTCCAGCGATGGGGGATTCCAATCAGGTGCCTCCGTGTGCCGCGGAGGCCCTCTATGGGGTGAGGGCTAAGAGGACGGAGCGCAAGGGCGGGCCTCGGGCCTGATCGAGACGGGTCTGCCTCTTCTGACTCTTTAGCACCTTATGGACGTTAGGTCACGGAATTGTGTTGCGCGGTCCATGCCGTTTGGCTTGGGCGTGTCTAGCGGCGAGGGATCCCCCCAGCTCGCTGCCTCATTCGGCACCGACATCGTTTGCACGTTTAAACACTTGGGCTGTAGGATTGGAGTCTCCGCAGAACCAGGTGGTGATCTCGTCCTACCTTCCTAGCCTCCAGGAGGGGGGGGTTACTCTGTGATTCCTGGCAGTGAGTACGCCATCACGGATCAGCCGCTTGAGAGCTAAGTTGGCGGCTGGATGGGGGGACAGGCCTACTCTTAGCCAATTGTGTCGGTAAGTTGTCCGCGGCTGGGTGGCGATCCCTGTTTTTCTTCCCCCGACTACGTCCCAAGGGCTGTGGGGGTCGCTGAGGCTGTGCCGGGGCGCGTTGGCTGTCACCTCCGGGTCTCGCATGGAGGGCTTGTGCGTTAATTCTCGGTCACGATGTTTGTCCCGACAGTCGGCCCAAGAGGTTGCGATTTGTATTCACAGGCTCCGCCTATCCTCAGCCTCCCTGGATCCCTCTGTGAGTGGCCTGTCCTGGTGAGGGGACTTTTAGCATTAGGCCACCCTCGAGGAACGGGACCGCTCTGGGACCGAGCAGTGCCCGGCGCCACCTGCGCGTCCCGAGAGATTGCTCAACGCCACTCCCTGTCGTGGACGTACTGCGCGCGACCCCACCCGGACAATTGTCTCCTGACTTTATCATCCTTACGTCCGGGTGGTAGGCCCATCGGTCGCGGCCACCCGGCTGGCCGTATTTATACTGTCACGTTATCCCTTACGGGCCACTCTCCACGTTCGTCCGCCCCTTTCGGAGTGACATTGCCACCGTGACAGCGCTCTCGGCGCGGAGAGTCCGGGGCCGCCTAATTGGCACTTAATAATAGTTTTGCGTGAGCGATCGCAGGCTTCGTTGGCGTCTCCTTTCGGGCTTTTGGAACATAGGTCGCTGGTTTGAGGGCAGCGGCGCGCCTTTTTCTCGTGCGCGGCATGGGACCATCTGGAGGAGGTGCACGCCGGCTCTTCTAGGCGTGATCTTTACACCACGGAGGGCGCGCCAGCCCGAGTGAGGGATCTACGGGCCCATATGAGCAGCTGGAGCGTGGCGGTCTTGGAGCGTGGAGAGTGCGTCTGTCCTTGCCAGCTCCGAGATCCATCCCTTCGCGGGTGTGCCGACAGAAGTCGAAGAGAGCTCGAGCCCTGCGGGACCAATTGGCCCGGGTGTTTTTTCGTCTGCATCCACTCTCATTCGGGAGATGGCCTGAAGGCTCCCGCTTCTTCACGCCCTGGCAGAAAAGGAGGTGGCCAGAAAAGCACGTCACCTCTCCTGCGGAGGATGGCACCCCCCTCACGGACCCGCGGAGATGTGACGGGGGAGGGCGCAGGCTTTTACGCGGCCCTTCTCCCTGGATGCGTGACCAGATCCTACTGCGATTGCAGGAGTACTCTGGGACGGGCTCGCCGACGTCCGGCACTAGGGCTCGATCCGGTACCGGCTAGAGTGCCTCTCACTCTTGGCGAGTTATCTCGGAAGCCCTCCGATCACAATTGCCCACCAATAAATCTCGGGCATGGGGGGCTGACCATGGAGTTTCTACCGCGTTTGGGAGGTTCTCGGCCCAGACGGGTGGGTCACCTCTGGCGAGTGTCTTTTGCCAGAGCGGGGGCTACCCGTCTCCTCGCATGCAGGCTGACCATGCTCGCCTTATTGCACCGGAAAAGGGGACCTCCCGACTATTACGAATTTGGCGGTCCGCATCTCGCTGTCAGCACGGACTTACAAAGATCATCGCAAAGCGCCATCTCGTGCGTGCATAGGGTCCGTGCTGGCAGATCGTGGTTGCCATCAGACCCATGACCTACACCGTACCCGGGTGGCCGGTACTCTCTGTTCAGTAATCTGTGGTATGCTGGTGCTCGGACCTTCTTGGAATTAGGGTGTAGGGATGGTCGTTGATTCGCCCTCTTGTCCTCTGCGATCAGGAGAAGCGTTCGACAGGAATGGATCACGGGATCTCCTGGGATACCTCTCTGCGAGTCGTTCGCTTCGGATTCGCTGTTTTGTGGTTTTTCTCCAGCTGCTGGATGGTTATCTGGTGGAGTTGTGGGCTCAGGCTCACTGCGACTGCTGGACCGAGCTCCGGTCTTTACTACCATAGACCTCGCTCCAGGACCTGGAAGGCTCCTTTTCCGCGACCAGGGCCGTGGCGGCCACCGTAAGGAGCCGACCTCCTCGCCGGAGCCCTGCTACACATAATCCCAGCTTCGTGTCAGTGCGGAGATCCCCGCAGTGCACCAGAGGCTGGTCTTGGGGCGGGAGTCACGCATGGTAGGAGAGCCTCCGGGACTACGAAGCGGGGAGATTGGGTCTGGATCCCCTGACGCTCACGTCGGCGCATTGGCTCTCCAGACCTCATGGGACTCCCACGGGTTGCCGGATACTTTCAGGAGGTGAGCGGCGCGTTTGCTTGCCTGCTGCTCGGGCTTGACCTCGATCCGGGTCCTACGATAGGGCACGCCCCGCCCACCTGCCACCCCGGGCCCCAGGCATTTTTCGAGGGCCCCTCCCCCGTGGACCCACATCGGGCCTCCTCACCTTTCTCTGCAAAGGCCGCTGCACGATGTGCAGCGGTTTCTGTTCCCGACCCGCCACGGACAGCTAGTACACATCGTGTCCACTCCTTCACTACCTCACCTGCGTCCCGCCCCGATACCAAATGGCGGGATCCTCTGCCACTCTCGGGAGTGAGAGCCCCGGGTGGGCCAGCTTGTACCTCTGCCTGAGGCCTGCGGCGCGGATTTCAGTGGCGGTCCTTCAATGAGGCCGTGAGCACGTGGTGTGTACCTTGGCGCGGTTCCCTTGGCCCCAACACCTTTGCCCTTTCTTG
>NC_133771.1:61152813-61348293 GCF_003597395.2 Chelonoidis abingdonii | reverse complement strand
TGGGGCAGGACATGTGCTTACAGGAGACTCGGAAGGTAGTGGCTGGGACGTTCAGACGCTGACGGAGATTCCCCTGGGATGGAGCCACTCTCCCAGCCTGGCCGTAATCCCGCTGCACCTCTTTCACCTCGTGACAACACGCGTGACCCGGAAGTGGGAGGAGGGCGCTGCTTGGGTGCACTCTTGGGCAAGGTCGGTGGGTGCCGCGTGATGACGGGACCATACCGGCACCGTAGCTCGCTGGCTCAGGGGCTGCCCGGAGACTCCTCCGGCTAGGCAAGGGGCAACTTCCCGTCCTGGCACTGTGGCCCTATCATCTGGCAGAGCGTGGCACCGGGCTCCTCCCCCATCGACAGGTGTACCCACGTAGTGACCCCTGGTTACGGATCTCAGCAAAAGCGACCCTAGCAGCGTTCTCCCGCCACTGCGCAGCAAACGGCAGGCAGTTGACTGCAACTTTGCCGGCGGAACGGCGAGACGTCACTGGAGTGCGCGGGTCCTTCAGCCAGGGAGGGCTGATGAGGAGCACTGGGCGCCCCAGGCGATCTACATATGGTCGCGCAACACTCATGCGCCACGTTGTGGCTAGGAACAGGAGGGACAGGTGACAGGTACCAGGACCCCAGTTTAAGCGCCGGCGCCGGACGGTCATACACCCCACACCGGCTCCATAGGAGGACGCCCCGCAAAACCCGCTAGCCTCTAACCGTCCATGCTGGTGGCTCCGAGCGTGAAGAAGATGACCACCTTTTATACAGTAAAACATAATTGGAGTGCCGCCACGAATGGCCATGGCCCCACCACCTCGCCAACGCACCGACGATAGGCTCCTACGAGGGGGCGAGGCGGGCACCAGGATGGCACCGGATGCCGTGTCCTTCCTGGTGCAATGGTCGCGGAGAAAGGGAGTCGCTCCCAGCCGCTGGTAAAAGCATGAGCCGGTGGAAGTCAGTGGTCGGCAAGACGCCGCGGCCGAAGTGGGGGGCCGCCGCCACCTGCGGCGTACGCCCTGGGGGCCGGGAGAGGGACGCCGCAAGGCGTGGAGGCGGTGCTCGGGGAGGGACGCACGAGCCGGCAGAGCGCGGGCTTGCAGGTCAAGTGGGGCAGTGTTACTGCCCATGGGATGGCCTGATGCCTTTTTAGCGCGGCCTTACCCTTCTTCTCCACCCCGCCATTCCCGGCTGGGAGAGCATCCGCCGAAGTCGGACAGGGAGGCGAAGGACTGGTCCGCAGCAGAGGACTCGTCCCGTAACTCGCGCAGCTGCCACAGGGCGGCAAGGTGGTCGCGAGGTCGGACTCGAGCTCGGCAGGCGCATTGAGGGCAGTGGACAGGTGGCTGGGGGCAGGTGGGAGGAGGGGCAGTGGGAGCATGCGTGGGTCTCCCGCCCTCCACCCGTCCCGACTGGACTCCCTGACGCGCGGTCCCCGCCATAAACGAGAGTGGGGAGGGGACAAACAGCGAGGGTAGCGGAGGGAGAGGAGCGCCGACCCCCTCGCCGCTATTTTGTGCAGGCAGGGGAGGAGGGCCGCCAGAAGGCAGGTTAAGGGACGTGGGACAACAAGGACTCGGGGGAAGGATGACGGGCACGCCAACGCGAGGGTTCCTGGCTCTCCCAGTTGCATCTGGTGGATCAGGTGGGACTCAATGGCAGGGGGCTGGGGTTGCGTGACAGAGGAACCAATGGGGAGGGCCACTTAATTAGTCGGTTACTGGGCGACGTGGTGGTGCGCACGAGGGGGAGGCATCAGGGTCTGGGGGCAGGAGTGCAGTGGGATGAGCTGTGAGGTCTGCGCTAGAATGGGGCAGAGGGGACCACGGGCAGCATAAGCTGGAGCTGGAGAGCTGACACATAGCAAGGGCGCAGGGGAATAGGAACTGGGCAGCGGGCATGAGGAAGGCCAGTCTTCGGTGGGAGGGGAAGGTCGTGCGCCCCAGGCCCACTTGTGTGCCTATGGCTTAAAGTCGCACCTTGTCTCCATAAGCGCGTTGCTGCTGTCTGCCGGGCCCGAATGATGGGAGTGGGTGTGGGTTGGGTCAGCTGTCGAGCGCTCAGTCAGAGTGCTTAGGAACGCTCGAAACGGCAACGGTGCGCAGTGCAAAGGAGGCGGCTGTCTCGAGACGGGCTCGCTGTCTCCAAACAGTCCAGCGGGGTGTGGGGCCCGGCGATCTGTGGTGGGGCAGGGACCGATGGAGCGGGGGCGGCTCCGCGCCCTCACCGCGGGGGGATTTTCCCAACAGACACAGTCCCCCCCACCACAAAAGCACGTTTCAAAAGGAACTCAGTCCAGGAATCGCCCACCGTAGATCTCTCCGATTGTGTCTCGCACGGCGCGGTCCCCTTCTCCCTTCACCTCGTCCGGGCCAACAGCTCACCATCAACTGCCCGGTGTCCAGCACTCATGTGGTGGTGGACTGGTCTAGCGGAGGACCCTGCTCAGAGTGTACCTCAGCAACAAGAGCCAGAGTCCCTCACTCCCCCCCCTGGGAACAGGCCAGACCACTCTCCTTCAAGCTATATGCGTAACAGCGAGCAAGGGGGGGGATTCGACTAGCCAGCCGACAAGCTGATGAGCAGGAGAGGGGTGTGGTGTGTCTAGCCAGCAGGATGACTGCAGAACAGCTAGAAGCATTAGCATAGCACGCAGTGCGCCAGCGCCACGCAGCGCCCAGGAACAGCAGCAGCAGCAGCCGCCCTCTCCCTCCTTCCTCTGCGCCGTGAGCGGTCGACGAGGCGAATGAGCCCTCGGCCCCAGCAAGCGAGCTAGGGCTAGGTCCCGAGGACGAGCAGGGCTGCACGGAGTAATCAGGATACTCGTAGAACAATTGAGGCAGCAGGGCTTGATTAGATCACCTGCAGCCATCAAGGAGCTAATAGGGCACTGGGTTTAAACAGAGCTGCATCCAGTCAGTGGGAGAGTCAGAGGGAGAGGACAGTGCGTGTGAAGACTGGACAAGAGGCCGAGGAGCTGGGAGTGAGAGGGTGTGCTGCTGGAGGACTAAGACGTTACAAGCATTAGCAGAACCAGAGGAAGGTCCTGTGTTGAGGATAATTCAGTAGTTTGGAGGAAGCCATGGGAGTATAGGCCAGGGTTATCAGCTGTCATGCAGCGTTACAGGGAGCTACTAAACGCTGCTACACGAGGCGTCTGGCGTGGTGAAACCTGAGTAGAGGGTGGGCCCAGGTTTCCCGAAACTCCATCTCCTGTTCCACACAGGAGGGTTGATCCAGGATGTGCGGAAGTCACTTGAGTGAGGTGAGCAAATCTGCCAATAAGCGCAGGACCCATCAAGGTAGAGGAAGAACTTTGTCACAGTACACATACTGTAGGATTCAGAGTGGCAGACATGAACAGGAGTTCTTGCGGCACCTTAGAGACTAACAAATTTATTTCAGCATAAGCTTTCTGTAGCCCATGAAAGCTTTGGTGAAATGAATTTGTTAGTCTCTAAGATGCCACAAGTACTCCTGTTCTTTATACTGTAGGATGTCCATAGTAACAGATAATAACAAATGACTCAAACATACAACCTACCCAAATCTAATAAAAGACTAAAAGGAAATCAGGATCAAAATATTAAAACTGTGATTCAGTGAGACCCTTTAAATAAACACATGGGAAAAATATGAGAAACAGGGAGAACTCAGTCTGATAATGCAGCACATGACATTCCACTTATGGTAAAAATGCTTTGCTTTATTGCCTAATACAGGAAACTTTCTGACACTACTTAATACCAGAGCACGTTCAAGGAACAAAATGTCAAAACATTACTGTTTTGCTGTGTTTGAACTATTTAAATCCACAAAGCCCTGGATTCCCCTCACAAGTGACAAAAGTGACTTAGGGAAGAAATACACCTTTTTCATTATCACACTTAGTAGAGGGATGAACATATTACTGCAGCCAAAAAATCCTTCTACCACACACTTATCCAGCATAATGTCCTTCACCTGAGGATATCAAAGGAGTTTTACAAATATTAATTGTTTAAGTCTGAGAACACAACTGAGAGGTAACCCAAGTGCATGTTATACTTATTTTACATTGTAAACTGAGTCACATGCAAATGTCCAGAGCCACCCCGAAATCTGAGTGCAGGAGTCCAGGATCCCAGACTTGTGCTCTAATCCACAGTCAACACTTCCTGTGGGGGATATAAAGTGTGTATGTGAGCATTATTTAGTCTTTTATGGTATGTGATATATTGTCAGGCTCCTGATAAAGGTGTTTTGGAGTTATGAGAGTTGGAGAAATAATCTGATTATCAAAGCAGAGCTGGCTGAAATTTTTTTGATGAAGTACCTTTCTGTCAGTAAATGCTGTTTCATCAAAATCAGAACATTTTGCAGTAATGTGTCAATTTTGATGACATTTTCAACAGAAACATTTCAAAACTAACAAAATCAAAACTGAGTAAGTCATTTCGACTTTCCTGATTTGTTTCACACAGACAATGTTATATTAGATTGTATTGTATTGCATTACACTATCAATCCAAAAAGTTTCAGTAAGATAATTTCAGTGTTTCCAAATTAAAATATTTCAGAATATTTCGTTCCACAAAATATTTTGAGATTTAAAGTTTTCATTCTGATCTGGGATGAAAACAGATTTGAAATGACAGAATAGCCTACAAGATGGAAGTTCTGTTTTCTGATCAGCTCTAAGCAGAAGCTCTGGACGCTCACAAAATCCTTGAAACAAAATGCTGTGTTCACTCTTATGATCAGAGCTATAAAATGTGGTGGAATTCACCTTCTATTCTAGTTATTACAGAAATCCTTCTGCTGCAGATTTTTTCCTTTCTTTTGAAACTGTGACCATTTCTCTGCTCATGGCTAAATTTAGTTTTCAATAAAACTGGTGAAAATGCAATTACCCTGGATTCACACCAGTTTAACTGAGAGGTGAATTTGATCAAATGTCTGTCCTCGAAGTCAAACTGACTACTCCCACGTAAGTAAAGGATAGCACTGAAAGGATTAGCACACACCATAGACCAAGGTTTCGAAGTGCCCTTCTTGGCCATCTGAATCATGTGTGATGCCACAATAAAAGACGCAAAAGTGCAACAAGTATCCTACAGTAGGGCCACCATCCTAGAAATACTACCAACATTTTGGTGGCAAGGCTGAGATCAGATCTCTCACTGCCTCTGATTGCCTGGAGGGCTTCCTCAGTGCTATAATCAAGAGGGTTAAAGACTACAAAAGCACCTCAATGGATCGGCAGACATAACACCAAATTAAGGAAGACTTCTATCAGAGCTATCTTTCTAACTGTGACCAGTATATTGCAGATGGAACCCTTATCCCGTAGGGGCAACTAAGAGTAGATAATGCAGTCTATAGGAAACATACCAAGTATATATTGCCATCATGTCACTCAGATATAGTGTTCAAATGTTCCTTTTCCAATGTGACCTTTTCTTTTCAAGTCACAAAAAGTTCTGATAAAAAGCAGCCATGTCAAAGAGATGTAAATCTATATAAGTAACTGAACAGAAAAAATAAAACAACCAGTTTTTCCTTAACTCCCCTCACTGTGTATAAGTTTAATATTTGTGGGACATGTGGTACATAGCATTACAGAGTCCTCCAATGCATAAAAGGGTGAGCTGGGACAAAGTACAGAAGCCATCATTCTGAATTTCCTTCTTCATTTTTTTAAGTTTCAAGTCAGATCCTAACTTCATTTTAATTTAGTTTGTCATGTTATTACCAAATTCTGTCATCAGTATTTCATTTGGATATGGCTCAAAGCAAAACATTCCTATTAATATTGATGTTAAGGCATATGGAGCATTTTTCAAGTAACAGCCCAAACCATCTGATTCTAAGCAAAATATGAACTGAGATTTCCTAGTCAAGGCTCCTAGATTTATACAATTAGCATCTGTGCTAGAATAAACATTTATTGGTTACTTAATCATACCATACAAAATGAGCCAAAATAGTGTAAATAGTTTTACTATACCTAAGTAACTCTTTTCACTATATATGTTCCTACTCTCTATTCATTATAGAAGATGAAATCAGTAATAGAGGGATTTGTACATGTGCACAATTATATTATGCCAAGAAGAAAACAGTGCGTGTAGAATCCTTTTTTATTTCTGTAGAGTAGAATCACCACTGTTCAGGGCATATACATTCCACCGAGAAGAAAATAATAAAACTGAAGAAAAGTGAGGCAGAATTAATGGAACACACAAGTGATTCTGCAAGAAATGAAGAGAACTATCCTGTGACGTAAAATTGGCAAACAGAAAGTATGATGGAGGTCATAAACATGCAGATGTTCTGGGAATGCCTTTATACCTCTAGAAGTGTATGCCACTGACACTAAATCATTATTGATCTGAAAATCTTGGATTTGTTTGGAAAGAAAAAAATTAAAAATCATACAACTATGTGTTATCGGCATTTACACAATTTTTTTTACAAAATTAAGAGCACCATATTAGCATGCAATATATGAAAATTTGCAACTATCATTTCTTCTCAGTAGCTTTCCAGTCTAAGTGTGAAGCTGAAATTAAAGACTACTCAGAAAAATCACTATAGAAGTGTCATTTTGTTTCATTTTCAAAGTAATATAATTTTAATTTTCAAACAAAAATAAATTTTCGCAAGTCACTATACTGAGTCAATGAGAGTAGTGATAGCTAGAGAAGAACAAGCTCTATGTGTTTCTGCCTCTTTATCATCAGCAAAATTGCCAGCTAAGTTCTGATTCCAGAATTGTTATGACTAATGATTTATGAAGCACAAGGAACATTATTTAATTCCTTTGGTCTGGGATTCTCCTTTAACTTCTGGCAGCTAGAAACATTTTGTTTTTCTTTGTAAATTTGTTGTGGAAAAATATAGAGCACCATTTAAAGATATCATTTTTAAGAGAATGTCTTATCTAATCACAATGACATCATAACTATATTAATTACTACATTATTTTCAGCTGCTACAGTTAGGTGACATTACTACATTTAAATAGACGGGGTCAAATCTTTACTAGAAAACTTTTCTTTTTCACTTCTGTAATGTAGGCAGGGAGTCAATTAAATAAAAAAGAGAAAAATGTGACTGAATAACATTCTAAATTTGTATGCAGGGACAAGTACTTTATAGAAATGTGAAAAAAAAGAATGTAAATTCTGCTAAACAGCCAGTACATATAGCTCATATTTCTTTTTTTGTTCCCTCAGTCAAGAGTACAGATATTTTCCAATGTGAGATTACATATATGTAGCCAAACATAATCTTCCTTTTGGTGGAAAAGAGAACAGGGAAAGAATGCATATGTCCTAAAATTATCTAGGTTTGGTTGTGTGCACTCTGTCCTTATAACGCTGCCTCCAAGACCACTCTCTTCAAGAGAAAATATGAACCTAGGGGATTTTTTCAGGCATTACTTTTTATATATCCTGTCAAGGAACAGAAACCATATCATGTGTCTGAGATAACTGGCCACACTGCTGACACAGTAAATTCCAAATAAATACCTAAAAGTACTCAGATATTACAGAGGCACTCAAATACTATGATATAACAACCTAGATAGATACATACATACATACATAACAATTTTGTGAAATCGTCTGAAATAAGTTCTCAGAAATTATCTGTCAAATAATGTTGCAAAAGGGATGAATAAATGAAAATTTTGATATTTTCATAACGTGATTTGTTTGCAGTCAGGAAGAAAGTCAATTTGTCAAATTTAGCCTATTTGCAATGAATAATTTGCCCAGCTCTTTCTGTGAGTCAGGACTGGAGTTGCAAGTGAGCAACTCAAAACTTGTTAAAGCAATTAAGTAATTGTCGTTCAACATCTACTCCCTCCCTTTAAAATTATAACAGCATTAAAGTATCTTTGAACTAAAGATCACCAAAAAAGATCCTTGTCAATCTATTATAGTCTACCACTAAAAACAGCATAAGACATACATTAAATATAAACAGCTTAAAAATGCCTACTGTTTAGTTCAACTAAAAAATCATGTGAAACTAAAGTATTTCTGAATCATTCAGGCTCTGTTACAAGTCAGAGAACGTATACCTCAGTTACACTTTAATTTCAGCTACATCTCAGTTTCAGTACAGGCTAAGCCACTTAAAGCAGGAGCCTCCTAGGTAGTTGGAAAGCTAATGAAGGGCTGACTCCAATGCCACCTAGTGGATGTCATGGGCTTTCAGTGTCAGACCATTATGACTAGACCTTCCACTCATTTTGGGAGAGGAAGTGGCCTGACTCAGGTTTCACAGGGGTAGCCATGTTAGTCTGTATCTAGGGTGACCAGATCGGGACAGTCCCAATTTTGGGGCTTTTTTCTTATATAGGCTCCTATTACTCCCCATCCCCTGTCCCGATTTTTCACATTTGCTGTCTGGTCACCCTCGTCTGTATCAGCAAAAACAATGAGGAGTCCTCATGGGCTATGTGAAAAATACAGTAAGCAGGTATAAATATACAGCACATGAAAAGATGAGAGTTCCCTGTCCAAGTGCGGGGTCAGTGCTAATGAGGCCAATTCAGTTAGGGTGGATGTGGCCCATTCCCACAGCTGACTAGAAGGGGTGAATATCAACAGAGGGAAAATTACTTTTTGTAGTGACCCAGCTGCTCCCAGTCTTTATTCAGGGCTAATTTGATGGTGTCAAGTTTGCAAATTAATTCCAGTTCTGCAGTTTCTTGTTGAAGTCTGTTTCTGATGGTTTTTTGTTGAAGAATGGCCACTTTTAAGTCTATTATTGAGTGTCCAGAGAGACTGAAGTGCTCTCCTACTGGTTTATGAATGTTAAAATTCTTGATATCTGATTTGTGTCCATTTATTCTTTAGCAAAGAGACTGTCTGGTTTGGCTAATGTACATGGCAGAGGGGCATTGCTGGCACATGATGGCTTATATCACATTGGTAGATGTGCAGGGGAACGAGCTCCTGATGATGTGGCTGATGTAGTTAGCCCTTTGATAGTGTCCTTTGAATAGATATGCAGAGTTGCCAACGAGAACTGACAATTGTCTGGGAGAAGTCCATGTTGGACAAGAATGACAAAAAGTTCTAGACTGGTGTGTCAACGGTGCTGTCAATGAATATGTTAAGTCTTCTAGACTGCAGCACCATGAGGGAAACCGAATCAATCAGTTCTGCTCAGGAATGGGACAGTAGATAGCAAGTGGCAAGGGTATTTGCTTCAAATGATGGTTTCATAAGTACTAATTATATGATTTTATGAAAGTGACAATCTGATTTTTTTGAAGGAGGCTGTGAACAGGTCCATGGTCTGCCACATTCTGGTTACAGTCCCTGGCAGTTACTCTGCCTGGTGGTTACTGCCTCAGGAGGGGTAGGGAAACCCTGGCCCTCCCGCTTCCCTGGGTTCCAACCCAGAGCCCTGTGGGGCTTATCCAGAGTCTTGCACCCTGAGGGGCCTCAAGTCAGCCTCCATAGGTCACTTCTGACCTCCCTTTTTCCTGCATCAGGCTGCAAGGCATCCACATAAGCACCAGTTTGTGGGTTGCCTTCCGGTCTCAGACCCATAGGAGCTGCTGCTCACAGACATTCCTTCTCCTGGCTTGGGTTTGGCTATGTCCTGCACTGGAACTCCCAGAGCAGGCCCTTCTCTCTGCCCTGTGTGGCCTCAACTGAGCAGGCTGGCTCTGCCTCCAATTGGAGCATGCTCAGCCAAGGTGAAGGGGCAGGGCCTCCTGAGCCCAGAGCTGCTCTTTAAACCTCTGCTGTCCAGTGAGGGGTTTATATACATTGTCACAGAGGCATTTATATTTTCTTACTTAGGTGGACCAGGAGCTTCTGACTGTCTTTCAAAAGCCAGGAACAGAACAGATCATGTGTGTGTGATATCGCTAATATCTTGCAGAACTTTTAGAACTTTTTCTTGTCCGAATATTGTGAAGGAAGAAAAAGATTTATGGGCCAATGTCATAAATTTTAGTTCTGGTGATCCTGACAGTCTGTCTCAAATTAGGACAATATTTTCTGAGAAACAAGATGACGATTCTTCAGCAACCAGTGCTAGGGCACTGTTTATGGTTACTATAACAGAGAAGGAGGATCTTTTTTTCTATACTATTTGTGCTATAACTTCATTTGTCCATGTCTGCTTGTGTTTTCCACTACTGACATTCAAGTCTCCTTTCTTGTAGGTTCAACAGCCCCAGGCTGTTTAAGAAGCACAGTGATCAGTAGAAGCAATTGCGAACGAGGGAGCATTTTGGTACTACCGTGTCCATAGCAATGGAGAGTATGTGGCCGTAATATACGACTAGTTCCTTAAGACTTCTGTTGGATAATGGTTTGTCTTCAGGTATTCTGAAATTTTTATGGTTTTACAAGCCACCCCCGGTATCTCAGAATGGCTGAAATCTGGTCTGGTAGACAGAGAGTTGGGGCTAGCAAACTCTACACTCATCACTTGCTTTCCTACTGGCTTCTGGATTCTTATCTTTCCCACTTTGCTGCCACCATGTCGTAGCTTCCTACTCAGATTTGAACCTTAGCATTCATAAACTGAGAAGCTAGCATGAACCCTCTAAGCTTAATTACCAGCTTAGATCTGATATCGCTGCCACAGCCAACGTCCAGTGTTTTGCTCACTCTGGTCTCCCAAACCTTCCCTGGGGACCCCAAGACTCAGAGAGCGCTGAGTCGTCACACAAGAGGAAAACAACCTCCTCCCCTTGTTCCTCTTTATCTCTATCCAGCTCCCCTCCCGGTTGTCCTGGGCGTAGATGACTTAATACTCCCTTGAATGCAAAACAGAGAGAGGCATTTACCTCCCCCTCCTTCTTCCCCGGCTGCACAGCCGATTCCTCCATAAATCTACACAAAAGAGAATTTCCTTTCCCTTCGTTCCTTAGCCTGACCCAGAGAAAACTCAAATCATTTTAAAAAGAAAGCTTTATATAAAAGAAAGAAAACGCATAAACGAATGATCTCTCATCAGAAGGTGACAATTAACCAGGGCGGTATTGCTTCAAAAGAAAATATGAATAACAGCTCTTTTTATTTTTTTTTTCAAAGAATACAATTGAAACATTCCAGCCAAACTACAAGATGTACAATAAACAAAAAAGAAACAATAAAAGCTACTGTCTTTTCTACCTTTGTTACTCACAACTTTGGAAACTAAGATTAGAAGCTTGAAGATAGAAAGATCCCTTGACACGCGCTGAGCACAGACAAAAGACCACAGAACCCAACATTTCCCTCCATGAGCTTATAAAAATCCGGTTTCCTGATTGGTCCTCTGGTCAGGTGTTTGGTTCCCTTTGTTAACCCTTTACAGGTGAAAGAAACATTAACCCTTAACTATCTGTTTATGACACAGTGTCCATAGCAATGGAGAGTATGTGGCCATAATATACGACTAGTTCCTTAAGACTTCTGTTGGATAATGATTTGTCTTCAGGTATTCTGAAATTTTTATGGTTTTACAAGCCACCTCCGGTATCTCAGAATGGCTGAAATCTGGTCTGGTAGACAGAGAGTTGGGGCTAGCAAACTCTACACTCATCACTTGCATGTGGGCTAGTTGGTTCAACTGCTGCTGGATGGAAAAATCTGTAGACGGAAAGTCCTTTACATGGGGTATAAATAGCTTTGTTGTTGGAAGACCCCAATTGAAGTAATTTGTTTTTTACTATCCCCTAATCAGGGCTATCTAGAAAGCTGGGCACATGCTGTGCAGGTTTGGTTTCATTTGCATTTATGCAAATGACATCTAAGTAGATGCTCTTGAATTGTGACAAGATGATCTATTCATTTCACACTCTCTTGTTTTCTTTCAGTATGCTATGCTGTCAGTTACCGGCAGGAGTAGTAGATACATCATCCAAAGAAGCAATGACACATTGGTTTAAATAATTACAAGAAGAAATCAAATCAGAGCTATGGTGCCTGGACAGTCACATTTTCTCCTGGGATGACCAGTATTCATAATGAACAAATACAGCATCGTCTTTACTAAAAATAATCCTAAATAGTTGATGCTCAGATTTTAATGGGGAGAATTCATCAGTGAATAATACACTCAGCATATAGAGTCTGTTCTTGTTTCTTGGATGATGAAGACAGTTTAGATGAGCTCAGACCCACTATTAGTCTTTGCTGTGCAAATGTCTGAGCAAGGCAGCAGATGATGAGCCTAATATTTGTGGTAACTAAAGAAAAAAGAATGATTAATAGAAAATAATTCAGTAGATTGAGGCAAAACTTAACCTACTGGGGAGGGAAGAGGAAAGAGGATATATTCTAGCATGCACATAAAGTTCTTGGGATGAAGAATGATCATGTCACAGTTATACCGCACAAAGGAAATCAACATTAAAACAAGGAAAACCGAGGAAGCTGATCCAGATTATTTTTGAGGAAACTGGAAAATAAATTAAGTGCTTTTACATAGATGCAAAGAGAGCGAGAAGCACAATGGTGGAATTGAACACATGCATGACAAATGAAAATTATGACATAATCACTATTACAGAGGCCTAGCTTATCCCAAAGGAAGAGACTGCGTAATAAGTTACAGGATGTTCCAAAAGAAAATGTTCTACAGAGAAAAGCAGAGAAGTGGAGGGGGTGCTTCTTTAAAACAGAGGGGGAAAAATTAAAATCTAAAAGATTAGTTTAGGCGAATAACTAGAATGGAGAAGGAAATGACAACTAATAAAGACTTGTTATTGCCAAATTGGCACAGAAGACAAAAATGATCTGGGGCCAGGTCCTCAACTGGTGTCAAATGATGTAGCTGTATTGACCTCAATGAAGCCATGTTGATCTATACCAGCTAAGGATCTGGCTTTAGCTAATGTGTGATAAATGAATGAGCTGTCAAGATAAAAAGAGAGGATTAGGGATTATGTCTGTATCCCTAAATTAGAAACCATTGAGAAACTGAAATGAGGAATGTAATACATGATTCCTGCTAGGGGTGGGTGTACCTGATCTCAGACTCACTCAGGCTTTGTAGACTTAAAAGCTAGATTCAAACTAAATGGTATTGGATTTGCATTTCTCTTATGAGAGGTTGTAAAAAGAGGAGCGAGGAAAGGGCAAAGAGAAAAATCCGGTGAAAATGGGGTAATAACTGGAGAAGAAAAAGTGGGATATTAAAAGATATGTTGGACAGAACTGTAGAAAATGCACTTCAGGGAACAATTTTGCACTAAATGATCTAATAAGTCGTTCCATCCCTAATGTCTGTTAGGCTTTGATCCAGTGTTCTGGTTTGGAGTCATCTGCAAATAGATGGTTCACTATAGTAGTTTTCTGAACAACCACAAAAAATGTGTGACATTTATAAATCTCCACAAGCTGCACACATCCCTGATTACTATTACCTCCCCTTATACCCAACCACTGCCAAAATATCTGTAAAGTGATTTTAGCGTTCAGCATTTTTCAGGCGGTTCTTGTAACTCCATAGTGATAAAGACTAAATGTGATACTGTGTCCTGTGATATCATTTTGGTTAGAAAAACACACAATGATCATATCTGTGTAACGATGTGTAATTTGAATATATGCAGATATACATAGTGCTTCATTTCCCTCATGTTGAAATCTCACGTTTGGAAATATAATGAATTTCAGATGCTGGTTAAAGTTACACATTTGTCCTACTGTTCAGGTCAATTCCTGCTATCATGATAGGTTTCACTGACACCCTTATATCTGTACAAATTGTTTATCTGATATGTAATCCATTTTGGATCCAAATAAATATCATCTTGAAATGTTTCAGCTGTTTTTTTCTCTCAATAAGAATAGTAAAATGTAATAGAAACACTATATAGATATAGTAGATCTTCTGAATTCAACTGACTAATTGCACTGATTTGGGGGTTCACATATGGTAACCTGTATTTCAGCAGTCTGTAGAAAACAATCAAATCATCTGACATGTGACACTTTGAATTATGAAAGTGCGGAGCCATGTGACCAATTTCTTTTATATCTTAGGCAAGTTCAACAAATTTGTACTAAGCAAAAAGGTTGTTTCTCTAGCCCCAAATTCTTATATGTGTTCCCAAACATGAGGCCACATTATGCTACCCTTACTCATACTGAGGAGCACCTTAATCCATGAGTTATTGCCATGGTGTCAATGAGATCATTTGAAGAAGAAGGTACTACTCAGCCTGAGTAAGGGAATCAGAATCTAGGCCAGAATGAGTGCATATTAATGGAAGAGAACCGGTGGGACCAAACTGAAATACAGCTTCTTATATTACTTATTTTAGTTAAATCATAGATAGGTCAAAACAAGGGGTAAAAATTTCTAGAGCTTTTAAGTGACTTAGGAGTCTAAGTCCCATTTTCAACAGTGACTTAGGCACTTGGGAGCCATGAATACAAGATGCCCAACTGCTTTAAAATTCACTTATACCTTTTCCAAGGTGAGGTACACAACAGGGACATTTGTTTCCTATATCCTTCGAGGCATGGAGATACACAATTATAAATTCTGATTGCTGGAAAACTAGGAAATGTACAGTTAAGCGATGCCTCTGAGAACTCACAAAGTCAAAGTCATGTTCTCTGACCTTGTGGTCTCCTTGTGGGTTAGCACAAGCAGTAGAGACCCTGAAATGATGACACTGGCATGAGCTCAGGAACAAGAGAACACATTTGTGCCTAGAAAACAGTACCAAGGCAGTTGTTGCTGTTGACTTCATCTCCCTCAACCGGGAACCACAACACTCTCTCACTTGACCTTCCTCTCAATGTTGCTTCCTGGGTCACAGGTTGTTCCCCTCTGGGGCTGTCTGTGGATGTGCCACACAAGCATATCAAGCCAGTAATTCTCCCCCTTTCAAAAAAGACACATTCTCACATCTAACATATCAAACAAATTGATCAACAGCCCAGGTATCCAACCACAATGTTCACGTCAAACAGGCATCTCAGTATTTTGACTACTAACCTTTGAAAGAACATGACACTTGATATAACCAGGGGTACTCTGGAGTGGGACCTATCAATATCCTGGCAACTCAAATCACTGCACACTGTGCACCATCACTCCACAGACGTTCTCCATCCTGACCAGTACAGCTTTGCTGATTGCTGACTCTGAGTTTCTCTAGCCTAAGAGGTCTCCCATCTGGTCACATGTAGTACTTGCAATATCTGGAGCCCTAACACAAGGTGGTTTTCCCTGGTGGTTTTCCCTGGACTATTGTTTGAGACTTGACTATTTGACCAGATACCTAAAAGGCCCCCTTTGATTTGCTTTAAGACAAGAACTCTGTCTTGCTCAGATTTCATCACCATCTCCTACCATACTACTTCATCCCTCTCAGATATCATATAGGCAAGGTGGCAGCAGGCAGTGGCCTCTACTGCTGCATCCATCTTGATCCTATCTGCAATGCAAGATGTGGCATTTGTGTTTCCATAAAACGTCTTGTGAAAATCTTATTGGGAGTGTATGGACACCTGTCTAGGCCATTTTGATACATTGATCATAACTCGGTTTCTCATTTCTTTCATTTATAATAACCTCTTCTCCAGAACAAGGAGAAAACTCCCCTAATTTACTGCACTACTTTAGAATCTAAGGTTCTGTTGCTAAATTAGCTACCTGGAAACAAATAGCTCCTTTTTTTGTTTTTCCAAGGAGTGTGCCACCAGCAAATCATACCTGCCCAGTGTCCCACCTGATAATGCTTTCTAGTCTGCCATTATTTACTAAGGCTGTTACCTGGACTGAAATACCCTTTCCACCCATGAGGGGTTATTACACTCACCACAACATTTACCCTATATAAACCAATTGCATCATTCTGGCAAACTACAGGAATGTTCATTATATTCCATGTTTTATCCCCCACATTAAGGTTAACTTAATATCTCATTAGAAAATCAGTCCCAACCAATGTCCCTTGATCAGAGTCCCATGCTACAATAAAATCCCATCCAGCTGACAGTTGTCAGTTTCCATAGTGGTTTGCCAATTACCCATTACATTCCATCTTTGGTCGTTTTCCCCTCTGGTCACCCTAGAGTAGAGAGTTGATTTCTACGGTCTCTCCCTATAGGCTTATTTCCATTGCTTTTCAGGTAACAGAGAAACTCGTGTTCCAGAATCAACTAGGATCTCAGATGAGACTCCCCCTGGATTTCAGACAGATAGATACTATTCCCTACAGTGGTAGTCAGATACTGCAGTGGTTTGGAATTTGCTGATGGACAGATTGTGTCACTATTCCCTGCATCAGTCTGTCCAACTTCAGTTTTAATCAGTGGGCAATCCCATTTAAAATGTCCAGACTTTCCACATTTCCAGCAAACTCAATCCTCAGTGGCATTCAGAAATTCACTCAGGTGTCCCAGTGAACCCTGTGGCCTTGCTCTTCTTGGCCAAATACCTCCCTTTTTCCACCTCAGTACCTTTTGTTGCCTTTCCATTTGATGCTGCCTGACTTTCCCAGATCAGCACTTCCTGCAGACTTTTAACTGTATTGTTTCATCTTCACTACTTTGTCCTTGAACTCCATGGCCCCAGACTCTCGGTGCTGCTCTCTCACTTTCACACCAGTCTTCATGTGAGGGAGGCTCAAACTGCTGTTACAGGACTCTTAGAGGACTTTAAATTGTAACCCGTTTGTACTCAAGGGGTCAGGCATGTGCAAACCTGTGTCCAGTTTTGGGCCTCACACTACAAAAAGGATGTGGAAAAATTGGAAAGAGTCCAGAAAAGGGCAACAAAAATGATTAGGGGGCTGGAGCACACGACTTATGAGGAGATGCTGAGGGAACTGGGATTGTTTAGTCTGCAGAAGAGAAGAATGAGGGGGGATTTGATGGCTGCTTTCAACTACCTGAAAGGGGGTTCCAAAGAGGATGGATCTAGACTGTTCTCAGTGGTAGCAGATGACAGAACAAGGAGTAATGGTCTCAAAGTGCAGTGCGGAAGGTTTAGGTTGGATATTAGGAAAAACTTTTTCACTCAGTAAGTGTTGAAGCACTGGAATGGGTTACCTAGGAAGGTGGTGGAATCTCGTTCCTTAGAGGTTTTTAAGGTCAGGCTTGACAAAGCCCTGGCTGGGATAATTTAATTGGGAATTGGTCCTGCTTTGAGCAGGGGGTTGGACTAGATGACCTCCTGAGGTCCCTTCCAACCCTGATATACTATGATTCTATGAACCTGCTGTGCCCACCTTTCAACAGCAGCACCTTCTCCTTTTCAGACCATTGAGTCACCCTTACACCCCACTCAGGTGCTCCAAGCATCCACAACCCCTGTGAATGGTTCAGGCACAGTAAATGGGTGTTTTGATTTGAGGCATCCCATTCCTGAGACTACCTGCTGTGCACTACCCTGATGTCATCTTCCAGTTTCCTTCTCCTTCTCTGTGCTGAGCCCACCTGCTGTCACCAGTGTTCTGTAACCTTGTGGTCTCCTGGTGGGTTAGCACGAGCAGGCAGAGTCCCTGGAATGATGACACTAGCACGAGCTCAGGAACGACATAACACGTATTTGCTACCAGTAAATGGTAAGAGGCAGCTGCTGCTGTTGACTTCGGCTCTCCCAGGCAGGAAACAAACCCTCACTTGACCTAACTCTCAGGGTTACTTCCTGGGTCAGAGGTCCTTCCCCTTTGGGGCTGTCTGTGGGTGTGCCACACACAGAACCCCACCTAGCGCAGTAACTCTGTTATGTACTCTACCACTTCATAACAAGTATTATCATTATAGCTGTGACCAACACTTTGCAAGAAGATCCTTATTCATATATAGCTCCTCCCCCAAGGTGTGGCTCATACCTCCTCTCTTTTCTCTCCCTGGTGCTTGCTGTCAGGGCCGGCTCCAGGCCCCAGCATGCTAAGCGCGTGCTTGGGGCAGCATGCCACAGGGGGTGCTCTGCTGGTTGCCGGGAGGGCGGCAGGGGTCTCCGGTGGACCTCCTGCAGACGTGCCTGCAGAAGGTCCGCTGGTGCCGCGGCTCCGGTGGAGCATTCGCAGGCACGCCTGCAGGAGGTCCACCGGAGCCGCGGGACCAGCGAGCGGCAGAGCATCCCCCGCGGCATGCCGCCATGCTTGGGATGGAGAAATGGCTAGAGCCGGCCCTGCTTGCTGTCACCAATAATTGGGGAAACTTTTCTCCTTTCCTCACTTGGGGCTGGGTCCTGGGTTCTTTATTGGTGCCTGATGCCTCCAGAGTGACTCCTTGCTGTGTCATATACACAGGAGTGCTGTTGATTGACAAAAAGAATAATATTACTAGCTGGCAAAGACTGTAAAACCCAATATATAAAGGCAAATAAAATAAACTCCTGCAAAGAAATTATGTACTCAAAACAACGTAACAGAGGGGGACTTAATTGGGAAAGTAGGATTGGGGAAAGAAAGTGTTAAGGGTAACTAATACCTTTATAAATAAGTCAAATCCTCACCTCCTAACACTTTACAAACTCCTCCAACCCCCACTTCCCTCCCTGGCAACTTCCTGGGGTATTGGCTGCAGCTGCATGTCCTGAGCCAGTGTTGTAGAGCTGTGGCATACACCAGCTTAAACAAAATCACTTATTTTTTCTTCACTCCAGGTGAAGTATGGTCTCTATTATCTCTGCTCAGTATCACTTAAATACTTATTCTTTATTAATAAACTTATTAATTTCAGTGTTGTTATACTAAAGTAAGGAGTGAATCTTCAGTTGAGCTAACAGGCTAGTGTGTATTCTGTCTCTTTGGAGACAGCGGATTTGGTCATTTCTGTGAATGTTCACTGATAGGAGGTGGATATTGCAAAGAGATGCTCTTCCAGGAAGTGCAGGAACGTAGTTCACGGAATGTTACCTGAAAGACAAGGTTTAGACTGGCAGAGTCTTGAAGAGTTTGCTGATGAGGCAGACAGACTGGTATGGAAAGGAGCTGGAACACAGCTTAAGCTCCAGCAAAGTTCTCTCTTGCTGAAGGAGAGAGGTACCACAGTGGCTTACAGCCCTAGGCATCCCAAGAAAGCATCACACAGGATCTTCTCTTGACTCCACTGGGGTCACTGATGCTCCTGGTGTGATATACTCTTGGAGACTTGGTTGGCTCTCAGCAGCCAGTGCTGGGCAGAATCACACTTTCACTCTCTGGAAGCTGGTCGCTGCAGTGCTAAAGATGCCTGATCCATGCATGCAGCTAGAGTCTCAGCAGTGCGAAAACTCCCTTAGGGGGAGTGTCATAAACAGATAGTTAAGGGTTAATGTCTCTTTTACCTATAAAGGGTTAAGAAGCTCAGTAAACCTGGCTGACACCTGACCAGAGAACCAAAGGGGGGACAAGATACTTTCAAATCTTGGTGGAAGGAAGTCTTTGTTTGTGCTGTTCATTTTGTTAGTTGTTCGCTGTTGGGGCTAAGAGGGACCAGACGTGCACCCCAGGTTTCTCCAATCTTTCTGAATCAGTGTCTCATGTTTCAAAATAGTAAGTACTAGCTAGAAAAGGTGGATTAGTCTTATGTTTGTTTTCTTAACTTGTGAATGTGTAGTTTGCTGGAAGGATCTTTACCTCTGTTTGCTGTAACTTGAATCTCAGGCTGGGGGTGGGGAAGTCCCTCTAGTCTATATGAGCTGAATCCCCTGTAAACATTTTCCATCCTGATTTTACAGAGATAATTTTCACTTTTTCTTTTTTTAATTAAAAGCTTTCTTTTTTAAGAACCTGATTGATTTTTTCCCCTTGTTTAAGACCCAAGAGGACTGGGTCTAAACTCATCAGGGATTGGTGAGGAGAAAGAAGGGGGGGAAAGGTTAATTCCTCTCTGTTTTAAGATCCAAGGAGTTTGGATCAGTGTAGTCTCTCAGGGTAGCCCAGGGCCCAGGGAGGGGAAATCTGGAGGGAAAGGAGCTGGGATGTTTTTTCTCTCTTGGTATTAAACCCGAAAAGTTTGGTCTGCTACCATGGAGATTTGGAGGAGGAACAGAAAGTGTGCCAAACACTATATTTTGGCTGGTGGCGGCGCTATCAGATCTAAGCTAGGAATTAAGCTTAGAAGCATCCATGCAGGTCCCCACTTTTGGACGCTAAAGTTCAAACTGGGGGGAAAATACCTTGACAGAGAGAATAGGAGTTTTGCTGGGACTGTTCTCTCTCTCTCTATTTCCAAACCAAAACTGAAACTAAAACTGTTTCTTTGTGTAAAGTCAGGCAGTCCTGTCACTGGTGACTGAGCAGCCCTGCTTTCTCATTGGCCTGGTAGCCTGCTCGGCCAGATCACCCCAGACAGAATCTTCCCTGTTGGCCCCAGCAGGGTTTTCTGGTTCTTTCTGTCCCCAACCTTGACTCCAAGCATGCTGGGAAATGGTATCAGAGGGCTCTTGGAAACCATCTTTCTTGTAGTCCTTTTGGTAGGTCCCCCTAAAGGCCCAGTTCCAGGGACTGGCAAACTCCAAGAGGGGTTTGCATCTCTATAACCCAACAAGTCCTTCATTATGAGACATTGATTGCAAAGGGCTTGCCAAGTAGTTGCTACGACTTCTTCATGGTCACGCTGCACACATTGAGCTCCCTCTCCTTCTTGTGTCTACCATCAAAATCACAATCCAAGAGGAATAACTAATATGGAATGGGTTTTTTTAACAAATGCTTTCCTATAGTAACTACAGGAAATGTTATCAAATTACAAAGGGGAGAGCTAGTAATAGAGAGAAATAGACGGTCAGGAACTTTGCCTGTCTACAATATTGAAAAATATAGACAAACCATGGATCATGCATTGGGTATTTAGCTGGGACTGTTCCATATTGTCCTTTTCTAGGACACCAGGCAGAGATCACCACATTGGAGGAGTAAGGTATTCTGGCAACAAAAGGAAACAAAATTATGGTCATCTGGGTATGCTCTATAAGAAGCATTACCTTAACTTTTAATTTCTTGGCTAGATGTCTCACCACCCACAACACTCTACCATAAGGAAAATGACCAGTCTTTCATAAATTTTGAATGAACCAAAATTTTTGTTTTCGACAATGTGTTCTGTGAGACATAACTTTTTCTAGCCATTTTTCCTTTTTGGATATCTAGTAATTAAACATTTTTAGCTATTTCCAGGCCACAAAGTATCTTCCAGAATAACTTCTAATGCCTTCTCCAAAAGTTTTGTCTGGCAAGCTGTAAAAATTTCCAACCTTGAAATATGCACAATCATAGTAAATTGTCTGTAGAGATAGATTCTCACAAGAAGTTGCAGTGAGTAGAAATGTCCTATCTTTGCAGGCACTGAAACATAAAAGGAAGTATGCACTCTCTTTATAGGATTTAATTACATTATAGTTTAGTAAAAGAATCTCTGAAGGAATAGCTGATCCAACTCTGAAATAACCTTAGACTGTGGAATGTTTTCCATATGACAGGAATAAGTTACTTCACTGAAAAGAGATATGGTACAGGAGCTGAATGGGGAAAACCCACACACAAGGAATGGCCACATCTCAGGCTTGTTAAGGTGGAAAATATCTATCAAAATGTCAGACTGAAAGCCCTCCTGAAAGCAGATTAGCAAGCCATCTAAAACACAATATTGGCTCTTTACTGGACTCAAACAATGTTGGATGTAATTGTAGTCTCCTCTTTGTAAGTTTCCATTCTACAAGCTGATGCATATGACTGAGTTAGCAGCAAGAATATGTGTTTAAAGCTCTTCAGGAGGAAAAGCATTCACAAAATCTATTCCCAGCCTGAACATATGTCTTCGTTCAGCTGTTTGCTTCATAGCAGTAAGTAGCTTTCCACATATCAAAACAAGAAAGAAAAAATAACAATAAAGTATCTGGATATTTCCTTCTTTCTGCTGCTTTTTCATGGGATCTAGTAATTTATGTTACTTTATTTAGTCCACAAAGTAGACCCCATTGATCTCACAGAGGAATGATTTGTTTTGTTTCCGCCAAAAATAAAAGCAACTGTGACTCTCATGATGTAAATCTGTGCGGTTTTCTGAAAAAAAAAAAAAAGTTTCCTGTTGGAAAGAAGATGTCCCCTATTCTTGATTATTATTTTGTAAAAGAAACCATCTAACCAGATGCAAAAAGAAACCCTCTATTGATTTCATTCAGTTCAGAGTGCATGAGCCACCAGATTCTGCAAGAAAGACTGGAACTGAACTTTAGTGAGAATTTCAACATAGCCAGAGTAAGTTATGACAACTGCTGCTGCCTCTTTGTTCATTTCCTGATGACTTTCACATAAACATGCTGCACAAAGACTAATTATTGTTGGAATCTACTTATGGCCATATGTTTTTATAGTTCCTATTCCTGGACATAGCCAGAATCTGGAAACAAGATTCTCTCATTAAAATGATTTGTTTTTCCTTTCTCAAATTATCTATGAGCATCTTAAACAAGTACTCAACAATAAGCAAAGATATCAGGAATAGAACACTAAGTGGGGCTAAGTTCTAAAGTGTTTTGGAAAATATTACAACTTTTTAAACAAAGTTCAATTATTTTTTTTAACTGAGTACAATAAATAAACTGATTTTTATCTAAGATTTTATATTCTGTGTTATGAAAAAATAAATGAAAATAGAACAAAAAGCAAATAAACTGGATGGATGAAGGAGTAGAAAATGGGTACAGACCCTTTCAATTCTAGGTTTTTGGTTCAGTTCCAGTTTAAATTAGTAGTGACCAGAAATCTTCACCATCTTCTGGTAGTTTGGCGATTTAATTAAAATTAATTTATAATCTCAGTCTAGCTCCTAGCAGACAAGTGTTCGCATCCCAAGCCACTCCTTTCACCTCCACCACAGTTGCTTAATGGTCTTAGAAGAGAGGTCAAGAATTGACTGGACATGGATAATGAACTGACTACTCACCCTTACTATTAATGAGCCTCATGGGAGTTTTGCCTAAATAAAGATGACAGCCCTGATTCATTATTACTTAATATTCATAGAATGCTGTAAATGTGAATGGTGTTTCATACCACTCGGGAGTCTGTGCCTCAAAGAACTTAAAAGTTTTAATATAGATCAGGTCCCTCCAGATCAGGGTGAAGCATTAGAAGTGAAAGTTGGAGGATTTAATACCAGTCCTGCCTGTGTTGAGATTTTTGTAGATACTAAACTTTGTTTTTCAGAACTATCAGTTTATCAGTTTTTCTAAACACTAAATTCACTAGCAAAAATCAAGGTCAAATGTTTTCCTCAACAGACACTGGTCTGTGGGATTGATCCTGAACCACTGAAGCAAATGGGAGTTGTTACATTGGCTTCCAGGAGAGTTGGGAGCGGGACCAGATTTAGAAGCAGGTGACCCAAAGAACTGCCTGGAGTGTTAGGGTTGGGAGGCACCAGGCTTGGGTGCTGTTTTTGATGTTAGTGTCAAAAGGGAAAATAGAATATTAACAGTAAAATGTTCCAAATATTCTGTATGTGGATTTCTTTCCCATCAACCTTCTAGAATGTTCTGGATCTTTGTAGAATCTCATGTTACCTTCCAGATTTTATGAGAACTACATTTTCCTTGAACCTCCTAGAATGTTGCCTGACATGCCCTCGCAGGTATATAAGAGGTGGGGTTTCACCAGTGAGTCAAGAGATATAAGAATGAACTGAAGTGAAGAGCGAGCCCAGCTGCAATATTGTGAACCTTGTTTTATTGTGTAATTGCAAAATGTATTTGTGTTTTAAGACTTGAAGTGTATAAGTAGTGACTAATAAAGGAAGTATTTAATAAGACAACAGAGATATCTGTTGAACCCCTATCTATGCAACAATATAACAGATATACTGTTACTTCTTTTGCCATGCTTAAAATGTAATGTTTGATAACTTTTTAAGACTGCAGAGTATAGACTTTTGCTCTCCCTGATACTGTCTGTTTTAATAATAAATAAAAGATGCTCCTGAAGAAGGCTTCAGGACCACAGGAAGCAAAGAGCTCAGTTCCAAACTAGTTTGCAGCAAGGGGCAAATTTGATGGGAAAATATCTGAAACAGAACAACATAGACCACGCTTTAGGCAGTAGTGATTGTCCAAGTGCAGAAGACATTGAGGAGCAAAGCATAAATGATGGAAGTTCTACTACTAAAGAATTAGTAGATTTACCTGAAGATAAGGAATGGAACTGTGAGGAAAGTGATGGAGAATTGTCCAGATTTCCTGGCAGCGTAAAGAAGAGTGATGATAAAGAAGAATGTGGCTCACAGATAAAAGATGCCATTTACAGTAAGATTTGTTGATGACAAGGATGGTTGTATCCAAGTAAAGGAGCCATTTATCTGTTTCCAGCCTGTGGATGACTCTTCTGGAAAAGGCCTAACAGAACTGTTTATGATTGTTTTGAATGAGAATAAAATAAAGCTTCAGGACTGGTATGGCCAAGGCTATGACAATGGCACAAACATGAAGGGAAGAAACATTAGCATTCTGGCAAGGATCCTTGCATTGAATTCAAGAGCTTTCTACATGTCTTATGGCTGTCATTCCCTCAACCTGGTTGTGTCAGATGCAGCGTCATCTTCTTTAGATTCAGCATATCTCTTTGAAGTGCTGTTTTAAGCCCTGTTTTAAGCATCAACTATCAGATGGAGGAGCCTCACAGACAATGTTACAGATCTGACCGTGAAACTGCTAAGCTCATGGAGAGAGCTACATTAACAGTGTAAGGCCACTGAGGTACCAAGTGACTGAGGTTTATGATGCCCTCATGGAATTGGTGCAGAGTAAAGCTGAGGCTGGAATGTGACATGAGGCACAAAGCCTGGTGAACCAGATCACTGACTTCAAATTTCTGGTCTCAGTTGTGGTTTGGCACAGTATTCTGTTCTAAGTAAACGTTGCAAGCAAGGCATTACAAACTCAGTTGATGGACATTGCGACTGCTACTACTTTGATGAGAAGCTGCCTTGATTTTGTTATAGCCTACAGAGACAACAGGTTTGATGATACCAACACTGCTGCCAAAGAAATGGTGGAAAATGTAGGAGTTGAGCCTTTCTTCAAGGAAACTCATATCCATCAGAAGAAGACACAATTTGGTTAGAAGGACAGAGATGAGGTGATGGGAAGCTTGGAAGAAAAATTCAAGAGGGAGTTTTTTGCTCACTCATTGACATTGACTGAGTGTCCATTGAAGAAAGGTTTGGAGAAGTGAAGCACCACCAAAATACCTGGGAGGGTTTTGTTTGACCTTGATAAGCTGCCGGCAGATAGGAAAACACTCTTGAACAATTGTACAGACTTTCGTCCGATGCTGACGGATGGAGAATGTTCAGACGTCAATTATAAAGACCACTAAGTTGAATTGGACAACATTTGTCATATTTTGCCACATGGGAAGCACTCCAAGTTCTCCAATTCATTCATGATGAAGACTAGAAGGACACTTTTCCTAATGTATGGATAGCTTTGAGGAGTCTGCTGATGCTTCTGATCACAGTTATGAGTGGTGACTGCAGCTTTTTGAAGCTCAGGGTCATTAAAACATATATTAGATCGTTGATGGCCGATGAGAGACTGACATCGCTTACTATTTTATCTCTGAAAAATGCCATTGGCCAGTCTCTGGATCACTCTGATGTTGTGCTTCAGGTTACGAAGGCAAAGGGAGAAAAGTGACCTTTTGAACTAAAGAACTAGGGTTAACATTTTAAGCTTGTCACCTACTGTAACACTCTTTAACATTGGTTGGTGCACAATTCAATTTCTTGATGTTAGTACATTTCAGTTATTCTTAAAATTAACATGTTTCTATAAGCTTAGAGAAAATGATTTTTTTTATTTGCTTATATATGGCATGAATAGATACAGATGTACTGATTCTAGAATGCACATTTATTGTCTTATATGACAGGGATAAATCGTGCATGCAAATCGTGCATCAAAGTCATGAAATGGGCTACAAATGCAATAAAAATAAAGTATTCAAAAGTTTAACAAATGGGGGAAGGGGGCACTGTAGACACTCCTTGTCTGGGGCGCCATTTGGTCTAGGGACGGCCTTGATTGGGAGTGGTCTCTAAACTCACAGTCTCTCAACCATTAACAATGACAGCATTCACACTAAGCATGAACTTTTGCTGGTGTAAATGAGAACAGAATTTAGCCCATAATCTTAATCTCAGAGCATCTCTCAATCCATCACTGGTCCAAATCCATCCCCTGACCCTTTTGAGTTTTACTCATTCCTGCTGAAAATCACTGTCAGAGTATGTCTAGCTGACAAGTAAATGCGCATTCCTGAAATTCAGGATGACCAACATGAGGGGAAACTGAAGGCAGCAAACCAGTCAGCGATCATGATAAAGAATTAAGGATGTTATTGAAACCATTAAAAGGCAACCATGAGATGGTTCATAACCTAAACATAAAATAACACATTATTATTGGATTGGTTATTGACATGTTAATTGTTGATATGTCAGTATTTGTTTATTAAATGTAACTTTAATATTTAAGTTCTGAGCTGTAGACAAGCAGAAAATATACATTTGAAAAAGAAACTTCCATATTATTCCTCCAGGCTGATAAAACTGAGCAAACTTTTGCTTACCTCAAATCAAAGATTTGAGCAGCAAAAAGACTAGGAAAACAAACGTTGTTCCCATAGCATTTCATTGAAAATATTGTATTTTCTTATGCAGCCAAAACATATGGCTCAGGTATGTAATATAATAATCCATGGTCTTAATATGTAGTTAAGGGCATTAAAGTTAAAATAGGACAAATTTCATATTTTTGCTATGATTTATGAACTGGGCATGGATGCTATATTTTGGTATATTCTTTTTCTTTTCATCAGAAGCTGCAGTAAACAACTAAACAACAAAAGCAACAAATCACCACAGGTGAAAAAACAGTGATGATTTTCTGATAGTGTTCTTGTTAAATTATCACAGAATGTCATAAGATACAGTGAGAACTCATTGTTGCTCCCAGGATATGGGACAAACAAAGTGGGTGAGGTAGTATCTTTTATTGGATTAACTTCGTTGGTGGAAAAGAAAAGTTTTGAGCTTCACAGAGATCTTCCTGAGGTCTGGGGAACATAACCAGAGTGTTCAAGCTAAATACAAGGTGGAATGGAGTTAGCATAAAGGGGTTCACACATATTGTAGAAGACCACTTAAAATGAAGTGGACAATTAACACCTCTTCAGTCAGAGGACAAAGTGGGGGGGTAATAGACAGTAAGGGGTATTACAAATTGTTCCAAACTTTGTCAATGAGTTTGTCAATATCTTTGAGATGGATTTCTGAGCGACATTCATTGTCTTGGAGATGTGTGAGGTAGGCAGTGTGCTGTCTGGTGAAAGATGTCGGTGTATAGCGAGGTGACATCCATGGTGGCAAAAATTGTGTTCTGGAGCAGGTTGTTAATGTTGTGGAGTTGTCACTTGTGTCCTGGAGGGAAATGGTCCTTTGACTGGTCAGTGGTTTGAGGATGGCTTCTATGAGTCCTGATATTTCTTCAGAAGGTGCCATGGCCAGATATGATGGATCTCCCTGGGTTCCCCTATTTGTGTATCTTGAGAAGCATGTAGAAAGTCCCTGGGGTAGATTCATGTAGGATGGGGTTGTAGACTTTCTCTTCGAGTTGTTTGGGGAAGAATTTGATGATGTCCTTAAATTCCTTTGTGAATTGTGGTATGAGACACTACACTCTCAAAAGAACTTATACAGAAATATGATAAAAGAAAAAAATGCCCTGTCACCCTTGGGCAAACACTTTTCACAAAGCGATCACTCTATATGTCATGTCTCAGTCCTCATCCTTGAAGGAAACCTGCACAATACCTTCAAAAGAAGAGTTTGGGAACTTAAATTCATAACTCTCCTGGACACTAAAAGCCATGGACTTAACAGAGACACTGGCTTCATGGATCATTACAACAATTTGTAACACATCCTGCTTCTCGCTACCTTCCTGTGTCTTCTGACTTCAGAAGTGTTAACTGCCTCTTTATTTTAAGTAGTATCCTACAACACATCTGAAAGCCTTATGCTTAACAATCCCTCCCACCTTGTATTGAGAATGAACACTCCCCAGACCTGAGGAAGAACTCTGTGAAGCTCAGAATTGTGAAATTTATTCAGTAAAAGATGTTACCTCACCCACTTGATCTCTCTTTACTGTATTCCCAATAAGTCCTTATGAAAAAAAAATCACTTGAGAAGTTTGTTAAATATTATACTTTGTGAAAAAGCCCCATAACATTTTGGAATTTATCCTCATTAAAGTTCTTCCTGATATTTTGTTTTCCTCTTCAGCCAGATGCAGAGGAATCAGAGCAGTTCTGCTATGGGAGAGAGCAGGGCTTCATTCAAGGAAGCAGTAATCACTATATGCTACAGCATTTTGTTCTCCTCCGCTTGTCTGGGTTGAATTGCACCTGTTTCCGTTAGACACTAGGAAAGTCAACAGTCACACCAGATATGTCAAATGAGACAGAGCTATGAGCTGAATGTCATCATCAAACTGAACACACTTCTGCTCACTAGTAAGATGTATTTCATTCTGTCACTAGATGAAAGCATCACCGATTCACATCATGGAACAGCTCTGGTGTTTGGAACGCTGCGGATTGTGCAACAGTCACAGTATAAGCTTGCAAAAGCTCTGTCTGTCTCAGTTTATTCTCAGAATGAGTGTCATGGATCAAGGCCTGCAGCAGAATTAGTCTCCTGGCAGCCCAGCAACCACAGCTGACCTGCATCAGGCTATCTGATTGACGATACCACCTGACTAGTCAGGAAGGACAGCTGGCTGGCTTTTAGCCCAGCAGCAAATCAGCAGATCTCTGCCTGTTCATTGTGTTCATGTATGCAGCTACAATCCTCACTGTGCCTGATGCTTCTTGCCTTGTTCCTGTCCTGCTCTAGCCCTGCTCCTAATTCTGTTCCTTCTTGTTGCTTCAGCTTGCTCCTGGTTCCAGCTTTCTTTCCCTGACCCTGGTTCTTGACTCCAGCTATGATACGTGGCATGGCTACTGGTTCCCGATCCCAGTTCTGATCCTTTAATTGACTGTTAGTTCCTGGTCACAGCTCTGAAACCTGGTATGGCTACTCATTCCTGACTCTGGCATTGACCTTTGGATTAGATCTGCTTCCAGGCTTTTATGTCAACCACTAGGCCTGACTGCCCACAGCCCAGTCTCTAACAGAGAGTTTTCCACTGTCATCCGATTTCACCACTAACAGATCTCCTGAGGATGAAGACTGGGAAGAGGATATTAGGAATTACTGTTTCAATAGCTGAGGACATAATATCATCACAAAGTTCTATCAGGCCCTCAGTAGCCTGATCAGGTGGCAATTCAGCATTCTGGTCTCCTGTAGCACCCCTTGGAACTCACGAGATTCTATTAATCAGCCAGAGGAGATTATCAAAACAGGTCCTTTTTCCCCAGAGAAGAGGTGTGTGCCAACCTCAAACTGGAGGAATAAATATTTGGTTCCTACCAGGGCATAATCTTCACCTCTTCCTCATATCCTAGTCCAAAACAAGACCCATGGTTTGGTCAACAATGTGGTCTGAATTAGATGTTACTGGGGGTGGGAGATGGGGATGGGGGTAGGACGGAACAAGTATGGTTGTCCTGGTAACCATAAAGGTTTTTTAAAGCCAGCCCATAGTAATTTTTATCTGCATGAACACTGTGGTCACCAAGAACAACCAGTCTCAGTTCCTTCAGTGCCACCAAGAGGAGTTGATTTTGATCTAAACATCACAAAAGATGCCAATCCTAGGCTGTAGATATGTTACAATTCATAGCAATACAAACAACAACAAAACAAAGCATCAGCAAATCCCGCCCAATAAAAAGCAATGAGTCAGGAAGACAACATAGAAAAATGTCCCCTTCTACCTATCACGTTCCCAAACAGAACCTCATACTTCAGCCCTCCCCAAAGGCATGTTATGGAAGATGAGCTTTGCAGAATGCTCTGAAGATCAACAAATGCAGTCTCCTTTGAACCAAGGAGTGGGAGTTAATTCCAAATTAGAGAGGTCTTCACAGAGTATCCTCTGGCATTAGTTCCCATGATAAACCAAGGGAGCCTGATCTGAGCATCTCCATCACTTAAACTGCTGCATTATCACCTGTAGATTCTTCAGGTAGCTAAGTTTCAAACCATTTATTTGTTAAATTTATAGAAATGCTAAAATGGTTATCTACTCAAATGCTCTATTGATTTAACTTAAAAATACATTCTAAGTGCAGCAATTTGAGATAGTGCAGCACAAATCCTCTTCCAAATAGATTTGAAGTGTAGCCCCATTCCCATTCTAATTTTGAGATATCAAAGGCAGGGATTTAGAATAGTGAAGTACTCATCTGAAAGAAAAGGTCACAGCCCCTGAACTGGATTCAGAAAGACATGAAACAGGGAAAGTTATTAATCTAACATCTATCTAGTTGTCTAAAATCAGCTGGGAATGTAGCCAGCCCCTCAAGTTGCAAACTTTAATAACAAATGATTGACATAATCCTTCAATCAGATGGGCCAAAATAATTTCAGCCAAATCCTTTAGTTGCGTCCTGCAACTTAACATAATCACCTCAGTTTTATCTGGACTGAATATTATCCATGCTCTGATCTCACAATGAAAGTCTTTCTCTCTTTCTCTCTCACTCTCTCTCTCTCTGTCTCTCTCTCACACACACACAAAGTGTCCCAAGGTACTACCATCCAAAATTAAAAACAACACACATATTTATCAACATGTCTCCATTTCATTCTTGCCAGGATATTTCTTACCAGGCATTCAGAATACCTGTTTAAATGGTTTGTCCACATGTACAACACATGAGGGAGACTGAAGGAAAAAAGATAAAAAATGTCAGAAAAATTATTTATTAATTACAGAGTGATGAGAGAGTATTTAATAGAGAATTAGCTATGTTGCTGACTGAGAATTTTCTGAAAGAAATTAAAGTCATCATCCTATAGATTTAAGAATTGAGATTTAAGCCTCCCCTGGGCTTCAGCCCAAAACACTTCACTGAAACATCTTAAATTGGATAGGTTTTGCACATTCAAATTCTTTGGATAAAGTGAAAAATCAGAAATCTTTTTGAGGTCAGTATTGGTCTTAAGTTTGTTGCAGTAGGAGTTCTAGTTTTAAGCCTGATCTTTTAGCTCTTAACACTGACAAACACTAGCCTCTTTAATTGTGGAGGTGCTGTATTCATGAAGAAAATGTTCTGTTGGCTTACAAAAATGTGCCTTGTGTTGACTTTTTCTAAGCTGGTATTTCTGAACTTTCAATGACATGACTTCTCTTCACAAAGGAAGAGTAATGCTGGAAGTGTTGTATTGGTTTGGAGCCTCTTCCAAATGTATTAAAAATGCATATATTCTTTGGAGAAAATAGACAGGAATCAGTACCTCTGTTTATAGTCAGTGATGACAAAGTTAACCAACAAAGGAAACATTTGGCTTTAGTTTGTTCTGTGTGCTGCTGCTGTATGTGTCCTCCTTTTTCTGAGTTTGATATTTGGGAAAAGACATTTTTATTTCTTACTTTCTTTAACTGGAAAAATTTGTTATTTATTTTCTTAAAATAGACCAGCGAAGGCATTGTTATTAGTGTTGTGGGGAAATGGGATAAAAAACCTTCTTAGAGGAAGGACCACAGCTGTCTACCATTAACTGTGGAGATATGCTTGGTAGCAGGACAAGGCAGATGAGAAAAGGACAAATCTGGATGGCACAAGAGAGTGAAAAATGGTTCCAGAGAAAGGAATGAAGCTGGGAGGAGGTTAGGATTGGTCTGTGCAAACAGTGCAAGGTTGGTGGGAGAGCTTCTCCCGCCGGCATAACTACTGCCTTTGGGAAGTTGGATAACTACCTACTCCAATGCAAAAGCTCTCTCCTGTTGTCTTAGAGTGTCTTCATTAAAGTTCTACAGTAGCACTGGTGCAGCTGTGCTGATGCAGTGTTTTAAGCAGAGACTTGCTCTGAAAGCTTTTGAGTCTGCTGGCCAATAGTAAAAGGTTAGTCTATCTTTAAATTCAATTTGTGCACGATAAATGATATGAAATATACACTGAGCTATGATTAACTTTTACATTCTTGTTATTTTCTATTAGACAAATGAAAGTGGAAAGAAAACATTTACTATTGTCACAGCCTTCCACAAGACAAAGACATATCTCAAAAAACATGACATTGCATATGACCCTCTGTGACAGGGTGTTCTACTCACCTCTTAGCAGCATTTCCACCTGGCCATTCTGGGGATTAGCTCTGTGAAGCAGAAGCCCCTTTCCTTCTCTCTTTGTCTGCAGCCCCACTCTCACTCCAGGAGCTGCCATGGCTTCTTCATGACTCAGCCCTCCGGCCAGGTCACCAAGTGGGTTCCCTTTCTGGGGTAGTTTTTCAAAGTTTCTTTTGTCCAAGTGGTGTTGTGCAGTCCTCACGCCCCCTGCAGGACTACATCACTACAGCAGTGACTTCAGCAGTCTTCGTATTCACTGTCCTTAACAACATCACTCTGCAGTGGTTTGTAGGGGAACCGAGGTTTTACTCTACTCTGATTTCCAGTCGTGTAGTGTACTGAACAGTTAAGGTCTTCATCTACACCACCTTACAGCTCTCACCACTGGACTCCTTCCTACTGTGCTTCTTCTCCTCACCTCAAGAAGTGAGACTGCGGGCTTCTTTTCTACTGCCTTCCCCCACTATTTCCAGCCTCCTAGCTTTATGGAAGCCCTGCCTGCACCCTCATAGGTGAGCTTCCTTCTAGTTATTCCTCCAGCCTAAGTCTCCCCCATTTGCAGCCTAATCGGCTGATTGGACCCACTTGGCCTAATTCAGCCCTCTGAGGGCCAGTGTGGGGAGTATGCCTTCACCATTCTGGCATTCCTATTCCAGTGTCATCCATATCGGTGGTGCAGAATGGGTGACATGAAGTGAGGGTGGGGCCGTGGTCCCATCTCTACCCTCACATTGGTCAGCAAACTTGGCTAGGTCCAGGGAGCAGAGCATGCTGCACAATTTCAAAGTAAAATTCTGACAGTGTCATACTTCCCCTCCGCCCATTATCTACAGTGAAGATTTTGACCATCATTGTGTAAATAAATGAAAACTGACCTTTCCGTTTGTACTTAACATTCATATGCAACAAAAGTTGTGACAGAGCTATATTAGGGAAAGAAAGAAAGACTTCTGGGTATTGACATGCACATGAAGATACACACTCTTCCATTCTGTTTCTAAGATTTTAACACCTCCGACCAAGACTTATGCAACAAATAAATTTATAAATTCATATGTGGCTTAGCCTGGTCAGGTTGGCAACATGGTACAACAACTTGTCTAGGTTTAAATGATCTAATCTTTAAACTCTTCTATGTTCTAACTAAGCAGAAGGAAATGAGTGGTCTATGTTCTAGGAAAATCATAGACCAAAATGCAGTGGGTATTTATATAAATGCAAACATTTTGGTTTCCAACCAGAATTTTCATACAGAGCATGAGAATTAGGTTCAACTTCCTACAATAATGCTACTTGCTATTAATTCTCCACATACATTGGGTAGAAAAGTGTAACTCTTAAGCTTCATCAATTACTCTAAGTATTTAAGAACATTCCTAACTCTGCGTAAACCTTTCTACTGTTAGAAATATCGTAAAAACATTTCAGGAAACAAGTTGATTTGGGTGTGACATATTTAGATTAGCATTCATAGTGATGCAAAACATCCTGCTCTAGAATGAGTTTTATCATTACAGGTCTAGCTTCATTTACCAGGATCTAAAGACATTCATTTTGCATTTTCTTATGAGCATACTGGGTCAGCTCCTGATGTGAAAGAAGTTAATAGCAAAACTCCCACTGAATTTAATGGGACTATGATTTGGTTAGCTGAGCAGATTCATGCTGCTGAATCAGACTAACATAATATGATGATGACAACATGTCCCTGACATTTTTTATATTAATTAACAGATTCTTGAAAGGTGAATTTTTTACTATTTATGAGTCACAGACATTAATTCAGTATTATGTCAAAGACCACTTGCTAATTGTTTTACTCTTTCACTGATGCTTTTTAATGACCTCTTAATCCTGTTTAATAGTCTCTCTTGTCTGGCAGTTTTCAACACATCAGTAGTGCATTTGAAATATTTTAAAGTCTGCAATGCCTTGTAAGCTTCAGCTTCTGTTTTGCAAAATAAAGATGAAATTACATTGAAAGATTCACCTAAATACAGTGTAATAACCACCATCTTGGTCATGAGGAGAACCAGTTCTAGGGGAGGGCAAGCAAAGTGGTCGCCCTGAGTGCCATCTTCCAGTGGGTACGGTACCATTGTCCCATTGCGATTGGCTGGTTGAAGGGGGTTTTGTAGTTGTTATTTTATGTTTTGGTTGGTTTGTCTTTGGTGTTCATCGAGCTGCCTGGGAAAGGAGGGCAAAAACATTTTATTCCCTGGCTGACAAAACAGCAAGGACCCCTCCTGGTTATGCACAGGGCTTGAATTTGGGACCTCTAAAAAGTCCCTACAATTTGAGGTAAAGAAGAAAATCTTTTAGCTGGAAATGGTAACAGACTCATTCTTCTTTGAATCAGGCACAGAGTGGGAACACCTGACCCTAACAGCTGGGAACATTGGGGTACAACGGCACATTCAAGCCATGTTACTTTATGAAAATTCAAATACAGATCAACCCTGACTGCAGTACCTTATGCTAATAGTTTCAGGGTTTTTTATTGTTTTTTTTATCATTGGTGGCAGCACTTCCGCCATTCATGAATGTGCTACAGTCTAATACAAAGGATTGTGGGATATAAACAAATAGTCAGGGGCCAATAGTAATTTTTTAAAATGTTTATCGTGTAAGAAATTAAATGACTCAAAGCCAGTTAATTGTGCACTAGGCTAGTGTTGTAACCATGTGGTCTGATTACTGTTGCCCTGATCCTTCCTTCCCATTCCCTCCATGTGTTTGTTAAGACCACTTGCTATGCCTTGTCTTAAATCAGTCTGTACATGCTTCAGGGTAGGGGATGTGTCTTCATGTGTGCTTGCTCAGCACCTACCACAATGAGGCTGAGAGAGTAAGACAGCCTCACATTCCTCCCAGCCTCCTTGCAATCTTCTAATAAATCAGACACAGTGCTTTAGCTGTGAAGCAAAGATCAGGTTACCTAATTCCTCTGTCACTAGGTGTGCACTGGTGGGCTTGATTTCACTTCACCAGACCTTTTTTACTCCACCAGCACTTTGGCTTTCATGTGAGTGGAGTGAACTTCAGTTTAGTGATCTACTTATTATTCAACCTACTGAAGATATAATAGTTTCTGCAGTGCTCCTTTGCCATGTAAGATTTAATTTTATTTGTTTCCATGATTTATCAGAATAGTGCTTTTTATTTATAAGTCAAATCTCTTGGCTGATTCACACCACCTTCAAGTTCCATTTTTCTTGCCTTTTCTCTCTTTGGCATAGGCACACTTTCTGTGTATTCCAAAAAGTCTTTTGTACGTAGACTCATGTTGATGAATATCAATGACATGTAAGTGAAATATGAAGAGTCTGTTGTTATTCAGATATTAGATACCATGTATATATAAGTTAATGCAAAGAGTAAATTATTTCTCAATAGGGGCTGTTATGTCATTGTAAATAAAAGGCAAGAAATAGCAAATAATTCACCATACATTTCTGATTTGGCCAAAGAACATGGAATATTATATTATTATACGTAAATAAAGATCCGGCTGTTTGCATTGGCCACTCTTGGAAAACAGGATACTGGAATAGATGGGTCACTGATCTGACCCAGTGTGGTCATTCTTATGTTCTTAATGTTCTGGAATCTTTATTCAGAGATGCAACACCCAACAGTTCATGACTTGCTTTGCCTTCTTCACCTTCCAGTTTGTAAAAATACAATACCAATTTTTTTGTAGGCAACATGTCAACTAAAAAAAAAAAAGAAAGATCGAAAACTAAACCAAAACAATATTTTTTAGAAACCCAAACATACAGTAAAAGTTTTTTTAGCTGGCACGTAGGGGGAATGGTAGGTGCCAGTAAGTGAAAAATGCTAGTTAACTAAGAGGGAGGGAGTTTGGGTGCAGGAGGGGGCATAGGGTTGGGAGTTGGAGCATGGAAGGGGGTGCAGGGCGTGGGCACTGGGAGGGAATTTAGGTGCAGAAGGGGACTTGGGGCAGTGGGTTGGGGCCCGGGAGGTGTGTGGGGTGTTGGATCCGGGGGGGGGGCGCTCACCTCAGATGACTCCGATGCCCCCACCCTGTCCTGAGCACTGACTTCACAGCTCCCATTGGCCAAGAAACCTCTCCCATGCCCCAACTTCCAGCCCTACACCCCTCCCGCACTCTGAACCTCTCATGGCCTTTCCTCCACCTAAGAGCAGTGGGGACATGTTGCTGCTTCCAGGAAGCCATGCAGAGCCAGGTAGGGAGCCTGCGGGTCCTGCACCAACCAGATTATAACCCGGACTTTCTATGAAAATTAGAAATGGTGATTTATAGATCTTCTGGTTGGTACAGGGCCGGATAACACAGCTAGGCCTAACACGATCACTATTCAGTATTGTCATTAATCACTTGGATAATGGAGTGGAGAGCGTGCTGATAAAATGTGCAGATACCAAACTGGGAGGAGTTGTTAGCAATTTGGAGGACAGGATAAGAATTCAAAATTAACTTGATAAATTAGAGAACTGGTCTGAAGTGAAGAAGGTGAAATTCAAGAGAAGATGTAATGGGCTTTATTTACAGCCAGGGAGATTTAGGATAGATATTAGGAAAAACTTTTTATCCATAAGGATAGTTAAGTACCGGAATGGTCTTCTATGGGAGGCTGTGGAATCCCGTCATTGGAGAGTTTTAAGAACAGATTAAACAAACACCTATCAGGTACACTTGGTCCTTTCTCAGTGCAAGGGGATTGGACTAGATGATTTTTCAAGGTCCCTTCCAGCCTTACATTTCCATGATTCTCTTATTCTATAATCACAATTTAAACTGACTGGAACATTTGAGACAAAATTTCATGTAGTTGAAATATGCTGTGTTGCTAAAATCAAACTTTTTTCAGTGCTGTTTCTGTTTTGATGAAGTTTTAATCAGGGACCTTTTTTGAAAAATGATCTTGTGCACTCTGTACCTTGGTGGTTAGTGCACTGGCCTGAGATGTGGCTGATTCAGAGTGATCTAGGATGAAAAATGCTGTGTTAAATCAGACAGAGCAAGAACTTGAATCTCTAGCCTCCAAGGCTAGTGCCCTAGCCACCAGGTTACAGACACATGCAGACATATTTCTTTTCCACACTTGAAGAGCTCAGGTTTCAATGCAAACAAGGACATATTGACACAATTCTGGTTTTGTGAAACCATTTAACAGGTTTTGGTTTCGTTCCAGTGCAGAACAAAAACAAGTCTCAAAATCTCGAAAGTTGATGTGAAATAGCATTGTTGTCCCCCAGGCAGCTCCAGTCAATGAGGTGTCATGATTGAGGAGGTCTGCACAACGTTACAGCGTTGTGCAATATAACATGCAGACATAACATTGCATAAAAATTATCTCAAAAGACATGTTGTCCTAATGTGAAAAGGCCAGTTAATCCAGAAGATACAGGTCCTTGGAAACTATGTCTAAAAAGAGTGCAATTCTCTGTAAAATTTCATCAATGCGCTTTAGGATTATAGTGTGTTGATGTGGAGGCAACAGCAAAATGAGGACAGACCAGTGCATGTAATTCAGCAGCAGCCACAACTTTTATTAAATGTTAGCACAGGGGAGGAGACCTACCCGCCCATCACCCATACTCTTTAACACCAGGCATTGAATTGGTTCCAGTGTGGCGTTACAAGGCTCCTTACCATATAATCTGTAACTTGGGGTGCACTCTTCTATTCCATAAGGCACAACTCTCCCTGACTTCTAGCACCCTGCCTCCTGTGAGGGTGACAGAAGATGCAGAAGGCTGGACCTCAGCCTGCCAGGGCCACAAGGTCTGAGCTCAGCCCATAGCACTGTGCCTGTGGGTGCCATGGCGCCCACTGGGGCTTCTAATTATGCCCGCATACTGGCCAGTAGACAAGCATCCACCAAAATGCTGCTGACAAGCAGCCTCATCCAGAAGTGTCGCCGCTGAAATGCCGCCAATTTTCGGCGGTATTTCAGCAGCGACACCTCTGGATGACGCTGCTTGTCGGCGGCGACACCTACTGATGTTGCTGCTTGTCGGCACCATTTCGGCGGCAGTGGCATAAGCCCTTGCTATTAAATCTTCATACTTGAACAAGGAAAACACCTCTCAGGGTTCCTCACACAAATTATATTCACTTAAATTATAAAGGCTGTGGACCAGATCTCAAGAGTTTGAAGCACCTTAGGTTTGCAGGATTTGTCCTCTTGTTTTGGGCTTTTACCCATACTCTATCTGCTCTTCCCTGAACAGCAAAGTAAACAAATCCACAAATTTCCCTTTCCAAATCTTTTCCTTAAACGCCTTTAGACAGATGCTTCCTGCAATTGGGTCCCCCATAAGCTCCAAGACCATTGGCTATCATGTTTCCTGCCTTTGTTTCATTAGGAATGGTGCCATCTGGTTACGGGGGTGGGTGTTCCTCTTTAATTGCTTTGTATTCTGTTGCAAGATATCAGTCCCATCCCAAACCTGTGACAATGTTACTTCCTCATCTGAGGGGGTGCAGGCAGTCATGTCAGGCAGGCTGCCCAACCTACAGGCTACCAATGCCAACAATTTTTTCAGGTTACCCCATATCCAATGAAAGGGGATATTAGAGGGAGGTGCAACCTGGGCCACCACCCTTGCCCCTGAGTGCTGAGGTTTGCAATCTCTCCTTCCTCTGCAATCCCGGAGGAACACACTTCTCTGACTCACCACCATCCACAAAGTGAACTGTCCCCACTGAGATCCTGATTCCTGCCCAGATGCTCCCATCATATTCTGACTCTCTTTCTGCATCAGTTGCAGGCCACTGGTCCTTGCCCAATCTCCATTCGTGTGGAACTTGAGCACATATCTTTCCCCACAGGGCTGTGAACCCAAGCTCACAATTCCCCTGCAAAGCTTCCCGAAGAAACCCTCGCCCATCTGCAAGACCATCACTCTCAGTCTCTCCATTAGGGCAGGGCTGGGTCCATCCAATGCCAGCGGGAAGGCAACCCTACTACTGCCACCTATGCCCTGACTCTTACTGCCTGGCTCTGAGGGCAAGAAGGAAAAGGAGTGGGTGTTTTGCCTGGCTCCCCCAGAATGGCTCCTGGAGCAGGCACCTGCTAGTCTTATTCTGGCCAAAGCCCCATGAGCCCTTCCACTCCCACCACCAGAAGCCACATGTAGAGGGTGTGTAGCAAGACACAAGAAGCAATGTGCTCCTGTGGCAACCAGGGCATGACCCCAGGATCTCCTCCCTCTCATAGAGAGAGGGATGGGGGCTGAGGCAACATACCTGGCTGTGATAGAGCTGCCTGGGGGACACAGGCTCCCTCCAGTGCTGCAATGGCACCACAGGACACCCCGCCCCTAGCAACTGGTGGGAGAGAGAGGGAAGGTCCTGTGGCAACAAGCTTGGCTCTGGCAGGGCCACCAAGGGACCCAGCACTCCTCCCTGCCACACTCAATGTGAGCAGGGGAAAGAGGGGAACAGCTGCCACACAGACCCAGCCCTGCCCAGGATACTGGGCCCTTCTCAGCTACCATAGCAGCAACATGTGATCTACCCACCCCACGCCTTCCTGTCTGGCAAGGGGAGCAGGATCCTGGCAACCTTTTGTCTTATTTCCCCAACAACTTTTGCCAAGATCCACTGTTTGTATAAATGGACAAATCTTGATTCCATGTGAAGGAAAATGATTCCTGAGTCTTTCAAGCTGCTAATATTCTAAAGAATGTGTTTTTTTTATTTGTTTTTTTTATTTAAGCTTAAAGTGGTCAGTATTTTTTTTATTTAAGCTTAAAGGGGAAGGGCTTTGATAAGGGCAGTGCTTGGGAAAGAAATGTTATTTAGTTCTGCTTTCTAATACTAGTAATTACTTTTTCTTGGATTTATGGTGGGTATTTCATTATTGTTTTAGTTCATTTTTTGGCAAATACTGATTTTAAAGAAACTTTGTATTTTAGTTTTAAAAGTCGAGCAAGCAATGGCAGTTATGGTGTGTAATGTGTTTCTACACCTGTATTTGTCATTGGAAAATCTGAGAGAAAAAACCTGCAGCTGTAATGGAGCACAACCTGTACGTACCAGAAAGCATCAGCTTCTAAAAGTTGAGCACTATTTAATGCACAAACCCAATCACTCAGGAGGCAATGGAAGCTTCAATTGTAATTTGTGATGAATTCTGTGGGTACATTTTTGGTCAGTTGACAAAGTTGTCCATTTTCCTGAGTGCAGGTTAAAAAAAAAAAATCTCCATGGGTCTATGAAACAAGAAAGTCTGAATCTTCAGGTTATTTGTAATGTACCTACAGAAAAACTAGACCTTACTGATACTGTTTGAGAGCAATGGAATTTACACAAAAATGTGATTTACAGTGTGCTGCTTTTGGAAATATCTGGTTTGAATTATGGAGCATTCGTGAATTACTACTTACCATTCACAGAAAGTTTTTTGCACCGTTTTTGCTTTGTATTAGTATTAGATCAATATACGGTAACAGCCTTATTTACCAGCCTGAATTACTAGCTACACTTAACTAGATTTTGTACTTTACATTGTTTTACAGTTTTTGTGGACATTATGGTGTAAGGTTGGTCATTGCTACTCTACAGAACCACACTTTCAGACATACCCTTTGTGAGGCTATACAGTAAAGAATAGGCTGTCACCACAACAGTCAAACCCACGTGCCGCATCCAGTAAGCCAAGTAAAGCGCAAGTTAGATCTCCTACATTGATCACACACAGAACTCAACAAACTCTTCCTTTAGGACTATGTACAATTGTAGTTATTTGAAATTTTTACTGCTATTACTATTTGATGACATTGTGATATGCAACTTTTTAAAATTCTAAGAATGCATATGGCATATTAAAGAAACTGGAATGATTTTAGAATGTAGATCTGCTTTTACGTTTCTTTATTGAAGGTTTAGAACCTGATCTGGAAAACTGGTGTCTCCTTTGCTGTCTTTTCCACCTCTGACAATTTCTAAATCATGCACCTCTGCACTTATTGATTGAGTCCATTTTCTGGATGTGCTCAGATTTATAATGCACATACAGCATAGGGATTTTAGAAAGGGAATTCAGAGTGCCATTCAACTATAGTTCCCAAACTATCCTCCAAGATAGCTGCAACTCAGAGGGTCTTCTCATCACCTTTTGTAGCTAGAATCCTGGAATGAGATTTGGGCAAGTCACTATTATGACTGGAATAATCCAGGGATATTAATGATAGACTTAATCATAAATTGGCCAAGTCTTTGGCAAATGTCATAAACATTTGAATGTGAAAGATAAAAAGGCTGGTTGGGTATGTCTTCATTAATGACTTGGATACTGGAATGGAGAGTATGCTTATAAAATTTGCAGATCACATCACACTGGGAGAGATTACAAGCACTTTGGAGGACAGGATTAGAATTCAAAATGACCTTGGCAAATTAGAGAAATGGTCTGAAATCAACAAGATGAAATTCAATAAAGACAAGTGCAAAGTACTTCTCTGAGGAAGGAAAAATTAAATACATGACTACAAAATGGGGGATCATTTGCTAGGTGGTAGTACCGCTGAAAAAGATCTAGGGGTTATAGTGGATCACAAATTGAATATGAGTCAACAATATGAAACAGTTGTAAAAAAAGGCTAACATTCTGGAGTGTATAAACAAGAGTGTTGTATGTTAGACATGGTAGGTTATTGTCCCATTTTCCTCAGCACTGGGGTGAGGCCTCAGCTAGAGTACTGTGTCCAATTCTGGGTGCCATACTTTAGGAAAGATATTGATAAATTGGAAAGAGTCCAGAGGACAGCAACAAAAATGATAATAGGTTTAGAAAACCAAGAGGAAAAACTAAAAAATACTGAGCATGTTTAGTGTTGAGAAAAAAAGACTATATGTCATGGACTGTTATAAAGAGAACTGTGATCAATTGTTTCCCATGTCCACTGATGGTAGGACAAGAAATAATTGGCTTAATCTGCAGCAAGTGAGACTTAGGTTAGATATTAGGAAAAATTCTCTAACTATAAGGTGAGTTAAATTCTGGAATAGATTTCCAAGGGAGACTGTAGAATCCCCATTACTGGAGGTTTTTAAAAACAGGTTGGACAAACACTTGTCAGGCATGGTTTAGGTTTACTTGGTTCTGGCTGAGAACAGGGTACTACACTTAATGACTTCTTGAGGTTCCCTCCAGCTCAACATTTCTATAATTCTATGAATGTATCTTTTCTCCAAATTCTAGATTCACTATGAGCCTGCCACAACCACAAAACATGAAGCAAATCAAAATATAATAAATGCATTTTCTGAACATTTTAATAACATTAAGTATTGGGGGAAAGGAGAGTATCAAAAGGCATAGACTTACACAGACTGTCCCTCATTTTAAGCAAACTATGTAGACTGCCCTCTGTGGAGTTCCTCTGTTGGATTTACCAGCCTCTGACTACAAGCTTCCATTATGACCAAAAGATGAGAGCAAGTCCAGATTGGATGTTCTCGTACTGAATATTCCGTAACATACCCTTGAGCTGTGGAGAAACTATGGAGACTATTGCAAAGATAGACTATTGAGAAACTGCATCACTAAATGGGAGGGAATTGTTGTCCTGGTAACCTAGACTCTGGCAATATTGAAGCCTACCTAAACATTTGCAGGTGCTAGATGCCCCTGTGCTGTTGTACTTGGTTTTGTTTTCATCATAATACTCATAATGCTGATAAGCATCTTGGGTGGGAAAAAAGAGGCAAAGGCTTTGGGTCTTGTACACAGTTTTATTTTTGAAAGTTTATTAGATGCTCGGTCTCTGGATCTGTGCAGTCGGCTCTGTAGCTGTTTGACAGGTTTATGGGTTTACAAGATACCTGCAATAATGGTACATCATAATCTAATAACAGAAACATAACAAAGATATAATATGCATGTTAACTACAAACTTTATTGATATAAATTTACATTAAGATGGGGGTAGAATTACTACTTTACTGCAGGATTGGATCAGTAATCTGGGGTATGCTGGCATTCATTGTTATTCAGATTAGAAGTGCAGAACTCCCCACATTCATAATATCTTATATCAGGGTGTTTAAGAACGCTGTTTTCCTACAAAACAGTAACTGCTCATTGCTGGTTACATACAATTACATAATGTGTATTAAATATCCCAGAGTGAGGTATGCTCTTGGATAGGTAGTTATCTAATTAAATTCTGACATCACATAATCCTAACAATATACTGGAAAGCTCTGAATTACCCCAAACTGGAATTAACTTTGGGTTGCTCAAACTGCTGGCATTAGCAATCAAGAGCTCCAGTGATATTCTGCCAAACATTGACTGTCCCTTACTTCGTCCAAAAGATTAGCTTTTATTCACTCAAAAAATAATGTGCACTGGCTCTCCCATTTGTTGGTTGTGTGCTTGCATCATGAGACAGCCTGGAATGTCTTACAGTTCTAAGATTTTCTGGCCCTTTAAGATATGGATAGCTATGCCTCATGCATAGCCCAACTGCCAACCTTACATACTCTTCTGGAATATTTGTAATATTGAGGCCTTAGTGAATTACATATACAGCATGTTGTACAAAGAATGAGTCAAATGGCTTTAACAATTCACTGAAAGCCTGATTCTACTGACATCTGAGTCAACAGTAAAACCTCCATTGAACTCAGTGTGAGTAGGATTGGATCCAAATCAAGTGAACCTAAATTGAGTGACCCAAGTTGACAACTAGCTGACCTTCTGCATATGGTACTACATGTTTATATTTCCAGTAATTCTGGAAACTTCTGGGAATTGCATGATTGCTTATACCGTGATTCATGCTATTCTGACGCTGAAGCTATGAGGTACTCATTTCCGAAATAATAGTTGGAAGAGATTTTCAGACTTTTCCAATTGTTTGAAGAACATTTTTAAAACCAATATTGCCATCCCTGTTTAAAGATAGTTGAATGTGGATGTAACCTGCCCCGCTATCATCTTGAACATTGTAGGAAACTGTGTCTCAGGTACAGTAGAAACTAAATCTGCTATCGCCAGGGCAATAGGTAAATATATGGATGTCAGGTAGGAACTCTGGGCATGAATTCACTGGGGAACATTTTGGGGGACTGAGAATTCGTCAGCTTAAGAGATCTATTCACCAGATAGTGCCCAAGAAGTTCGTCTACCTTAAGACCACAAACGTTGGCTATGACACCCACCTCTATTTAATTGGCTCATAACGGTGAGGGTCACATGCTTGCATTTGATGGCATGACAGAAAGTGTGTGTGTGTGTGTGAAAGAAACAGAGTGGAGGGAATGTGAGGAGTAGGTATATAACAAATATGCATTCCTGCTTGTATATACACATTTCACCCCTCCCCCCAATCTGAAAGAACTGTGCCAAATTCTGGGGCAGGTACATGTGCACAAAGCCCATGATCTTCAATGACGGCTGTGTGTTTGTACCCTGAAACAGAATTTAGCTTTGTGCAGGGCCAAACACACAAGTTTATAAAAGCCTAAAATGGATGAAATTATATATCTTTATGTGTAATGGCTACTCTGGGTCTTTGATGAGGAATTAACTCTGAAAGTCAAGAAATGTTTCTGCGTCTGTTGGTTGGTCCTGTGGAATTAGAGTGTTCCATGGGTACGGAATAGTCATGTATTTGATGTATCTATTTTCTTAGGGTTCTGGTGGTCTTTCAGTCTGTTGTCTAAATTTATCAGGGATCAATTAAACAGGGTTGGACAACGGTTACACTAGTATCGGGCATTTGAGAAGAATAGAGCCTTTGAAATATATTACATGTTTTAACTAAAACCATCTAATAAGAATAACTGTGATATTGTTTTTGATGATCAGTGTGAATAGCTACAGTCTAAACAAGCAATGGTCACAATCTTCAAAAGGCTGAGAAACAGTTTGGCTAAGATTCCAAAATATCAGATGCTTATCTAAAACTTTGGTTTAGAAAAATCGTATAATAATATTCCAAACACAAGGCTTCTGTTGCTCCCTGGATCCAGCCAAGTCAAACATACTATGAACGGCAGGATTTTAATAGTGTTGGCCAATATAAGAAAGTACATAGGTTGTGAAAATTAAAAATAAAAGATAGCCAAGTATTTCTGAACCTATGCTAAAGCTCACAAGGTTTGAGTTACGGGCAAAGGTTTAAGTTAGTGCTTATTGATCTGTACCAGTTTGCCCTTGCTTAGCTCATATATATTAAAACAGAACATAGCTTTTAAAAGGATGTATTGTCCTTGGGTTTGACACTGCATAGGACAGTGCAATGTTATGTAATCTCAAGGTGAAAAAGTGAAAGTCGGAAGTACAGAGGGACCCAAGCCTATATAAATCAGAATGGACGAGGGACAAGTTACTCCTCCTTAGTAACAAGAGTAAAGCCTAACAGAGAAAGGTCTAGCTGAGTGCCTAATTAGCATGATGAATAATGCGTTTTAATCTTTGTCTCCCCAAACATGTTCATCCCTTGCCTATACCCTGCCCCTTTTAACACTAGCCACTGGAAGGTAAAGGAAGACAATGTTGATGCTTATACTTTTGCTGCACATAGCCTCCATTCACAGTTGTGTTGAGATGCAACAACCTTGTGCACAGTTTGGATGGGCTCTTTGGATCAAAACCCTTACCTGATACACTTTATGGGATTTTTAGGGATGTTTAACTAGCAATAAGGAAGAACTACAACGGAGAAAAGGAGGCAGATCTGGAAACTGCATCCGCTGTGTCAGTATGGTGTCTGGAAATAAAGGTTGGTTAAGTAGAGTTTAAGAATAGAAAATTAACTAACAAATGATGCTCCAGCCCTAGTGCTCTTTTGTGTGGAAAAGATTAAAAACTACTTACTGAAGGGAGAAGATTGGGTAGCCGGTAGGCTTTTGAATTAGCAGCTACATCAACTGATTAAATTGTGTAATTTAGAACACTGTCTAATTGTGATTCTTTCTATGCTTGCTGGAGAACTGTGCTCCTTAAAAGCAGACCAGACACAGGACCATGAAGAAAGTTATTCCCTATGAAGCCAGATTCTCAGAAGTGCCAGACAACACTCAGCACACCCAGGTTCATGAAGAGGAGATAGAGGTAGCTTTCCCCTCTGTTGCTATCCTCTCATTCTGCCTGTACTAGGACAGCATTGCAAGGAATGTGGCAAGTTGAACCATTTTAGCAGTGTGTATAAGAGCAGAGGAAGAACTACTGGCAGGAGAACTACTGGCACTCCACAGTGATGCATTGGAAAAAGGAATGGGTATAGCTGTTTGCAGCAGCAGCAGCTGGTTATTTATGCCCATGCTGCCATGTCAGAAACTGAACTTGGGTATGCCTTGGCTGTTGTTTTTGGAATAGAGTGACTCCATCAGTGCACATGGGGTCACCCAGCAATAGTGCAAACAGATCATAAACTCCTAGAGACAGTCATGGCAAAGCCCCTTCTTGGTGCTCGTATAAGATTGCAATTAATCGGAATAGTTAAGCTCTGGAATAGCCTTCCAAGAGAGGTTATATAATCCCCATCATTGGAGGTTTTTAAGAACAAGTTGGACAAACTCCTGTCAGGGATGAATACTTCGTCCTGCCTCAGTGCAGGGGGCCAGATTAGATGACTCCTTGAGGTCCCTTCCAGCCCTAGATTTTTATGATTCTGTGTTGATGCACCTATAGTACTAACAGGTAGAGATGAGATATTGTCCAGGACAATTACTGGTGTTAGCAGATACCCTGAGCACAGCATGTATAAACCCAGCATTGGCATTGAGGAAACAGGATCAGGACATCAAATCTATCTCCCAGTTTCAACGGCAAAGCTTATGGAAAGTAAAACAGCTATGGTAAAGGACATCCAATTACAGGTAGTCAAGAGAGCAATACTAGCAGGGTGGCCAGAAGACAAAAGCCAAGTACCAGTAGGAGCAAAACCATATTTTCAAACTAAAGATGAGCTGAGAGTGCAGTATGGAATCATATTTCAAGGACAGACAGCTGTTGTCCCCACCTCATATTGAGCACTGACAAGCATAAGTATGTGTTTACTGGTTGGGAATGAACAAACAACTTCACTTCTTGATAGAAGAGTGTGAAATTTGCTGATCATATGATAACTACCAGCAGAAAGAGACTCTGTCACCACATGAGCTGCTCACCTCTCCATGGGAAAAGGTGGGAGCCGATTTATATACCTTCAATGAAAACAAGTAGTTAATTATGGTGGACTACTGTTCAATTTTTTGACACATTGATACCCTGCCTGATACAAGAGGCAAGACAGTGACTGGCAAATGGAAGGCTCACTTTGTAAAATATGACATTCTGGACACTGTATTCACTAACAGACCGCAATTTGCCTCGGAAGAATTCAAGGAATTAGCACACAAATGGGAGCTTGACCAAGGCTGTTTCTTCTAGTTCAGGCCCCTGATTAGTATTTTTGGCACACAGGAATACTCCACCACTGTGGTGTCAAAACAGTCCTATGCAGGCACTGATAGGATGAAGGACCAAAACCTACTATCAATGAGTGGAGGCCTGTTGCTGCCAGAAGGTTGTGGACATCACTGAGAAGAGATGGCCAACAATCAGAGAAAACAGCACTAGAGTACAACAGGTCAGCCAAGGATCTACCAGATCCTATGAGGTGACTATGCAAGAGGGACAAGTTATCTGAAGGAACAAGAGGCACTTACAAGTAGGTGGGTACAACACCCAGAGAGATCCTACAGAGATCATCACAAAATGGAGAGACAGAGACTCATCCAGAGGACAGCCACATGGAGAGAGGAGACTCCACTGAGATATAGCTTGCTAGACTTCGAGACAGATGACAGAGATAGTTTAGTCTACTCAACAGGCAACCGCACTGGGAATGATCTATCTCAAAGACTTTGTAACCAGCTGAGTCTGTGGTAAAGACGAGACATGTCCTAGAAACCTCAAGCCAAAGGTACACAGAGATGTTATTTCAAAGGGAAGCCAAGAGATCTCTGAGTGTGTAAAGTGGTGTAGGTATCGGAATAGAAACAAGCACCTTTTTCTCAAGAGCAGATTTGCCCTCTGCTGTATCTGTAACTGGTCAACTGGTGCTGATCTCCTCCTCTCTCCTCTTGTGTGGTGCACAATAAATATAATTGACAAGAGATAAGGTTAAAAACAAACAGGTAAATGTATTAGGGAATAGAATTACCCAGATAGGGAAAGGGTAAATGTAAATGACTAAGCTATATAACAAACAAACCCAGTGATGCAGCAGCTCTTCCCTGAAAGCGTGAAGCTCAGGCCCAAGAATAAAACTAAACCTACCCTGGCTTTCAGGAAATATGACCCCAAACTTAGAAACCCCAATTGCTTTATCACTCAATTCCCAGCACTGCAGTGGCGGCAGTGAAGTCCAGGACTTCTCCTCCATAGGTAATTGAAACCTTTGGAGTAGGAACGCTGGAGAGTCCCTCAATGGATGTCAGGACAGACGAAGCGGACCAGGAACCCTCTGGATGGTGACGTTCTCCAGGTGCAGGAGAAACAAGATGGTAATGTGTCTTCTTCTTTTCTTTTCACTCCGGGAACAAATGGTGTTCTTTGCTGATGCATGAGTGCCGCACACACAGTCACTGTGATGGACTGCTCCATCAGCCTGTGATCACAATTCTTTTATAGAATCTATGGCAGAAAAACATGGTATGATCCGTAGAAAGGCGGGAAACAGTCTGAGGTGATGGAACCTTGGGGATTGCCCAGTGGCGGGAAAAACCAATTCAGTCCAGTTTTATCCAGACCAGGCTGACAGTGTACAGAAGATCACAAATTGGAGTCACAAGATGATGGCTTTCAGACTCCATCTTGGATTGCCACAGTGTCCTTAAAATCACTGATCATTGGGTCTGATACCCACACAATAAACCATGTGTAATGAACCAGAGAACAATACAGCAGTTCACACCCAACATACCCCCTCCTTGGGACCTTTTTACTTAACTAAGTACAAAGGTCCCAAAAAAACTTGGTACAGCATAGAATTATAACAAGGGCAAGTATCAACACAACAAATGTACATATAAAGATCAACAGATAATATAACAGGCAAGTATTTAAACTAAATAATTATAGCCATGTATTAAGGGCAGAGATGTCAAAAGGAATTTGCTTAGATCTTTTCTTAAGTTTTCTGAACTTGCACAGATAAACATTTAATATGACTACATAAATGATTAGAAGAAATTATATAATTAAGAGTACCATAATTGAATGGAGCATGATGATCCAAGCAGCATGAGCTTTACCCGCATTGGTGTTAAAAATCCCTTCCGACCAATGAAGTGGTGTGGTTTCATCCTTACTCTCTTAAGGATTCATTTTATCTTATTTACCAAATGGTGGACCGTCAGAAGAGTCTTAAGACCTTACATTTTAAGTTGTTGATATAATAGGTGAGCTGTTTGCGCTATAGTAATTTCTTGTTAACCTCTAAGTTAGCTCCAATATGTATAGGCTCTATGTAGTCATATAGTCGATATTCAGACAGAATGACTTCTGACTCTAGGTCATACAACATCATATTTATATCACATCCCCTCAGACTAGATACTTGGCACAAACAAATATTTGCATTAAAATTGTTGATTATATGGTAAAACCTATTTACAATAAACATTGGATACAGACTCTGTATATAGACAGGATAGATTCAAGATTAAATGTTCATTGGTACAGGGAGGATATACATATAATTTAATTGAGGGGGATTGAAGATTATGGTGATACAGGCTAGAAGTGATATTTATAAAGCCTGGTATTGTGATAGAAGGTGCATTGATTTTAAAATTGACATACTTGGATGAGTCCCAGTCCTTTATATACAGTTAGTAAAAGATAAAAAAACCAAACACATGTATAAATATTTTAATAAATGAAAGGGCTGAGTTCTGTTCACTATGATTCATGGAGTCAGAGCTTTCATTATTTGCAATTATTTAGGTGACTATCAGATGTTAGTTACACTGTTAGTTACACTGTTTTGTGAATCCCAGATGTTTCATGAATTTTACTACGAATATTTATTTGTCCCAAAATTCGTACTGGAATTTCATTACTCTCCTTAAAAAGCTTCAGTTAGCCAATTAGGGACCAGATGCAATACCACATGGCAAGGGTGAACAATCACACAATATTCATTGACTCACAGAATCAGAAAAATGTAGGGCTGGAAAGCACCTTCAGAGGTTATCAAGTCTAGCATCCTGCACTAGTGCAGGACCCAATAAGCCAAGTTCACCCTGTCAAATATTTGTCTAGCCTGTTCTTGAAAATCTCCTATGACTGGGATTCCACAGTCTCCCTTGGAAGCCTATTCCAGAATTTAATTACTCTTGTAATTACAGTGCTCAGAGAGTGGGACAATTACGTCCTATGTCTTACATACAATACTCCTGTTCATACACCCCAGAATTATATGCTTTTTTGCATCTACATCACACTGCTGGCTTTTCAATTTGTGATCCATGGGTCTTTTTCAGCAGTAGTACCATCTAGTCAGTTATTCCCCATTTTGTATTTGTGCATTTGATATTTCCTTCCTAAGTGAAGTATTTTGAACTTGTTTTTATTGAATTTCATCTTGTTGATTTCAGACCAGTTCTCTAATTTGTCAAGGCACATTATTGATGGATAGTGAGTTAGATGAATAACCATTCAACATTAACAATGTGGCAGCCTAGAATAGGATATCATTATAAAAACACTCAAATATACAAAAAATGAAAGTGCAGAAACAGGAAAGGAGGAAGAACTTCTGATTTCTTGCAAATTAACATAATCTTCATAATGACTTACATTCACTGATCTATTATGATGATTTAATCATTAATGACAGGCAGTAAGGGAAAGCAGCACCTTCTAGTAAACTCTAAAACACTAACTTTATACATGGAATTCAAAATAAGTGTTCAGTGGAAAGCCCATCTGTGAACATGATGCAGTAACATGGAATCCAAATGGAACATCTGGAGTAAGTTCAAACTCTAGAGTAAGTTCAAACAGAAATAGTCTGTGACTAACTTCAGAAAAACAAAATGAATATAGAGAAAAAAAATCCATCACTCTTCCAATTCATGACTCAATAGAAAAATACTCAAATAATATACATTCTGTATAGTAAGACACTATCCTGTTGACATTCATTAGGAATATGCTATTAGTATTTCACATGAGCAGAATGTAGCACAGAGTATCATGACATTTAAGGTTTGCTTCAAATCACTGAGAAACCCTCCTGAAATTCATGTGGCAATTCAATTAATTTCTGCCAACTGTTATAACATTACCAACCCGAGGATTCAAGTTATGCATACAATTACACCAAAACCCTTCAAAAAGCACTTTAAGAAAGCCTCCACCAAATAGATCAGAGCTTGGTGAATCTGTGGAGGATAAATTAGATTAACCAACATCACTATGATGAATGATGACAGGAATTTCCATATTGCTGAGCAAAGAGATGATAAATACAGTCTTTAAAATGAGCATTTGATATTCACTTGTCAATTGCATATAGACTTGAAATGATGTTGCTTCTGGACACCATCACCCCCAAATGGACACTATTATTCCCAGCATGAGGTAATTTTGCTAGGAGCCTGCTGACAGTCAGAAACAGAAATTGATGACATTCATTAGAAGAACACTGGCCCTTATCAACTCTAGAAGTTTTACAAAGTTTTCAGTAAATTATTCCATCCTCTAGCTGAAGTTAAACTAAAATTGTCAGAGTACTTAGATTAGCTTTTCTTTTTCTTTTCCTTTATGAAGACAGACAGTCTGTCTGCTGGGAAAGCAGTTCTTATTGAAAAATTAAAGGTTTACAAAATGTCTAGTTTACACAGGCTGTGGAACTTCTTTTCCATCTCTGATTCTCTGCTGCGACTTTTGCAGACTGTTACTACGGGAAAACTCCAAAATCTAACCCCTCTGTCATGGATGCAGACAGCGTATAAAAACAAATTTCAGAACAATATAATAACGACTGTAACAGCAGCACAAGAAATGGATCTATAAATCTTCACAACAGGCAATTGAGAGGTTAAATCAGGTATATTTATATTTCAGTTTGTTCATGAAATCTCAAGCTGGCAGCCTAGGGAAGAGATTCATCTGTATTTGTTTTTCTTAAATTACAAGAGCAGACATTATCATGAAGCCAAATCAATGATCATGCTTCAACTTTATAAAATGCATGACTTTCCCCCTATTTTTAGTCACACTGAAGAGCTAGAAAACTGTCAAGAAAATTAACATTTCTGAAAAAGTCTGTTCTATAGATCAAGATGAATTAGATTTCCAGATATTGGGTAAAAGTGCTGGGTCAGATGGTCAGCTGTGAATCAGCATAGTTTTCTTAAACTTAATGGAGCTATGCTAATTTACACCAGCTGATGAGCTATCCTAGTATTTGCTAGCGGGGAGGGTGGATGCTTTTCTAATTGTATCCCTTTCTTAGATCACTATCTTGGATTAGACCATGCATGCAACAAGTCATCTATAATTTTCTCTTTTGTTTTGTTTTATGAAAATTAAGTAAAGACAAATATCTTCAAATGGTTTTAGTTTTCCCCAAACAAACAACTAAGGTAAAGCTCCATCAAACAACCCTACCATTTTAAATCTTCATGCCTTTTGCATCTTTTTAGGTACATTGGAACATAGGAATTTCCATAATGGAATAAATCAATGATTCCTCTAGTCGTATGTCTTAGTCTAGTATTGTGTCTTTGACAATGTTCAGCATCAGGTGCTTCAAAAGAAAGTATAAAAATCTCTGTTATAGGCATTTATGGAATCATCTGCATATAAATTAAGGCCCAGACTCTTGATGAAATTTAGACGCCTAAGTGTCAGAATCCCTTTTGAAAATGAGATGTAGGCTCCTAAATCAGTATGGGGTTTTCACACTGAGCACAGTGATGCCTAAATAGTTTTAAAAATTTGAGCCTAAGTATCTTCCTAATCTTGTCACTTGGAGGTGTGGGTTTTATGCCCTGATGCATGAGGATTTATATCTCTTTCATTTAAAAACAAAACAAAACACATTACTATTGTGGATATGTGTGATCTTCTTATCTGTATACAATTCATTCCCTTTGTGAATCCAGCTAAGTTTTTGGCCTCCATGATATCTTGTGGCAATGAGTTCCCCAGGATAGTGTAGCATGAGAAGGTCTGTCTTTTATTTGTTTTAAAGGTACCCTCTCAATTGCATTATTGTTATTAGTAGTATTTATTATTTGTATTACTGAAGAAAATACAGAATACAAAGAAGGTCTCTGCCCCAAGTGGCTTTAATCCAAGTATATCTCCTTGTTCCTGTATTATGACAAAATCTGTATCCCCCTACTCTATACTATTCATTATTTTTTTAATCACATCCTCTCTTACCTAATCTTCTCTCTAAAATAAACCATCTGGACCTTTCAGTATCTCTGAACAATTCTCTAGAACTCCACATTTCTCCCCCTTACACAGTCCCATGATTTCAAAGGAGCAGCATTGTAGTCTTCCTCCATCCAAAAAGGGTTGACGATTCTCCCTCCTATCCCTATTATCTTACTTACGGCTATGTCTACAGTTGGAGTTAGGGGTGATTCTCAGCTCAGGTAGACATATTCGCATTAGCTCTCATCAAGCTAGCCTGCTAAAAGAGTAGTGTAGTCATGATAGCATGAGAAGTAGTGGTACAGGCCAGCTACCCTGAGTACAAATCCACCTGGACCTCACGCGTATGTACTCAGGGTGGCTAGCCCATCCACTGCTACACATACAATACTGGCTACAAGCAGAGGTGTACTTACTTGAGCTGGGAATCACACTTCTTGCTCCAAGTGTAATATAGCCAAAGTATCACAGGGGAACAGTGGGATGTTCTGAACAAGTACTCCTTCCCCACTGCCAGGCATCTCTCAAGCACTCCTAGCCCAAGAGCAAGAGACAAAGCTCAGGAAATGTTCACTGCTTCATGCTGATGTTGTCTCAGTGATGTCTGACTTCCTATAATGACAGCAGTAAATTACTTACAAAAAACTAAAAAAGTCTAAAATACATGTCATACATTTAAATAGTAAACATTAGCATTGCAGTGACTGTGATTACGCCTAGTGATTAGCTTATAATGAACTGTGCTCACAGCTAGGCTATACTGAAACATCCCATTACTATTGTTACCCCATCTGTCTCCCCACCATCCTGATTGTTTGCTTGTTTCACCCACCTGTTATGTCTTGTCTTTTAAATTGGACTGGGGCAGAAAACGTCATTTACTCTATGTATGGACAGTGCCCAGCACAATGGGGCTTCTTGGTGGGCTGAGGCCTCTAGACCCTACAGCAATAATTATTTAATTAAATAAATAAATAATAATAGAAGAAGATTAATAGATTCATAGACTCTAGGACTGGAAGGGACCTCAAGAGGTCATCGAGTCCAGTCTCCTGCCCTCATGGCAGGACGAAATACTGTCTAGACCATCCCTGATAGACATTTATCTAACCTACTCTTAAATATCTCCAGAGATGGAGATTCCACAACCTCCCTAGGCAATTTATTCCAGTGTTTAACTACCCTGACAGTTAGAAACTTTTTCCTAATGTCCAACCTAAATCTCCCTTGCTGCAGTTTAAGCCCATTGCTTCTTGTTCTATCATTAGAGGCTAAGGTGAACAAGTTTTCTCCCTCCTCCTGATGACACCCTTTTAGATACCTGAAAACTGCTATCATGTCCCCTCTCAGTCTTCTCTTTTCCAAACTAAATAAACCCAATTCTTTCAGCCTTCCTTCATAGGTCATGTTCTCAAGACCTTTAATCATTCTTGTTGCTCTTCTCTGGACCCTCTCCAATTTCTCCACATCTTTCTTGAAATGCGGTGCCCAGAACTGGACACAATACTCCAGTTGAGGCCTAACCAGCGCAGAGTAGAGCGGAAGAATGACTTCTCGTGTCTTGTTTACAACACACCTGTTAATGCATCTCAGAATCACGTTTGCTTTTTTTGCAACAGTATCACACTGTTGACTCATATTTAGCTTGTGGTCCACTATGACCCCTAGATCTCTTTCTGCCATACTCCTTCCTAGACAGTCTCTTCCCATTCTGTATGTGTGAAACTGATTGTTCCTTCCTAAGTGGAGCACTTTGCATTTGTCTTTATTGAACTTCATCCGGTTTACCTCAGACCATTTCTCCAATTTGTCCAGATCATTTTGAATTTTGACCCTGTCCTCCAAAGCAGTTGCAATCCCTCCCAGTTTGGTATCGTCCGCAAACTTAATAAGCGTACTTTCTATGCCAACATCTAAGTCGTTGATGAAGATATTGAACAGAGCCGGTCCCAAAACAGACCCCTGCGGAACCCCACTTGTTATACCTTTCCAGCAGGATTGGGAGCCATTAATAACTACTCTCTGAGTATGGTTATCCAGCCAGTTATGCACCCACCTTATAGTAGCCCCATCTAAATTGTATTTGCCTAGTTTATCGATAAGGATATCATGCAAGACCGTATCAAATGCCTTACTAAAGTCTAGGTATACCACATCAGGAATAAGAGCCTACAATGGAGCTGGTCTGGAAGCAAGGCCGCTAGCAGAGCCCATGTCCAGGCAACCTAATGAGTACAGCTGGCCTGTAGTAGGGTGACTGATTGATTACCCCACCTGATTGAGGGTGAGTCAGCAGACTGCCTTTGTAGCCCAGCAGCATCAGTTCAACAGCTACTCACACAGTTGCCCATGGCTACAGTAGTGCTTGCATGTGCTTGTTCTCATCCCCTCTTGCTTTTTGACCACAGCCTTACCCCAGCCTTGCCTCACTCCAGGTAACCCGGCCTTGACAATTGACTCTGGCTCCTGACTTCTGACTACGGCTCTGACCCTTGGCTCTTATTCCTGGTACTGACTCCAGCTATGACTGCTGGGCCTGATTCTGGTTCTAAACACTAGGAACAACTGACCACATCCCAGTCACTGGTAAGAAGAAGAAGAAGAAGAAATGGTCTTAGCGAGTTCCCAATGGACAAATGCTTACCCTAAAGAAAACACAAATGGCTTATAAAATGCTATATAATTACAATTTGTACATGGAAACCTTGCGGGTACTCTCAGTAGAGAGGGCAAGGATTGCATTGACATATATATGACTAGGACTACTCTAGACTCCCACACCTGCCAGGCTGGGATTAAGATATATTAACAAGGAGGAAGAAATGTGCACTGCCGCTGCTCATAATCTTCCTGTTTTGTGGAAGATTTAATTTCTGATGGCAATAAGGCTGGTGCCTTTACATTCCAATGGGTGGTAAACTCACTAAAGAGAAAGTTGGCCACAGGAGAAGTCTTTTCTGGTTCTTCCGCTCAAAATCAAACAATTCCAAGAAAAGCATGGTTAATGTACCTTGTGGTGCTTGTCTATGCATCTTGTCTCTGTAGGCCAAGATTAGTTGTATGTCGCCACCCAATTACCTTTTCTGAAGGTTCAGTAACAGGCGGAAACCTTCATGATGTATATAGTGCTCTTAGTCTTCTGACTTTTTTTTGGTCAAAGCTTTATATGTCTTAGATATCTCTTGTCTGTTTGTCCTTTTATCTGAGGCAGACCTGATGCATCAAGTTACACAGAATACTCACAGTGTAGTCTCTCATGGAGACTTTTATTATCTGTTGTTTTATTTTCTTCTCTTACTTGACAATAAAAGTCATTTAGATTAAAAGTATTGGTTGTTCTTTCTATATTAACAATAAATTAAAAGATTGGTAATAAGGATGTGATCTAAAACAACTGAGAGACCAAAAAAAGAGGAGAGACAGTGAAGACCTGCCTACAAATGAAGGAACAAACAAAACCAGAAAAAAGCAAAATGGCCCACTTAATGGAAAGGGGGAAGAATTTGGATTGTATAAGGGCTTGTCTACATGGGGAAATTGACTGGAATAACTACCCTGATATCCCTGCGTGGGCACTCCCTTATGGAACAACAGTGACTTTAATCCAGAATAATTACTTCAGATTGCAACGAAGAGTTATTATTCTGAACTAATATCACTTCTAATCCAGAATATTATGTCCACAAAGAAGTTATTCCAGAAAATTAGTTATATCAAAATAAGTATTCCAGAAGAGTTAAATCAATCAATTTCCCTGTGTTGACAAGGCCTCAGACTTGAACAATGTTTTGATGCAAATGATTCTGGCCCATAGGTTTTCTTGTTTGTTTTAATAATCATATTTCCCTTACAGTTACTCTGTTATCGAGGCCTGAGCCTGACATCATTTATACAGCACCAGTTTTTACACCAGTGTAACCAAATTCATTTCACTGTAGTCATTCCTGATTTACACTGGCATGAGATCAGAATCAAGCCGCTAATATCTTAGTTTAAAACTTCAGGCATCTCAAATCACTTTTTAAAGACACAGTACAGTTTTCTTTAAAACATTCTTGAACGATTTTAGAGTTCATAGTTATAACATCAAAAGAGTGCATCAAATATAACAAACCATAGATGTTAAATGGCCATCAGAAACAAATATGAACCTCTGTGGATAAGACTGGGAAGAAGCAGCACAACCAGACTCTGGGGCAGATTCGCTGCCTATGCTGAGACCTTTGTGTCACTCAGGAAGTACAAAGGGAGCAGAAACCTCTCTCATCTTCCCAGGCAGGATATAGGATTCTCCAGTAGGCAGAGAGATGCCATAGTTGACTATATCTCATCTAGCTAACTCCCAGGTGCAGAAGGTGGAATGACAATAATACAGCGTGCTCTATAGAATCATAGAAGATTTGAGCTGGAAGAGGCCTCAGGAGGTAATCTAGTCCAACCCCCTGCTCAAAGCAGGACCAACCCCAGACTCCAGACCTCCCTGGCTGGTGGATATTCCCTTGAGGAGTCTTACTAGCTGCCATAGATTAGAACAACCTTCAGGCTGCTCTTACATATTCTAGGGTCTGTTCCCATAGTGAACCAAACAAAAAAAATCAAGGAGCCATAACTGACTGTCATAAATAGGTAGCTAAGGGTTAATGTTTCTTTCACCTGTAAAGGGTTAACAAAGGGAACCAAACACCTGACCAGAGGACCAATCAGGAAACCGGATTTTTCAAAGCTCAGGGACGGAATGTTGTCATTGTCTTTTGTCTGTCTCTCAGCTATAAGAGGGTCTTTAACCTTCAAGCTGTTATCTTCTGTTTCCCGTTGTAAGTAAAGTATAAGAACATAGTCTTTACTTGTTTTGTTTCATGTGTGTAGTTGAATGTTTATATAGAATCTTTTTGAATAGGGCTTTGTTACTTCATATTTTTTTTTTAAATACCTCGTTTGTCCAACCTGTACAGAGACATATTTTTATGTCTTTTTTCTTTCTTTTTATATAAGCTTTCTTTTTACCTGTTTTGAGGTTTTTCTCTGGTTAAGCTAAGGAACGAAGGGAGGGGAAATCTCTTTGTGTTTTAGCGTGACTAGTGTGAATCTGCATAGCTTAGGGAAGACGGAGGGGGAAGGTAAATTGCCCTCTCTGTTTTGCATTCAAGGAGTTTAAGTACAGTATCGCCCAGGATAACCCAGGGAGGGGGAGCTGGGGATGAGATAAAGAGGAGACAAGGGGAGGAGCTTGTTTTCCCTTTCGTGTGAGACTCAGGGCCTCTGAGTCTTGGGGTCCCCCAGAGAAGGTTTTGGGTGACCAGAGAGGGAGTCAGGCCCTGGAAATTCCTGGCTGGTGGCAGCGATATCAGATCTAAGCTGATAATTTAAGCTTAGAGGGTTCATGCTAGCTTCTCAGTTTATGAACACTAAGGTTCAAATCTGAGTAGGAAGCTATGACAGACTTGCTAAAGGTCCCCTCCTTGCTGCTCTGAGCAGATATCAGCCACAATAGCAAATGTGCCTTAACACTGGTGCAAGGAAAGAGAAAGAGTGTGGGAACTGTGCTTGCGAGGTTCTGTGGTGCTTGGAGCCATTTTAGTATTACTAGGTGAAAAAAGTTTCTGAAAGTAAAACTAGGGAGGAATCTCAAACTCCATCAGCTTAAAAGAGTGCTGACTTCAAAAGGCTTAAACACTGTAACAAAAATGCTATTTTTTGTAGTTTCATCTAATTTCACAGAAAACTTTGTCTACTTGAATTACTGATAACATACTTGAGGTCAGGTTAGCCAGATGTATTTTCAAGGTGGTGCTGCATATTTGCTAAAGAGTTACAGACATTATGACCTTAACGAGAATTTTAGTTCAATAAAAACTTGGACCCTGATGTCATAAAATGGTGCAATTCTGAGACATTCCAACTATGCTAACACAATAAAACATGAAAGATTTAGAAACAAAACAGTCCTGAAATGTCAAAGTAAGTGTAACTATTCACTATTTCCTGATTAACAAAAGCCATAAAATGTATGTCTCAATTTTCTCAAAGGGGCAGACATGAATGTAGGTATTCTTTCAAGAAAGGAAATGTCAGTACTTCCAGTAAGAGTGTCTCCACCTCCATTACACACACACAGAACCAGCAACAAAAACAACCACTATGTTTCATTCCATATATTTCATTCTCTTGAGTCTTCTGATCAGTATTTTGCAGATTTGAAACATGACAAGTAATAATGTAACCTGGCTGAAAATACAGTTTAAGTGAATATATATAAGGACACAAAAATGGCCAGTGGTCCATGTAGGCCAGTATCCTGTCTTCTGACTATGACTGATGCCAAATGCTTCAGAAGGAATGAACAGAATAGCACAATTATCACATTATCCATCCTCTGTCATCCAGTCCCAAGCTTCTGGCAATCAAATTATGTTTACCCTGACCATCTTAGTTAGTAGCCATTGATGGAGCTATCCTCCATTAACTTATCTAATTCTTTTTTGTACCCAGTTATACTTCTGACCATTACAATATCCCCTGACAATGAATTCCACAGGTTGACTGTGAAGAAATACTTCCTTATGTTTCTTTTAAACCTGTGGCCTATTAAGTACATTGGGTGACCTCTGGTTCTTTGTTATCTGAAGAGGTAAATAACAGTTCTCCTTCACTTTCTCACACCATTCATGATTTTATAGACCTCTATCATATCCTCCCTTTGTCATCTATTTTTAAGATGAACAGTCCTAGTCTTTTTAATCTCTTCTTGGATAGTAGATGTGGCATCCCCCAATCACTTTTGTTGCCCTTCTCTATACTTTTTTCCAACTATAATAAATCTTTTTTGAGATGGGGCAACCAGAACTGCAGTGAATATTCAACCACTGATTTATAAAGTAACGTTATGATATTTTCTGACTTATTTCTGTACCTTTCCTAATGATTCCTAACATTCTGTTCACTCTTTTGACTGCCACTGCACATTGAGCAGATGTTTTCAGAGAGCTATTCACAATGACTCCAAAATCTCTTTCTTGAGTGGTAATAATATAATTTAGACCCCATCATTTTGTATGTATAGTTGGGATTATTTTTTCCAATGTGCTTTGCTTTGTATTTACCAACAATGAATATTATGAAATCTCTTTAGAACTGTATTGTTACATGATAAAATATATTAGTTCCTCATGCAAATATAAAACTTTTAATATATTTGAATTGGTGTTTAATAGTGTAGAACTCGGTTTGGTAGCAAATGCACCAAATGCAAGTGAGTGTTTCCAAGAGCTAAATCCTACTTTTTTTACCAATGGAAGGCATCCCATTTACCTCTGACTGGAACTGCTCTCATGATCCGAGGAATGGAAAACCTGCCTTATGAAAGGAGACTCAAAGAGCTTGGCTTGTTTAGCCTAGCCAAAAGAAGGCTGTGGGGGGATATGCTTGCTCTATATAAATATATCAGGGGAATTAACATTAGGGAGGGAGAGGAATTATTTAAGCTTAGTACTAATGTAGGCACAAGGACAAATGGGTACAAACTGGACATTAGGAAGTTTAGACTTGAAATTAGACGAAGGTTTCTAACCATTAGAGGAGTGAAGTTCTGGAACAGCCTTCCAAGGGGAGTAGTGGGGGCAAAAGACATATCTGGCTTTAAGACTAAGCTTGATAAGTTTATGGAAGGATGACTTGATAGATAGTTATTTCTGCAATTGATCTTGCATTTCACAGAAGTAGCTCAATGGTCTGTGATGGTGTTGATGGGATGGGATCTTGGTTACTGCCAGAGATTCTTCTGGTGCTGGCTGGTGAGTCTTGCCCCATGTCAGGTTTAGCTGATTGCCTATTTGGGTCGGGAAGGAATTTTGCTCAGGGCAGATTGCAGAGCCGGGGTTTCGCCTTCCTCTGCAGCGTGGGGCATGGGTCACTTGCTGGTGGACTCTCTGCAGCTTGAGGTCTTCAAACCACAATTTGAAGACTTCAATAACTCGGACATAGTTTAGGGGTTGTTATAGAAGTGGATGGGTAGGGTTCTATGGCCTGCTTTGTGCAGGAGGTCAGACTAGATGATCATATTGGTCCCTTCTGACCTATGAGTCTAGGACTCTATGAGTCTTTAAGGCTATACCAGCAGTCCTTTAGAGGCAAAACTCCCATTAAAATCATTGGGAGTCTTGCATAAGTAAAGACTGCTGAACTGAGGACATAGTTTGCATATCAGGCTGCAATAGCCTAGTAAATCATGAAGATTGAAAGATTAAATGCACTATTCTCCACCTGGTGAGTGACTTGCACATATAATTTTATTTTTTACATTTAACTTAAATAATGGCAGCTTTCATTGATGAATATTCTTAACATTTCTCTAAGGTGGTATTTCCCTGATAATATTGATATAAAATAAAAATACAAGAGTTAAAGAAAACCATGCTTTCCTTAAGGTTTTATATTTTGATTTAAGGGGAAAAGGCGCGGGACTGTCATTCTGTTTTTGTTGTTTCTGGAAATATGATTTCATTTTGACTGGATATAAATGGCAACTTGAAATGTCACCCTATTCTTTGATTGTCCTAAGGATAGCAAATGCACTCCACTCATGTCCTTTTTTCCACCTCTTTCCCATCACTTTCCATTTTGCTGATCCCCTTCTAACTAAACCCATCTTTAAAAGAAGAAAGTGGAAATAACATGCCATTTGCTGCCATCACACTGTTTTCTCTGCTCATGTGTTCTACCCCTTCCCCACCCTGTGTCTGTCTTGTCTATTTAGATTGCAAACTCTTCATTTACTACTCTGTGTTTGTAAATTGCCTTAGTGAGTACTATAATAAATATAATTAATAATATTTATTATAATAATTCTGTGGTGATGCTCCAATTTCCCGTGGCTCATTCAACTTTTTTCTTTCTTATTTCTTTGTCTAACCTTTACATTTAATGAGGTAAATAAATATTCATTTTGTGTTGAAATTTTGTGCCTTACCTATACAGTATTTTGTCCTATTTCAGAGGCAATTAAAGATTATAAAGTGCTTTCTTAAATATACTGGCAGTCTTTCTAAAGGAGGCTGTGGAGTTCTGTAAACATCCAAAGACCATATCCTGGTAGGAAAATCTGGTCTCTAACATAAAATCAAAGCCTACTTCTTATTGAACTAACAATTTACTAAAGATTACAAATAGCACCACGTTGGGATGAATATATTCATGTAAAGATCTGACCAAAATATTGGTATTCTGGTTTGTCTTTTTGTTAAAAATACGCGTTGTTCTAAAGAACTGGATTTTTAAGTTTGTATGCTGGAGTTTTTAAAGTCAGTGGGAAGTTAGACTGCTAAGTTTACATTTAAATCAGTCTTGCCCCTCTGGAATATTCAGTGTCACAAACCATTTGTAAATGTTCCTTTGTTTGAAGGATCAAGATCCTGCCCTGGCACACTAAATTTCCAGTTGAAATTGAATAGTAGTGGAAATATGCTGATGCTCTGCCATAGGGCGTCCCTAACCAGAAGTTGTGTGCTTCTGTGGAATAACATACTAATTTGTATGGGAAAAGCCATAATTTTGGCACAATTTGCTTTAGGCACTCCAGGAGGACTGAAGTGAATTATAGCTCAGAAACAAAAGGAAAAGTATACAATATATATTTTCTATGTAGTAGGATTGAGAGAAGAACTAGCCTTCCAATACTGGGAAGCCAGTCAAGCCAGAGCAGCATTATTGCCCATATCTAAGATAGTCAGTGGAACTAGAAGAAATACCTTTCCTTGAATACAGAACATTCCCAGTGTCACATCTGAGAATGATATGCCTCAGTTGAGCTATCATGTGGCTGTTAGCTCACGCTATAAATGGAAACAAGGACTTTGTTTTCATTGTCTGACTGAAATATATATTGATATTAGTTTTATTTCACACTAAGGGCAGATTATATCCAGCCCTGACACATATACATACTACAGTAGTTAAAGTTAAAATCTTTGCAAATCATTATTTATAATTATTCATATTACTGCTCCAGTTTGTTTTTCCAAGACCGGTGAGATACATGCACAGAGGAGTCCTGTCCTCTGTGCATGATCTCACCCTCTCTGTGGCATTGTCACCCCACCGTTTGGAGCATTTTGAGGCCTCTCCATGTTGTCTGGAGTCTACATGGGGAGAGGGTGTGGAGACTTCATAGGCCTGGGGCCTAGATATGGCAATGGAGATAGATTTCCTGTACCTCCTTCCCCTCCCCTCTCCCCCCCCCCCACTCCAGTTCTGTGGCGATTCAAGAGAAAAAGGAATACTACCTCCGGCTGCACTATTTTTTATGTTGAGCCCTTCCCCCACAAATAGGTTCCAGAAAATCTTGAGGCCAGTAGGAGTCACTGACAACCTGACTGCAAATTACCTGCATTGTCAGGTTGCTGGCTAGAAGACTAGAAGCCGGAGGTAGTGTTGAGGAATAGGGATTCATTGTGGATGGCCCTAACCACTCACTGAATCCTGGATCTGCTGATTTTGGATGCAGGCATTATGGCCTTTTCTCCGGGAGGCAATTGAATCCTCCAACTGGATGACAGAAAGAGATCTCTACAAAAGGATCCTCTAAAGATTTTATCTCCCAGAATTCCCTCCCTCTGTGGGAGAAGATGATCTAGGTTATTATTATTATTATTATTCCTGTTGCACCTATAGCATGCTAATCTATGTCCTAATGCAAAAAAGGAGACAGCCCATGCCTCAAAGAGCCCAGAATCTAAGAACACAAGCAACATGTGTAATATTAATGCAGTGTTATTGGTATTTCCTATAAAAATATCTACTTGCAAAGAAACAATATTAAATATTTTAATGGTGACCACTATACTTTAGAATAAACTATGGAGCACTATTATTGATTTGCAGTATGGAGCTACAGCTTCTCATTACCATTTGAGAAGCACATGGGCATACTGGATTGCTTCAAAGTAATTGACTGAGTCAGCTTGTCATGATGCTGGAGTTAGACTTGATATTGATTTGTTTTTATAAATGTGAGATTTATTATACAATTAGTCCCATGCTTCCTCCTCTCCCAGCCTAAGAATGACCCAAGAAACCTCTTAATATTTGCTTTGCATGGAAGTATCTGAAAGAATATGAACACATGCCTGTGGTTGGTATTGGTATTTCAACCTTAGCTGAGCAGCTGGGATATTTCTGCCAAATATGTCTGCTGGCGACATTTGTTCTTCATAAACGATATAGCAGGTCCATTATCCTCCTTTGTTAAAATATTTTCAATCTGTTTAAGTGTGCATAAAGATGGTTTTAATATAAAGCTATTTCTTAAGAATAGCCTTCTTGAACACCAAAATGAATGAAATGTATGCAAAACACATTTCAGAGAGCATCACCGCTTTACGTGAGAGCTATGTCATCCATGTAAATATTTTAACACCAGAGGTACCAATTGATCTATATAATAATATAAAATAACAGCTGCCTATATTTCCTTTTATAATTTTTTTAAAAAATACTTTAAAAGATGTAGGTTTTTGCCTATTTATGGTAAATATGCATGGGGTGTACACACACACACACACACATAATTATACACAAAAAGCTACTTTAAAAGAACATTATTAAGGTTGCAAAGTCATGCACTCAAAAAGTAAGAAATGCCAGAATTAAGGTTACTTAGGTAATCTTAATTCAACCCTCTTATGTGTATGCATTATGAGACAGTCTTTAATTATATGATCATATGTTATTGTTTTCCACAGGACCCCTCCCTCATTCAGTGCACGGGATTGATGGCATGGTGCTCAATTAATTAGCAATTATTCAATATTTTTTTAAATCTCCTTTGTTCAGTGTGTGGCTCCAGAACTTGTTTACTACACATACTTAAGTCCTTTCCCAAATCAAGGCTACAGTTCTTGTGTTCAGGCTGGTACCTCGTTATTTCTCAAGAGGCACAAGCATAGCTTTTAGGATTAAGTTTTGCCAAAGTGGCTGGGAAAGACTGGGAGGATGGGGCCATTACTCTGAGCTGCCTACATAATGGCCCACACATCAGGAGTTCATATAGGCATTGTGCTTTGCTGACACAGATTGGCTTCCTCCTGGGGCAGTGCCGCTCCATGCTGCCCCCAGGCCAGGGCTATGCTTTACAGGCACAACTGAGCTCCAAGGTCTTCACAAGGCTTTACCATTCAAAGCAGCATATAAACTTGAAAAAAAATCAAGTATCTGAGGCAGAACTGAAATACCAAAGCCACTATGAAGAACACATGTTGGATTACTACTAGCCTAAACTTCACATTAAATGGGTTTGATCTTTAATTATTGTTGTGACTGAGGCGCTTGTTGACATGGGAAACATTTTTATATTAATTCAAAAATACATGCTCTGTATCTTGTTACTCATGAGTTCAAATGGGTATCTAGTACTCCAAACAAGTCTGTCTGCTTCACAGGGCAAAGGAATACAGGAAATTTTACTGAAGAAAACATTATCACTGTTATTTTTAGTACCACCCAGTCAAATTTCAGTTGTTTGAAAACTGAGATTTATCAAGCCAGACTTCTGCCCCACTAAGTCTGCTTTACACCACTCCACAAGCACAAAGCAGATTGAAAGCTGGCTTATTTTGCCATCTCAGGTGCATAAGGGCTTAATGGCTGTGGGCGGTGAGGGAGGGGATGTGGCAGGAGTGCTATTGCATTTCAGCAGTCCCCAGCTGCTGAAATGATCCTGTGTAGGTCTGTTGCAGCCAGGTGGAAATTAAAATAATTCTAATGTTATTTTAAGTTGCACCAGAATCCAAACTAGACCCTGGTTGGCTCCATGATGGGTAGAGCGATAAAGAAAGTTACAGTCACCTTTGCCTCCTTCTCAGACACTATGTCAAGCACAGATCACAAAGACCCAAAATTCACACCTTTCATCTCCAAACCAGTGTGGCAAGTTCTAGAGCCTTGCACAGGGTGCGGCTTTCTTTTGCTCTCTACTTAGATGTCTGGTCTTGAAACTCTGTGTAACAAAGCCAGACTATTTTGGCTGACTCACTCTGATACAGGACAGGTGATTCTTATTAGCTCTAATTCTGGAGAATGAAAGAATATGAGTGTTTCTTTGAGGCAAAGGGAACTATGGGCAGGGTCAGAGAGGGTCCTTCAGAGAAAATTCAGAGGTAAAGCCAAGCTCAGAAGAAAGCTTATGAGTTTTACATGTTGCTGTTGATACTTAAATTAATAAACATATCTCCTGGGATGGATATACATGGGGCTAGATTTAGTGAATATATTGTGATTTAGAGCAGTGTGGGATCACCACCTGCTTTTTCACAGTGATTCAAGTATTAAAGTACAACAGTTTCAGTCAATAAACGGTTTTCTTGGTCTGGATAATAGTTGTGATATAACTGAAATTTATAACTTTAAAGTATACAATTTAAGTAGGCAATCAGTTCAGCATAGTTCCTGGGCTGTGCTTAACATTTCCATTATATATCCCATTATTAAAGTGTTAGTAAATTTGGCCATAAAATTTTGCTGTAGGCAGAAGTCTAGCTTACAAGAACTCAGCCTAGGTATCTCTTTTTTAAAATTTATCTTTCCAAAAAACATTAAGTAGCTATGAATTGTAAAATTTATAACTTATGTTTCACAAACAGTTTTTTTCACAGCAAAGAACTTGAAAACTTATTATTATATCGGTGTCAGGTTAGTGCAAAAGGATGCAACATTCATGCAATGTTGATGCACAGAGGGAAATGAATCTTTTATTAGCTGCTGCCTCCATCTGCTTTATGGTGTTGAGATCAAGTGTTCTGTCCTCCCTGCTATTTTTTCTTCTTAATGTTTCTCTTTGGTGCCCTGGTTTCTTCACACCCGTTGGTATCCACTTGACATCTTCATGTGGAAGTCTGTTTTGGCAATGGGCATACATGCTTCAAATATGTCCAGTGCTTCCTTCTAATTCTAATGGAGATGACCTGCTTGTTGATAATTTCTTGGATCTCTTAGTTGGTGATAAGATCGCTTCATCAAATGCCAAGAATCTTTTCTAGGCACTTATTTTCAAAGGCATCTAGTTTTCTATCTAACATTTGAACAGCTCGCTAGTGTCTGTTACAGCTATCCCCCTATTCCATTTTGTTTTCTTACAGCTGTCCCCATACTCCATTTTGTTCTCCTCCTGTGGCCGCCCCTTCCCTGGCTGTTAAGTTGTTTACCAGGGCCACTGCCCTTCTCAAAGGTTTGAGTTACCTACTGCACAGGACTCTGCTCCAGACATGTCTCTGTGCACGTGCAGTTTTTTTCTCTCCTCCTCTATCTCTCCTGTATCAAAGAGGAGCCAATCAAAAGTACTGCAAGGAAACTGCTTAAGTTTGCTTAAAGAACAACATATTTTAAAACTAAATCAGAAAGATCCTGCATTGCTGCCTGAGTCTTGATCAGCCAAGGGGGTTTGGGGGTTCCTATTTCCCGCTCTCATTTTATTTTTGAGCGTACCCGCCATTTTTTGAACCCCCCCCCACGAAGAAGAATTGCTGGCCTGAGAGAATCTCCACTAATTATTGAGACCGTACCTAGCCTTCCTGATGTTCCTTGCTGAGCTTTTGCCTCTGCTGCTTCCTTTTGGGGCTGGTAAGAATCCCTCCTGTGAAACTCTCTGTACTTTTATTTTTTATTATTTTAGCTGCTGGGCTCGTTCTCCCCAGACACGACTCATAGTCTAAACCTTGTCTGGTGTTGCTTAAAACACTCTCCCTAAACTCCGCGGCACTTTGCTGCCTAAAAATAAGTTTTGTGGTCATGGCTAAACTCTGCTCCTGTGGGCTTTGTCTCGGGGGCTCTCTGCGTTGCGCTGTGTCCACTGCTGCACCACCATCCCCTAGGCACATTACCACTCTGCCTCTGTAAACTTCCCCATTAGCATAAAGGTGCACCATAGGTTTTTTGTTTTCTTAGTGTTAATAGGTCATAAAGGTTTTGTTAAAGATTATAGAGCTTGTAAGTTTCACCTGCTTTGTTATAGTTTGCTGCTTTGTTGCTCCGTATAGTTGCTTATTATAGTTTTGCTTAGAATTGTGATATTTGTTGTTTTGCCTAGTCGTGGTTAAGATAGATAAAGGTTTTTGCTACTTGAATTCGTCTTCCCACTGTCCCGATCTCCCTCTGTATAACTTTGTCTGTTTTTCCCCTTCTCCAGTCCCTGCCCCCTCTGTGTGCTTCTCCGTGTCTCCCTGTTACAACTCTTTGCTGCTTTTTTCCCTGCATCTGCATGCTCTCCCTGTTACAACTCCTTGCTGCCCCCCCCCTGCGTCTGCATCACCCTGTGAAACTTCCCAAACCCTTTGCTGCTTTTTTCCTGCATCTGCACTCTCTCTCTGTTATAACTCCTTGCTGCCCCCCCGCGTCTGCATCACCCTGTATAATTTCCCAAACCCTTTGCTGCCTTTTTCCCTACATCTGCACTCTCTCTGAACTTCCCAACTCCCTGCTGCTTTCCCCTCCCCCGCATCTGCATCACTCTCCGAACTTCCCAAACCCCTTGCTGTTTCTCCCCCTGTATAACTTTGTCTGTTTTCCCCCCGCTGATATCTCCCCCTCTGTGTGCTTAAAACCTCTCTCTAGCCTGTTGTCCTTACCTTGCAGGGCTCCAGAGCCTCTCGCCGCTTGCAGTCACACTCTCCTCTCATCAGTTGCCACTAATCATTCACTCCCCCCCCCCCAACCTTCCTTGACCCAGCTTTTAGGTACACTCTTGCTATCACAGCCTCACAAATTAAGTCAGTAATTTTCTACATTGCATAATTTCACTTATCACCCATATTGCTGATATACTTTGTATTTACATTAATACCATTGTGTTACATTGTATATAAGGCCACCAATCACTTAATACATTCTATCTAAGATTGTTAACCATTCTATATAGAAGCTACCATTTTATTTTGCATTTCTTTTTGGTACGTTTTGCATTTCACACTGTATCTAAAATTGTTCCTATATAAAGTTGAGTTGCTTATTGACTGTACTGTATCCCGTTGTGCTGAACCCCACTTACTGTACCCCGCTGTTAGAACTCCCTACATTGTTCAATAAGAACCCCCCCATCATTGTCTATTGTAAACACCCTATACACCCCATCCCTTCGTATTTTATTGTTAAATTCCCACCACTTCCTTTTTCCTTTAATAAAGAAATTAATTGGCACCCCACCTTTGTGGTAATTGCTCCCCAAGATCCCATATACCTGCTGGCAGGGACAGCTAGCTCTTGCATATGTTAGCACTGAGATTGTGTTTGAGCAGAAAATTATGAGTTTTGTTTTGCTACTGTCTATGTTGATTTCCATACTTTTGTAAGCCCCTTGGGGTATAGAGAGCATGGCCCTTTAAAAGTTTGTAAATCCTGAGGCAGTGGAAGTGCTGATTATTCCAGAAAGAAAATGTCTTGGTTGTTCCAGGGCCATGGATAAATGGAGAGTCACGGGGTGTGTGTGTCTGGAGCTCGAGACAAAAGCACAAAAGCAAGTTGTCCCTCACATAGTGAAGCAGCCGAGAACCTGCTCCAAACCTTGGAGGGACAGAGCAGTCCACCTGGGATGCCCCTGGACTGGAGCCAGGAGGAACGCTGTGCCAGGGAGGAATCACCCAAGAAAGACAAACTGGAGCTGGACCCAGTATCATTGTTTCTCCGAGCTGTATGGGGCCATGAATACTGGGGCTTGTGACCTTGCATTGGAAATAAGGAGGGAGGCTGTAGCTAGCTAAGTGTTGCTCTGTGTGAATTTGCAGAGAGTGGCAGAAGAGGCACTGGAGGGGTTTGTTGGGGAAAGTTTACTGCTGCCAAAGACAACCAGAAGCACCCAAGATTCCCTGCCAGACTGGAACTTTGCCCAGGACTCCTGAACTCTGAATGCATTGCTTCATGTCTGCCCTTTTGTATTGTGGTACCCATGGACCTATGGGGCCTTGTGTTGAATGTAACCCTGTTTTACCGCTTGCCCCAGCTTCCCACCTGTTGTTTTTAATCCATTCATCCCTCTGTGAATAAATATTTCCCTTTCCTATATTCACTATACTATGCTGGTATATGATCACTCTGGAGCGATTGGAACAGGTACCCCTGGGGTGGAAGGGAGTTTCCCTGCTGTGTTCCTGCATGTGCCTTTTCTTGGCTGGAACTGCCTGCAGAGCAGACTCCATCAAGTCTACAAGGGCACTAAAGTTACACTCTGGCCACGTCTACACTACGGGATAATATCGAATTAGCTAAAATCGGTTTCTTAAAACTGATATTATAAAGTCAAGTGTGCGCGTCCACACTAAGCACGTTAATTCGATAGTGTGCGTCCATGGTCCAAGGCTAGCGTCGATTTCTGGAGCGGTGCACTGTGGGTAGCCGTTCCGTAGCTATGCCCAATACGTTCCCTCATCTCCCTCCGCCCCTTGGTAATTGCGGGTTCAGATCCCATTTGCTGATGGACATGAGAATCATTGTCGCGCGGTGGTTCTGGGTGAAGTCTTCATCCCCTCCCTTTGTGAAAGCAGCACAAAAACACGTTTCACGCCTTTTTCCCTGGGTGAACTGAGCAAACGCCATACGCACAGCAATCAACTGACCCTGCTGGAAATAGTAACGCTATCGTGAATGTTGACGACACCTCGCACTCTCGTGCTTGTCTGTGCTGTAGCATGAACTGCAAAGGCAAGGAGGAGAGGAGGACGGCAGCTGCGGCACGCGGTGACGAGAGCGATGAGGACATGGACACTGGAATTCCTTCCCTAACTGCGGGCCCGACTCGTTTGGAGCTACTGCGGATGGGGCAGCTTCTACCCATTGAACAACAATTTGGGCGCGGGAAACAAGCACAGACTGGTGGGACCGCATAGTTTTGCAAGGTGTGGGAATCCCAGGCTGCAAAAACTTTCGCATGCGTAAGAAGCACGTCTTTGAACCTTGTGGACATGCTTCCCTGCCTGAAACCGCCATAATACTAAGATGAGAGCAGCCCTCGCACAGTGGAGAAGTGAGTGGCAATAGCCCCTCTGGAAGCTGCAACGCCAGACAGCTACCGGCAGTCGGGATCAATTTGGAGTGGGCAAAATCTACTGTGGGGACTGCTGTGATGCAAGTAGCCAAAGCAATCGTTAAGCTCTGTAAAAGGTTGTGACTCTTGGAAAACGTGCAGGTGATAAGTGGATGGCTTTGCTGCAATGGGATTCCCTAACTGTGGGGCCAATAAGATGGAACACATATCCTATCTGGCCCAGAGCGCCAGGGCACCCAGTACGTAAACCGCAAGGGGGTACTTTTCAATGGTGCTGTAAAGCTACTGGTGGAATCACAAGGGAACGTTTCACCAACACCCATCGGGATGCCAATGGAGGGTTCATGACGCTCGCTGTCTTCAGAAGCACTACTCTGTTAAACGGCTGCAGCAAGGGAATACTTACTCAGACCAGAAAATAACCGTGGGATGTTGAAAATGACTGTAGTTATCCTGGTGACCCAGCCTACCCCTTGATGCCATGGCTCATTGAAGCCAATACACAGCAGCCTGGACAGTGGTCAGGAGCTGTTCAACTACAGGCTGGCAATCGTGCAGGAATGGTATAGAATGTGCATTTGATGTTTAAAAGGTCGCTGGCGAACATTACTGATCTCGCTCAGACACTCAGCCAAAACCAATGCCCCTTGTATTGCGCTTGTTGTGTGCTCCACAATCTCTGTGAGAGTAAGGGGGAGACATTTATGGCGGGGTGGGAGGCCTGAGGCAAATCACCTGGCCGCTGAGTACGAGCAGCCAGACACCAGGGCCGATTAGAGAGCACACCAAGGTAGCGGTGCGTAAATTCAAGAAGCCTTGGAAACGAGTTCAGCACGGGCCAGGGTACGATGTGACTGCTGTGTTTGTTTCCCCTTGATGAAAACCCTCCCCCTTGATTGACGCATTCCCTGTAAGCAGACCCACCCCTTCCCCTGTACTTACAGCTTGCCTGAAGAAATAAGTCAGTATCGTTAAAAAAATCATGTAGTCTTTATTATAAGTCATTCAGAATTGTTTAACAAATCCATGTATTTCTTTCTTAAAAGTCATTCACTGTAAGCAACCCCACCTCCCCCTTTGGATTATTCCTTTAAAAAAAATTAATTATAAAAAGAGGCAGAGAATTATCAAGGTATCCCTGCCTGCTGTGCTTTTGGAGAGAGGATAGGAGGGAAGGAAAAGGCCATTAAGCTCATTTCAACGTAATGACAGCCTTTTGCTTGGACTGTCCAGGGGGGTGGAGTGGGCGGGTGCAGAAAGCCTTCCCCCACGCGTTCTTACACGTCTGGGTGAGGGAGATATGGAACGTGGGGAGCTTTGAGGGTGGTTAAACATGGGCTGCAGCGGCACTCTGTAAGCCCGCTGCTCTTCCTGAAGATCCACCATGCGTTGGAGGATATCAGTTTGAGCACGCAGCAGCTGCGTTGCAGCGTAGCATCCCGCCACCGCTGATCTTCCTGCCTACACCTCTCATCTCGAGCGTCTCTCCTATCCTCCCGTTCACTGGCATCTTTCCTGTACTTTGCTAGCACATCCTTCCACTCATTCTGATGAGCTCTGTCATTGCGTGTTACTTCCATGATTTCTGAGAACATTTCATCTCGTGTTCTCTTCCTCCTCCGCCTTATCTGAGCTAGCCTTCGGGATGGCGTAGGGAGGCCGGACAACTGTGCAGCTGCATGGGGGAGGGAAAACAGGGAGAGAAGTATGTAAAAAGATACATTTTACAGAACAATGCTTGTACTCTTTCACAGTGAATAACACTATCCACCTTACATAGCACATGTGATTTCACTACAAGGTCGCATTTTGCATCGTTTAATATTGAGTGCCTGTGGCTCTGGTGTTGCAGATCTCACAGACGCAGGTCCAGGCATCCAAATTAAGCTTCCATGCGGCCATGGTAAGGCTTTCTGTTTGACTTCTCCAGCGTTCATATACACAGTGATCTATGATGCCTTGTTCCTGTTAGAGGAACCAGCAACCCCAAACCCCCCTCTTTCCCCTCCTCCCCCACCGCATGGCTGCTATCATGTAAGATCACTGGTATGATCGTGGCTGGTACCGCGTGGCTGGTAGCTGGGAAGATTCCTGCTCGCCAAACGCTGAGAAACTCAGCGCTATCATTCCTCCCCTCCCCCGCTTTGCTACGAGCAAGGAAGGATTAAGCGGCTGCCCAGTAGGAAAATCGCCATGTCTGCCCCCTAATTAAAGTCCTGAATTTCAACCAGGTTACAATGAATGATATAACTCTCCTGAGAATACCACCGCAGGATGCAGAACGTATGTTTCTGGAATGCCAGCGGTCACCTGGGCCATACGCGGCTGTGCTTTGTGAAGCTATGATTCCGAATTACTTGCTACATGCATGGCGTGGAAAAGTGTCATACAATGGGGGACCAAATAGGGCTGCCTTGCCAGAAATCTTCTGCAAAAGCTTTTTGAGTACCTCCAAGAGCGATTCATGGAGATTTCTTTGGAGATTTTCGCTCCATCCCCAGAAGTTAACACTTTTCCAGTAAGGTCTGCGAATTCCCAAGCCCTGATGGCAATTTCATTAAAAAACGCTTGTTTTAAACCATGTTTGATATTTACAAAGGTACACTCACCAGAGTGGCTGTTGGGAGGGCTGGGAGGGGGACGGTAATTCTGGGGTCACACAAAAGCTCCTGGCTGTTGGGGCTAACGGAGTGCTGTGTGCTCTCAGCAAGCTCTTCCTCCTCTTCCTCTTCCTCCTCATCTTCCCCCTCCGCAGAATCCTCAGCCACGGTTGATATTACAACCCCGACCTCTGAATCCACGGCCAGGGGGGGTACTGGTTGCGCAGCCCCCTAAAATTGCATGCAGCTCAGCATAGAAGCGGCATGTTTTCGCCCTGACCCAGACCTTCCGTTTGCTTCTCTGGTTTTCTGGTATGCCTGTCTGAGCTCCTTAACTTTTACTCTGCACTGCACTGAGTCCCTGCTGTGGCCTTTTCCCGTCATAGACTTTGAAATTCTTTCAAATATTTTTTCATTTCGTCTTTTCGAACGGAGTTCTGTTAGCACTGAATCCTCTCCCCATATAGCGATCAGATCCAGTACCTCTTGTGCGGTCCAGGCTGGTGCTCTTTTTCGATTCTCAGGAGACTGCATTGTTACCCTGTGCTGATGAGCTCTGCGTGGTCACCTGTGCTGATCAGAGCTCCACGCTGGCCAAACAGGAAATGAATTCAAAAGTTCGCGGGGCTTTTCCTGTTTACCTGGCCAGTGCCTCAGAGTTCTGATTGCTGTCCAGAGCGGTCAGTGGTGCACTGTGGGATACCTCCCGGAGGCCAATAACGTCGATTTTAAAGAGCCCTTTATATCGATATAAAGGGCATTGTAGTGTGGACGGGTACAGCGTTAAATCGATTTAACGCTCTTTAAATCGATTTAAACGCGTAGTGTAAGGGGCCAGGCCCTAATTGAGATACCAGCTGTATTACAGAGAGCACAGGCTGCTCCTGTCAGTATTCACAGGTAGGTCTCCCTGGCAACAACGGAGCTGCCGGTTGCTACCTACCTCCAAACCTTCCTGGGCTACCATGATGTTTCATTCCCCTATGGACCTTACCCGTACAGTTTTGTGTTCATGCAATGTGAGTGATCAAAAAGTAATTTAAAGTGCTGAAATCATTTTATTTTAGGGGCAGCCTCATTAGGAGATGCACTGAGACAGTAGGTGCGCAGTCCAGGCCAGTACGGACTTATCTTTCTCTTAACACAAAAAGTGAATAGCATATGATGAAGTTTTTAGCTTCAGATGCATGTTGCTTACAGATGAACTAATGTACAAAAAAGTTCAGTAAAGAATTAGCTAAAATCGGTTTTATAAAACTGATATTATAAATTCAATTTCATGCGGCCACACTAGGCACAGTAATTCGGCGTTGTGCGTCCATGGTCCGAGGCTAACGTCGATTTCTGAAGCGTTGCATTGTGGGTAGCTCTTCCGTAGCTATCCCATAGTTCCCGCAGTCTCCCCCGCCCCTTGGAATTCTGGGTTGAATCATTATTGTCGCGGGTGGTTCTGGGTAAATGTCATCAGTCATTCCTTCCTCCGGGAAAACATCAGCTGACAATCCTTTCGCGCCGTTTTTCCCTGGATTGCCCTGGCAGACGCCATAGCACGGCAACCATGGAGCCCGTTCAGCTTTTTTTTTTTTCCGGCACCGTATGTGTACTGGATGCCGCGGAGAGAGAGGCGATACTCCAGCGCTACACAGCAGCATTCACTTGCTTTTGCAATGATAGCAGAGAGATGGTTACCGGTCGTTCTGTACCGTCTACTGCCGGAGAAAACTGGCAATGAGATGACGGTTATCTCTCTCCCCCTCTGTACTGTCCGCTGCTATCATGAGTGCCCCTGGCTGAAATCGGCCGGGGGCGCAACGCAAAAGCAAAATTGGGATTGACTCACTTGGGACTGAGTCAATCCCTCCCTTATGGTTTCTAAAAATAGAGTCAGTCCTGCCTAGAATAAGGGGCAAGTGTATTAGAGGACCAGTGTATCAGAGCACAGCTGCTCCGTGTCAGTATTCACAGGGGGTGCCCCTGCAACAACCCCACCCGTTGCTTCCCTCCTCCCCCAACCTTCCTGGGCTACCGTGGCAGTGTCCCCCCCCCCCATTTGTGTCATGAAGTTATAAAGAATGCAGGAATAAGAAACAGAGACTTGTTAGTGAGATAAAATGAGGGGGGGAGGCAGCCTCCCGGGGCTATGACAGTCCAGGCAGTACAGAATCTTTTCTTTACACAGGAAAGGGAGGGGGCTGATGAAGCTCAGCCCCCAGTTGCTATGATGAAGACAGTTACCAGCCGTTCTGTACCATCTACTGGGAGTAACTGGGAGTCATTCCCATTTTTACCCAGGCGCCCCCGGCCAGCCTCACCTGAGGCCAGCCAGGAGCACTCACGGGCTGATGGCGACGACGGATATCAGTCATATTGTACCGTCTACCACCGGGGAGGGGGAGAGGAGCGGATACTGCTCTTCACTGCTGCAGCATCGCGTCTACCAGCAGCATTCAGTACACATAGGGTGACATTGAAAGAAGTCAAGAAATGATTTCTTTCCCTTTTCTTTCACGTGGTGGTGTGGGGGGGGGGGGAAACTGAGGAGCTATTCCCTGAACCACGCCAGACACTGTGTTTGAACCTACAGACATGGGAGCTCAGCCAAGAATGCAAATACTTTTCAGAGACTGCTGTGGACTGTGGGATAGCTGGAGTCCTCAGTACCCCCTCCATCCATGAGCGTCCATTTGAGTCTCTGGCTTCCCGTTACGCTTGTCACGCAGCGCTGTGTATCCTGGAGATTTTTTTTTCAAACGCTTTGGCATTTCGTGTTCTGTAACGGAGCTCTGATACAACAGATTTGTCTCCCCATACAGCGATCAGATCTAGTATCTCCCGTACGGTCCATGCTGGAGCTCTTTTTGGATTTGAGACTGCATCGCCACCCGTGCTGATCAGAGCTCCACGCTGGGCAAACAGGAAATGTAATTCAAAAGTTCGCGGGCTTTTCCTGTTTACCTGCCCGCTGCATCCGAGTTCAGATTGCTGTCCAGAGCGGTCAGTGGTGCACTGTGGGATACCGCCCGGAGGCCAATAACGTCGATTTAAACACGTAGTGTAGACCAGGCCTAAGAATAAAAAGCTTACAAGGTTCTAAACACACGTTTACTTTATAAAAAAAACTAATCTATTTTTTTTTACTGTAGTATAAAGGAAACAGTTAGGTGATCATGTAATTAGAGATTGTATCTTATTGTGCATGCGCAAGAGGGCAAATATAATGGCAACTTTATCTTTGTCATTCCTAACTTTTTAATGCTTAGCCATGCAACTTTAATATTCAATGTACTTAAGGCCAGACTATCACTGGCTTTTATCAAGGTATGTGAAGGTGAGAGAAAAGTGCTCAAGAAGTCATACCCTTATATAGATGTTTATATGCAACCCACCAAGGGTCTATACAAGAGCAGACCCGAACTTGAAATGCAAGGACTGTTCCTTCAGTACACCATTGGAAGCACTCAGTTTCCTAAAGAGGGCAAGGAGGAGCCATGGCCATGCTCTACCACAGGGGTAGGCAACCTATGGCACGGGTGCCAAAGGCGGCACGTGAGCTGATTTTCAGTGGCACTCACACTGCCTGTGTCCTGGCCACCGGTCCGGGGGGGCTCTGCATTTTAATTTAATTTTAAATGAAGCTTATTAAATGTTTAAAAAAGCTTATTTACTTTACATACAACAATAGTTTAGTTATATATTATAGACTTATAGCAAGAGACTTTCTAAAAACATTAACAAGTATTACCGGCACGCGAAACCTTAAATTAGAGTGAATAAATGAAGACTCAGCACACCACTTCTGGAAGGTTGCCAACCCCTGCTCTACCATCTTCTGTGCAAACCCATGGAATAGGCTAGTCACAGCAGGCAGATTAGGTTGCATTGTCTCTTAGGCTACATCAGCCTGTTCAGTTTCCCTGTGTACCATGAAGCTAAAATGGTCAAGATTTCAGGATATGGGACTTTCAGAAACATGCCCAATATTGCATGACTTGCAATAAAATCATGAGAGTTGACAACACTGTTTAAAGACACAGTAGATTTATTTTTCCGGTGTAGTGTCACAACAAGTTGCAATTAATCATATGTTGGCATTTTTATTCATAAATCAAGAGAGCACTTAATATCTCTTCCACTCTGAAGGTTCCTGTCTAAACAGAATTCCTTTATTAACTGAAACACTTTAAAATCAGCTGTGTGCAAAAGGGTGGTGGTGAAGAGTGAATTATTAAACAGACAAAAGAGCAGAAATTTTATAAAGAGAGGTAGGAAGTCTATCTGCTTTATGTACTGTAAAGATTTATATCATAGTTTCAACTACTTACATCCACTTTTGATGCTTGGAAAGTCAATTATGGCAAAAAGGTATAGCTGAATCTAAGTGAAAATTACTCAGTACCAAATGCTCCATTTCAGTTACAATAAAGACCCATGCTCTGTCATCCAAATTAACACTTGTCCAATACTGTAAATTACAGGCCACTGCTGATCCTTGGTCTAGTCACATTGACAAAGGAGCTATAGAAATTCTGAGCTACAGCTTCCTCTTTGAGTTTTGCTATTTACTTCTTTTCACCTAACCTCATAATGAGAGGAAGTATGGTCCAGTGGTTAAGGTGCTAGTCTGGGACTTAGGAGAGCTGTATATGGGCTGTAGAAGGTCCAGGTTTAAGATCTTGTTCTGTTTGATTTAGAGTAAGTTCTACAAGCTGTTTCTCCTACATTTCAGGTGAGTGTCCTCACCACTAAGCCAGATAGTCAATCTTTCTAGACCCTAGAATACTGAATTGTTTATATAAGGTGGAACAGTTCTAACAGGTGCAAACACAAGAGAGCTTGAATTTATAGCCCAGTGGTTAGGATTCTCACGTGGGATGTATGCAACCCAGGTAGCGCCCTGTTGCCTGAAAAAAAATCAAGAGGTTTCATTTTCATTCTGCATCAAAACAAAAACAAATTTTGAAAATTTGAAATTTTTCACAAAACAGAATTCTTGTTTTCTAGCCAGCCTTAGTTCCTACTCCAAAACAGGCAGAGCTTGAAGCTGGGTCTCCTACAGGTTTTGGTCTCTCTCTCCCTCCCTTCCTTCCCAGATTGGCATTATGGCAAGAAATTTTTTGTCAAAAAGTTCCCAACCAACTCTAGACGCAGATTCAATTAATTGCTCTGCCACAGACTTTGTGTGTGAACTGGGACAAGTCACTTTGTCTCACTGTGCCTCAGTTCCTCATCTCTAACATGGGGATGATAGCACTTCCCAGTCTCACAGGGGTGTTGTGTAGGTACATATCTACCAGTGTGATAATGTCCATGTAGCCAGTATGAGTGCTAGGCAATATGGGACAACTTCTGAACTCACCATTATATGCTATATAATCTCACTCCACAACATGTTCGTAATGGAGTGTAAATCTAGATACTATCTGGTGATACCAGATCACTGTTATAATTTTGTCCCCAATTTTCATACAATATACAATAATGCAGTAGTAGAATGTCTGATACTAGCAGCTGGAAAAGCTACTGTATCTCCTTTTCTCTCCTAAAATTTTCTTCTGATTTAACATAAGCATTTTTCTAGCATGAATGGATACAGATTTTTCCATTAAAAACTGTTAGCAGTGGATGAGTAAAAGTCTGCTAATGCTACAGCCAGTTCATGCAGATTCCAGCATAAAGGTCTAGCCAAGAGGGCAATTAGGACCACATGTGCTAGGCAGAGAAAGGAAAGCTAGCCATAGTGATGACAGTCCCATAAGGCACTGTTGCTGACTTTTCAGTCCCAAACTTCTAAGATTTTTTTTAACTTCACTGTCTATTGCAGAGTTTCTGGTTTCTGTGTTTAGAACCCAGACTACTCCTTTTTATTCTTATTTCTCCTCTTCTGTATCTAGTCCTATGGAAGAATTTTATCTCAGGAAAAGAGTCAATATTAAGAAGATTTCATGGCAAGATTTTTTGGTGCTGTGTGACTCAGAGGAATGACAATCTCTCTATCACTGGCTTCAGTTCAGCCCTCATCGGTAGTATCCATACATCAGTTGTTTAGCTTGTGTGAAATTAGTTTGTGGCCTTAGGCTAATTGCTTGAGGACAGATGTACTTATCTCACACAAAAATCAGGCATCTTGGCGATAGGCATTGCTAGGTTAATGAATGAATGAGCATGGAAACCAAACTGCCCCCTCACTCTAAAGGCAATAAATACCTCTAGGTTTTGGTTTGAGAATGTTCGTGCAGTGTTGAGAAGTTTCTGTTGCTACTGCTCATGTTGTAACTTTTTAAAAGAATATTTCTGTCTCCAATGTCTTCAGGTCTATCACCTTTCAAACCCACAGCTAGGGTGACCAAACAGCAAGTGTGAAAAATCGGGAGTGGGGTGTGTGTGTGTGTAATAGGAGCCTATATAAGAAAAAGCCCCAAATATCAGGACTATACCTACAAAATTGGGACATCTGGTCACCCTACCCACAGCATCAATTACCAATATGAAAGATAATTAGTAGTGCAATACAGGGATATAAATATAAATTTCCACTGTTAAACTCTTTAGGATATTATCTTTGCTGACTATCTGAGACAACACTTCTGGGAAAAGATGCTTCACTTTCCAAGTTCTTGTTAAAGTTGAATTCAGAGACACAGCAGACAAATCACTTCTCTAAAAAGAAGATTTAAGACCCACTTATTTTACAGCCAGGTGCAAATAACATTAAAATCCTCTGTGGCATACATTTGCTTCTGTAAGGTGATGACCCTAGGTAGATCACTGGCAGCAGGCCCCAGAAGGTCTTAAATCTTCTGAATGGATGGTAGGAAGGGGTGCTAGAAAACCCTAAAGTACAGAAAAGCTGTTATCCAACTTGAACAGTAGTTTTCTGTATCTTTCAAGGATCAGATCAACATTGCTCAAAAGGCAGAGAAGAAAACAGATGGCCATTGGCAGCTGACATAAGTAAGAGAAGCTGGGAGACAGACCTGGTGCACAGCTGGCCCAGGATTGGGGAAGCACAAATAAGAGCTAAATGTTCCTGACCATGGCTTACAAGTGCATAGGTCTACACCTCAGGGGATAAAAGGTGGTTTGAGTCCATAGTGAACAGCCTGTGTACCAGTCAGATCTCCTGGCATAAGGTAGAGCAGCCTAACAAGTATGCTAAAGTATGCTATTTGCTAATCTTCTTAAGAAGCCATTTGTGTAACCAGGTCATGTCCCCAGCAGCCGCCACAGTTGGACTTAGGAGCCACTATACTGGCCCTATAGCACCAGATGATCTTCCCACAATAAGGTGGTTAGCTCATGGCTGGCTATGCCAACTTTAGTTCAGCTTTGTGCCAGTGTCATGAAGCAAGGCGGCCATAGCACAGCCAACAATAGAGGCCAAAGCCACTTTCTCACATCCCTCAAGTTGCACTGTGTGGTCCTCAACCAAGTATCAGAGTCCAGGCACCAACCTAGGGTCTACAACCACCGCTAAGTGAAATGTTTACTAGCTTGAATAATCCCATTGAAGTCAACTCATGGTAGTAAGCACAATACTTAGGACTAGGACTAGGAACGCTGCAGGATCAGGAATTTAAATATCATACATGAATATATTAAAAAGTTACTTGAACTCTATGGTTACATATTTCACAAGACACTTCAGCCATTGCAAAGGAGCACAAAGTAGGTGAGAAATGCTTGTCAAATGCTGAACTGCATGAGCGTAATATTTCGTTTAATATGGGTAATGGCAGAAAAACAACTGACTTATAGTGACTGAAGGTTAGTAGGGATTGCGAATCCTTAAGGGTAGAAATCAGACTTTATATTTTTAAGAAAGCCATGGCATATAGCCAACAGGATGCAGTTCTATTACAACATTGTAGGAAAAGGGTTAGGGTCAATTATACTTAGGCAAAATTAGTATTGGATGTCTGCCCACCCAACTTCATTAATGCACACAGTGCATATGCTTACAATGTATCTGAAGGCTCTAAAATGGGGACATGAAACTCAAGGATAGAACAATAAAGTTTTAACCAACCAGCATAGCTGGTTCTTTTCCCAGTCTCTGAACTGTGTCCAGAAGACACAGCCAGAAGTGGCTTGAGGAAAGAGCCCATAATCATGGAATGAGAAGAAAGGAGGGAGGTAAAAAGGAAAGGAGCTGTCAGGAGTACAGTTAACAAAAGTATATTTTGCTTACATATGGAACTAGAGGCCAAAGTCTGTCTGCAGATACATACAGCATTCTCTCAAGGCCAAATTCTTTTCTCAGCTGCAGGCAAAAATTACTCAGGAAGTCACTGACCATGTGTGGTCACAAATTTTGTGCATAATAACATATGTATGTATTGATGCATTAGTCACAGGAGATCCAAATTTGTATTTATTGTTTACATAATGTGCTCCTAATTAAGTATCGGTTAAGATCATTAGTAAAACATCTCACTTAAAATATTATTACATATGAGTCCTAACAGTTAACATTTATTCACATACAAAATGGGGATACTTATAGCTAAAGCTGGACAAATGCATTTTCACTGGGGTGAGGGGGAAGGGGAGGAGGGAGAGGGAAGAATCACTTTGTGCATCTGTGTGCATTTTTGTGTGCATGTATCTGTACAGCAGAATGGAATTTTGGGTTTTGATCTCAATTTTCTCCTTTGTCAGAAAGGCAAAAGTTTTCACATATCCACTAACTTTTGATGCCCTCCATTTTAGAATTTGTGATCTTAAGAAGTCTCAAATCAGGCCCCCCAAATTAGCAGATACTTCTGAAAATTTTGGCCACATTTAATTTTATTGTGTGATCATGACTGACAAAATAATTTTTGGATGACCTATTCATCAGGCTGCTTTGTACAAATTTGCTATTACTGAAACCTTACTATTTATTGGTGAAATTTCAGCCTGTGCCAAATAAGAAAAGTATTTAATGATCTTTTAAAATCAGTGTAGAATTTTAGAAAGGGTCATATTTTCCCATTAATCAAAATTATGTATTTTGCAAATATTCACAAAACATCTGATGCATGTGAATTCAGAAAATAAAAATAGTTTTCCATAGCTTTAGTTTAGGAGAGTGTAAACACAATTTCTTTTCTTGTATGACAATGCTATGTGTTTTGTCTTACAGTCGAGTACAGCTAGCTATGTCTAGAATATGGAGTGAAATCTCAACAGTGTTGAAGTCAATGGCAAAACTTACACTGGTTTCAACAGGGCCAAGATTTCACCCATGAACTTTTATTGCTAACACTTAAATGTTACAAATTTTTAATTTGGAATTAATAGTAATAAAACAAAGATATGTAACATGCTGATTATGAAACAGTTAAGAATTTTAAACTATTTTAAAAATATGTACATGATACTTATTTGTTAAAACTCCAGGGTAGATTCTGATCTCAGTTACTACTGGTACAAATGAAGCCAACAGAGTTCCTCTTGGATTATATACTAGTATAATTGAAATAGAAAAATAGCTAAATGTTTTAAACTTAGAACACTATATGAAGTTGTACTAGTTAACATAGAACAGCTACCCACTATAAAAAAATGTTATAGTAGACTATAGTAATGGTTAAAAACATTAAATCTAATAATAATGCTTTTGAGCCAGGGTTGTAATATAAAGCAGTATTTTTTTTGAGAGAACCTATTAAATATATATTTTTTTCAGTTAAAGAAATGGGTTTAAATTGTGACAGGATGTTTTCTAGATGTTTTACAGAGTATTTTAAAATTTAATTGTTCACAAGATGATAACAACCAAATGTTTGTCTAGCAACAGTTTTGCACCCTCTGGTAAAAGCAAGGTGCATCAAACACTAAAAGAGGATCATTCCCTAAAGTTTAATGTATCTCCTTCTGTGATATATATTTGCCTTTCACAGATACATCAGTAGTATTCCCTGCTCTGCTCTACATCATAACAGCAAGAAAAGGAAATGTATCTAGAAATGCTGGTCCCAGGCAGAGGCAAGGCACCAGCTGGCAGACACCAATTACTGGAAGATTTAGTGTGTTTTTACAATTTTATTTACATTGGCAACTATTAAACAATAGACACAATTGCAAAATTTCAGTGTATATTTTCAAATATCATACATTCATGTATTCCCTGGATTTCAGAGTTGGATATTGCTAGAAGTAGTCATCCCTGGATGAGGCAAACTGATTAGCAGGACAATGTAAAAACGCTTTCAAGCCACTGCCTGTAATGTATTTTTGCTTGTGGAAAAATAACATAATACCTGTATAGAATTCTTCATCTGTCGATCTTGAAGTGCAATGGTGGATATGCATTATTATCCCAGTTTTAATAGTGGAGAAACTAAGGCATGGAGAGCTGAAGTGACCTACCTAAATTCACTCAGTGAGTCAGAAGGAGTACCGAGAAGAAGGTATGGTGCCTTAATCAGAAGTGCCATTTTGAAACCATTTGCAAGCATTAAAGTCACTTAACTTCTCCCTCTAAACAGCAAATGTGCATGTGTAGAAAAATGTTGGTCTGTCAGGCTAGGCAGCCAGTTATGATGCAAACGGAAGAATTCTTAAGTATTTCAGTGACTTTGTGGCTGTCTGGATTTCTGTGAGAAGGAGACAGAGAAAGGAGGCTATTGGACATATGTACACACTACTGTATGTAGTGGTTAATGAACTGTGGTCAATTATTTACAACTGACTGGAAGTTACCATTTCCCTAGATGGTTGCATAACTATCTCAGACTGCAATGAAATATATTTTGTCATCTTTTGGATATTGTTCTATTTCTGCCTGTATATATATATAGCCAAATACATACCTCTAGTCCAGCATTACAAAGTACCAAAAACACCCCTCTAACACGGCCCTGGGTGATGCAATTCTGAAACCTCAGCCCCGCTGAAAAATTGCTGCCAAAAAATAATGTCACATCAATACCAGGCAAAGGAAAGGTGTGAAGGAACCTCACTGATGCATTGCTTGTAAATGCACATGGATATTGTAGACTGAACATTTATTCAAGACAGCTGTGGCGATGGCATAACATTGTGGTTTCTGTGTTGGAATGTAGTTTCCTTGAGTTTGAATACAAGCTCTCCCCAACCATCTGCAGCCTTCTCACAGTTCTTCTCTTAGAGTATATCTTCACTGAAGTGATAGCCTGGAGTCTTATTTGGATGTTGCCCCTTATTCCTCCACTCCCCCTAGTCCACACACATGCAAAGTCTCTTACCTGAATTAAATGGTGTTTTCAGTCTAGGCAAGCTGGCACAGGTGAGGGTGTGGGTTAAAGCCTGGGTACTGCTTTCACTTGGGCTGGTAACCCACCTACTGGACGGTGGGCAATGCCTTTCCACATTTTCCCTACATGCCCAGAAGGACAGACAAGTTCTCCCACACTTCACTGGGGAAGAATCAGACAGTGGCTCAGCATACTGCAGCTTCAAAGAACCATGGACTATAGTCCTAATGACTATGACTAGAAGTCCTCATGACACACACAACTGAGTGCAGAACCAGTGGGATATAGGAACTTGGGTATGGCTTTGTAATATGGCTGCTTACATCCAAATTAGGCTAAACCAGGTGCCCCAACCTAAATCTGCAGTGAAGACATACATTTTGAGGGACACAATTTACAGCCACTGCCAAGGGCAAGAAAGGAGAACTATAGAGTCTTCACTGGTAATAAAAAGCCATGAAAATGCTTGGGATGTGAATGTGGAGCAAATGTTTTATTCTGCTTGAACACTATGGGTTAGATCCTAAACTGGTGTAAATGGACAAGCTTTGAATATTTCAATGGAGAGATACTGATTTACAATGGATCTGGTTTTACAGATGGACAAACTAGAAATGACAGCAGTGTTCATACAGAAACTATAGGATCAGGACAAGATTTTTAAAAATAAATGCCTAAATTCAGGGTCCCAAACCAACATTGATGTGAATGTCCTATACTGTATCCTTAATGCATCCCGGTTTATTAGATTTCTCATCAAATTCTTTTAAAGTATCTTTTGCAGTCTATTCAGTAGCTAAGTTATATACCTATCTGATCATCTCCATTTGTAGACTGTTCTTCCACCCAACCACATAGGTAACTTCCTGGTCTGCTGTTTCAAATTCTGCTGCGGGGTATCTGTACACATACAGACATGCCAGTGTACCTTTGCCACATAGGCTCATTTTGTGCATCATAATGACTCAAAGGCGGCAGAAAAGAAGCAGGTCATGGCTCCAACTTCCTATGTCGGCCTACTGCCTGGAGCAGGGCATGCCTTTCAGACATTGCAGCCTGTACACCTCTCACATACACCAGGTTGTTCCATGAGCCCCTCATTGTGGTACTGCTCTGTGCTACCCTCAGGTCAGGGCTTTGTTTCGGCAAATAATCTTAAATGAGGGAATTGTCAGGTAGGACATTCATTATGCTCTTGGGAAATAATTTCCTGTGGTATCTCTAGTATACCAGAAGTGTTCCACAAGAAAGTAATATGGGTGTTAGTAGGAATATGTGGTACTACAACTTATATTATTGCTGCCATGGTCTGGAGTGAGGAATATGATATTAGACTAAGTTGTGACTATGACAAGCAAGGAACAAAGTAAGGAAAATGCAAGATCTGAAATACTGGGAAATACTGTGCTATATACTAACTGAAAAAGGCATTAACCTAGATGATATTAAAGTAAACACTAGCATGAAAGACCAGTACCTCAAACAAACCAAAGTTACAGAGATTCCTGGAAATGGTTATATGCTTTGCCATATTCAAGTCATAAATCCTTCAGAAACCATGAGTTGCTCTAGGAAGACTGCGGATGGTTATGAAAAATGAGACACTGTGTAAAAGTGGAGGAGCTAAAGAAATTGTGCATAAACACACCTGTTTTGCATTACTTTGATCAAAACAAATTAGTTAAATTGTCTGTTGGTGTTTCACAACATGTACTGGGCTCTGCTTTATTACATGGTTCTGTTCTAACTGGCTTTGCTTCCAGAGGAATGACTCAAACTGGGGGGAAAGGAGAGTAAATAAAACAAAATCCTAAATCTATAGCCAAATGGAACCTTACTATAGTAATTGGATGTGAAACACTTCACAGATAAGAGCATGGCAAATAATTTGAGATAGTAAATGACCATGCATCCGAAGAAGTGGGCTGTAGCCCATGAAAGCTTATGCTCAAATACATTTGTTAGTCTCTAACGTGCCACATGTACTCCTGTTCTTTTTGCGGATACAGACTAACATGGCTGCTACTCTGAAACCTGTCATTAACTCACAGAAGCCATTTTTTAAAAGCACCCAAAGGGTACAAAGAATACTGTTGAGATTATAAAAGCTCTACTGCCTTAACCTGAGCAATATATAGAAAATACTTAGTTGTGCCACCTACACTAATCCGGACACTTTTTACCAGAAGCTGAGAGCAGAATAGAACATAACATAGAAACAGAAGGGCACAAAATTCCTGATGATTTACCAATCTCTGCTGATGGAATACACACATTAACACAAGAACCTGTGAGGATTTAATATAAGAACTTACCTGGAACTCCAAGTCATCATAAGAATGATATTAGTGGCCGAGACACAGAGGAAAGTCTCATCCACAGTTCATCATCATAAAACTCTTTATGATGATTTTCATTGCTTTTAAGGCCAGAAGTGACCATTATGATAATTTAGTCTGTCTTCCTGCACAACTCAGATCATAGAATTTCTCCTGGTGATACCTGCATCAAGCCCATAACTTCTGGCTAAGTCACAGCATATCCTTTAAATCAAGACTGGATGTCTTGTAGAGATTCAAGTGATGGAGAATCCGCCATGTCTTTAGGTCAGTTGTTCCAATGGTTAATTACCCTTATTAATAAAAAAAATGTGTCTTATTTCATATCTGAATTTGTTTAGCTTCAGCTTCCAGCTCTAGAATCTTGTTATGCCCTTGTCTGCTCAATTAGAGTCCTTTACTATCAGAACCTTAATTTAATAGTTTTTAATGATATATGTCCTAATCCAATGACACAAGTTGAGGGAAAGACTCCATTTGATTTCTGTGGGCTCTGGATAGGCCCATAGTTCTTAAATGGAGTTCTTAAAATAAAGATTGTATGCAATGAGAGGGAATACACTGCCTCTTTGTTACTGAATACTGTGTAACACAGATAGGCTGAGCTAAGGATAAATCTTTTTACTTATATGGTCAAAGGGAAGGAATCTCTGTGACAATCATTAAAATCCATGCTCCACTATATGTTCAGCTAACCCTGTTTCTGATCTTGTTATGAAATCACATATTTTGTATGTTCTTTTAAGAGAACATGGGATGTGTTGACATTTCTGCTCTCACATACTCTAAGCCCTATTAGAGCAGATCTGGTGTGTGAGAGACCCCTTTTCTTTTTTAAACAAGTCTGTCTCTAATATTATGCTTATACAATAGCTGGAAGAGGTGTGTCCTATTTCTGTGAAGAACAAAAACCCAAACTCAAATATAAAAGCTAATTTAATCAAACACAAAATTAAAATTTCCTTTGTACAGTTCTTAATAAGTTCATGCCAAAATGGAAAAGCCAGTGCCAATGAGCCTGAGACATGAAGCTAATGAATTAAGTAAACAGATGTACTGTGTTGCACTGTAGACTTTAGTAAAACCATATTAAGACAAGGGAGGGTATAATAAATATTAACATTGGTGTTGCATATAGTAATACTTTTGAGGCAAGTATAAAGAGTGTATTAGAAAAATTGCCTGTATATTGAGCCAGAGACTTCCCATGAAGATGATTTTGCATAATTTAGAGTGGTTCCCATCTCTTGGATATGACAGTGGTTCTGGGGAGTATATTAGTGACACAGTGGTACTGTTACTGAGCGTTAAGAAAGGCTCCCGAGTTATAAGTTGCCACAACTAAATGGAAGTGTTTGATATCTTAATGAAAAAGAACCATCTAAGATGACTAACCAAACTACATTCTGCGCTCTTTAGTTTGGGAACAGTTTGTTTTCTTTTCAAATTGAAATAGCCAATATTTAGAACATTATAGATGTTTTCTATGGTCCCTTTTCCATAGTTTGAACAGTGGTGTATTTTGGAACTATGCATTGAAAAGACTACCTACTTCATATGAGTCTGTCTCGCTCCCTCACCCAGACCCATTCACTCACCCACAGTAAAATCTAGGGCCACTGCAGATGTTTTTTAGCAGCCTGTGCTTATTTTCACTCCTGAAAAACAACTAGTGTGAATATAAAATCCACTCCATAAGATCAGCTTCTCTTACTGCCGCTGTGCATTAGACTTTATGCCCCCTTTGAATATTACAAAAGAGATGTAAGAACTTGTTCGTCAGACAGATAAACAAACAGAGGCATTGGGCCTGAGTCTGATCTCATTCACACCAAAGTAAATCAGGAGTAACACCACTTAAGTCATAGAATCATAGAATCAAAAGGTTGGAAGGGACCTCATGAGGTCATCTAGTCCAACCCCCTGCTAAAGGCAGGACCACTTTCCCTAAATAATCCCAGCCAGGGTGCGGTCTAGCCGGACCTTAAATAAGCTCTAAAGATGGAGATTCTACCACCTCCCTAGGTAAACCCATTCCAATACTTCACCACTCTCCTAGTCAGAAAGTTTTTTCTAATATCCAGCCTCGACTTCCGCAACTGCAACTTCAAACCATTGCTCCTTGTTCTGTCCTCACGTCCACCACTGAGAACAGCCTAGCTCCCTCCTCCTTGGAGCATCCCTTCAAGTAGTTGAAGGTTGCTATCAAAATCCCCCCTTAGTCTTCTCTTCTGCAGGCTATAAATAAGCCATAGTTCCTTCAGTCTCTCTTCATAAGTCATGTGCTCCCAGACTCTCCTCCAATCTGTTCCTCAATCATTTTGTTGCCCTCCGCTGGGACTCTCTCCAATTGTTCCAGTCCTTTTTTTGTTTCCACAACGGGAGCTGTGTAGCACCACGCATACCCAAAACTGGACACAATTTCCAGATGCGGCCTCCACCAGTGCAACTCAATCCAATAGAGGGGAATAATCACATCCCTCGATCTGCTGGCAACACTCCTAGTCCTAATACAGCCCCATTAACTTATGCTATTAGCCTTTTTGGCTACAAGAGCACACTGTAGGCTCATGTTCAACTTTCCATCTACCGTAACCCCAAGATCTTTTCTTCAGCACTGCTACTTCAACTTTAAACAGTCCCCAGGCCTGTAGCAGTGCATGGGTTTTTCTGTCCTAAGTGCAGGACTTTGCACTTGTCCTTGTTTGAACTTCATGAGGTTTCTTGTGGCCCACTTCTCCAATTTGTCTAAGTCTCCCTGAATCACTATCCCTGCCCTCAGCGTTGTCCACCACTCCCCCCAACTTGGTGTCATCTGCAAATTTACTTAATGTGCAATCTATCCCATCATCAAGATCATTAATGAAGACATTGAATAGAACGGGCCCTAAGACAGACCCCTGGGGCACACCACTTGTTACTGGTTGCCAACTAGAGAGTGTGCCATTTTGATACCTACCCGCTGAGCCCGTTGATTCAACAGTTTTCTATCCACTTCACAGTCCATTTCCTCAACCCATACTTCCTTAGTTTGCTGATGAGAATGCTGTGGGAAACCGTGTCAAAACCTTACTAAAGTCAAGGTATACAACATCAACAGCTTTGCCCCCATCCACAATCCAGTCATCTCATCGTAGAAAGCAATCAGGTTGGTCAGGCATGATTTACCCTTCGGTGAAATCCATGCTGACTGCTTCTGATCACCTTGTTTTCCTCTAAGTGTTTCAGGATGGATTCCTTCAGCACCTGCTCCATGATTTTTCCAGGGATTGAGGTGAGACTGATTGGTCTGTAGTTCCCTGGATCTTCCTTTTTCCCTTTCTTAAAGATAGGTACTATATTTGCTTTCTTCCAGTCCTCTGCGGGACCTCTCCTGTTCGCCATGAATTTTCAAAAAGATAATGGTCAACGGCTCTGCAATCACATCAGCTAACTCCCTCAGCACCCTCGGATGCAGTTCGTCCGTCCATAGACTTGTGCACGTCTAACGTCTTTAAGAGTCCCTAACCTGACCCTCTATCACAGTGGGGCTGCTCTTCCTCCTCTCCTCTTCTGCGTTCCCCAGTGTAGTAGTCTGGGAGTTGATCCTGCCCGTAAAGACTGAAGTGAAGAAGGAATTGAGTACTTCAGCCTTTTCCATATCTTCCACCACTAGGATACCTGCCTCATTGAGTAAGGGACCTACACCATCCCTAGTCCTCTTCTGTTGCTTACATACTTGTAAAACCCCTTCCTATTATCCTTCACATCCCTTGCTAGTTTCAACTCAAATTGCCTTTTGGCCTTTCTGATTCTATCCCTGCAGGCCCGAGCAATAATCTTATATGCCTCCCCAGTCATCTGTCCAAGCTTCCATTTTTTGTAAGCTCCTTCTTTTGCTTCAGCTCACCACTGAGTTCCCTGTTAAGCCATGCTGGGCACTTTCTACGCTTGCTGTTTCTTTCTGCACATCGGTATGGTATTTTCCTGTGCTCTTAGCATGGTTTCTTTTAAAAAACTGCCAGCTCTCCTGGACACCCATCCCCTTCAGTTCAGCTTCCCAGGGAATCCTGCCCATCATTTCTCTAAGGGAGCTGAAATCCGCTTTTCTGAAATCCAGGGTTTGCGTTCTGCTTCTCTCCTTCCTTCCTTTGACCTAGGTCTGAACTCTACCATGTCATGATCACTGCTGCCCAGGTTGCCGTTCACCCTTACTTCCTGATCACTCTTCTCTGTTTGTGACAGCAGGAGGTCGAGGCGCAAGGCCCCTCGTTGGTTCCCCCAGCATTTGTACCAGGAAGTTGTCCTCAGCAATCTCCAAAAACTTCCTGGATTGCCTGTGCACTGCTGTATTTCTCTCCCAGCAGATATCAGGATAATTGAAATCCCCCATGAAGTCAATGAAGTTAAACTGATGTAAGTAAGAGGAGAAACAAGTACAATAAATTAGCAATTATAAGTGAAATAAGCTTTCCTGGATCTGTGAATGCAAATATTTATTTTGACTTGGTCTAGTTTATTGACCAAGAGATTAATAGGCACTACATATTGGGTAGTTTTGTTTGTGTGAATTATCAGCTTTTCTAGAGATGAGAATTATGACATGCCTGCAAATAGTACTAAAGAAAATCTCTCCTAATAGGAAAAGGTAAGTACAGGATAAAAACAGAGCTTCATAGAGTTCATGAAGGAAAGTTTGCTTTCTATTTCTATGAAAGGTTTTATTTAAAAATAAAATTTCCAAAAAGACAGAGTGATATTATAGGCAAAGCCAATTTTTGCAGGATATATAAATCCTTGCATAAATCATTTTGATGGGAAAAATCTTTGAAACTTCAGCTTCTACGAAAAGAACCAATGTTGATTCTGGCACTTACTGTTACCCAGCTACATATCATTTTTCACAAACTACCAAAAGATGAAGCCAGTTAGGCACATTAGCTAGAATTCCTGCTTGTGGAAATATGTAAAAATACATCAAGTCTGCACTATTTAGACATTCTTAACTTCACCAACCTATAATTTAAATAACAGAGTATCTTGACTTTCTTAGTCTTGTGATTTTATTAATTCAGTTTATTCAAAATTTTCAAAAGTATGGCTTACCTTCAATGCAGAGTTTCTAAATGCAGGATTCATACCCTGGGTGAGTGAAAGAATGAAGGTATAAGTTTCTGCAGAATGTGTTGTTCTCCAGTGCTAAGCCCCACATTCTGCAAACATACATGTGATTAACTTTAGTGACCTATCCTCTTCATCATTTACCTCTTCCCCCAAGTTTTATGTCATCTGCAATCTTTATCAGTGTTGATTTTATGTTTTCTTCCAGGTCTTTGATAAAAATGTTAAACAGTGTAGCGCCAAGAACTGATTGCTCTGGGACCCCACTAAAAATACACCCATTTGATGATGTTTCTTCATTTACAACTGCACTTTGAGAACTACCAGTAAGTGAGCTTGTAATCCACTTAATGTGTGTCATAGTAACGTTATAGCTTTCTAGATTTTTAATCAAACTATCATGTGATATCAAGGCAAAGGACTTACAAAAGTCCAAGTATATTATATCAACATTACTAGCTTTATCAACCAAACTTGTAATCCCATTTTAAAAAAAAGATATCAAGTTTGTTTGACGGGATCTGTTTTCCATAAGCCCATGTTAATGTGCATTAATTATATTACCCTCTTTTTATTCTTTATGAATTGACCCATGTTAATGTGCATTAATTATGTTACCCTCCTTTTATTCTTTATTAATTGAGGTCCGTATTAGCTGCTCCATTATTTTGCCCAGGATCGATGTCATTTACTCTTTTTAAACACTGGCACAACACTAGCTTTCCTCAAGTCTTCTTAAAATTTCCTGGTGTTCCAAAATTTATTGAAAATCAACATTAACTGTTCAGCTAGCTCCTCGGCCAATTCCTTTAAAACTCTTGGATGCAAGTTATCCTGATCTATTGATTTTAAAATGATTAACTTTAATATTTGCTGTGTAAAAAACATCCTTCTGAGATACTAGTGGAATAGAAAGACTTATCATCTGATATGACTACATCATTTGGTTTTGTTCCCAAAATACAGGACAGAAAGATTTATTGAACACTCAGCCTTTTCTGCATTCTTATTGATAATACTACCATTTCCATCTAGAAATGGACCAATACCATTGTTAGGATTTTTTTGTTGTTCCTAATATATTTCAAAAACTCCTTTATCCTTAACTCTGCTGGGCATAGATTTCTCCTTGTATCCATTTCCTTCCCTTATCAATTTTGTACAATCCCTAACTTCTGATTTATGTTCTTTACTATTCATTTCCCCTTTCTTCCATTTGTGCTTGTGTGTATGTATATACTAGCTGTCATCACCTCCCCGCTAAACCAAGTCAGTTTTTTAACCAATATGGCCTTCTTCCTTGACAGTGGGATTGTGATTTTTTGGGCAGCTAGTAAAGTGTTCTTAAACAATACCCAATAAAGTATAAGTTACTACTCAGTGTTAGTAAGGGTATTACAGCCTGGTCCTATGTTTACATCCGACAAAGTGGGTATTCACCCAAGAAAGCTCATGCTCCAAAACATCTGTTAGTCTATAAGGTCCCACAGGACCTTTTGCTGCTCTATTTACTTTATTTGTCTTTCACTCAAAGGTTTTGTTATAGCACCCATCATCATAGTGTCTAAATGCTGATCAGGTACATTAGATCTGCATATTGATGTCTTGCCACAGAAGACGTTACTTTTGCATTCTCTGGGTTTAAGGGGTTTGCTTAGCTTTATTTTCCTTAAGTTTATATTGTGTATCTACATGTCGGGTATAATGGGAAATCTTCAGCAAATAGGTGGGACTTGCAACATGATTTAAATTATTTTGGCTCACTCTAATATATTCTGGTAGCCAATTGCACAGATAAACCACCCTTGATTGAGAACTGATTATCTCCATCCCTTAGGTCAGGGGTAGTCCATAGGTGGGCTGTGGGCAAAATCCGGACTGCCAGATGTTTTTGAATGGACCCAGAAATCTTTTTATTTACTACTTATTCTTATTAATATTACTACTACTACTACTACTAATAATAATTTTCTCTGGAATTGGGACCTTCACTATACCTTGACCAAGAAATATAGACCGTGACAAAAATAAGTGACAATCTTTGCCACAGGTGTAGTTACATTGCCCCAGAGTAATGTAGCTAGGTTGGTGGATCATGCCTGGAGAGAAGGTTTCAATCTTTTGATATCTTTGAACATTGGGATCAATGCCTTGAATTAACACCAGAAGTGAAGTGAACTGGGAGCCAAGGGAGAATATGATAATATAAGCAGGGCTGGTAGCACTACCTACTATTATGGTTGCTTGACACTTCCGATTATGAAACCCCTTGTTCAATTGCTGAAAACTTTAACCATTCAGGCTGAAATTTTCCATGCTAGGAGTCTGCTTTGTTCTGAATATTTTTTTGAAAATTTCAGCCAAAATTGTTTAGCTCTTTCTGAGAACAGGATTAGGGAAAATATATTGTTTGATTGTGTTAGAAAAATATTATCTAGAACCACCAGGCTTTGGAATAGAAACTTTAAACTTGGCAGAGGTAGTGGCCTTTGGGTCAGGGATGAGCCTTTTGCTGTTCCTGTGGAACAGTATGTGTTCAAATTTGCCAAGGTATAGTCTTTGAAAAATCTATGCTTGCACATGCTCAGGAGAGATGTATTAAATTTATTATCTAAAATGTCTGAAGATTCTGTCCTCACTGAGCATGCTGCATTTCCACATAGCTCTTAGTGCTTACCAGACTGCACATGAATCAGTCCCACAGAGAAACTGAGCATGAGCAATTGCTACTCTGGGCCAGGGTGCTGCTGGTCACTGGAAGTGAGAGCAAACAGCCAGTGTCTCCTGTGGTCTCAGTGAGCCTCCATGGTGGTCCCTAGGCAGCGTGGAGGCCTACAATATCTGACTCAAATGCAGGGGGAACAAGAATGGGTGAGAAGAGAAAGCAATAGATTGAGACAATGGCTCTGGAGAGACTGGGACTAGCAAGAGAAACTGGGAGTTGGGGAGGACTGGGACTGGCTGGACAAGAAGACTGAGACTGAAAGCTGTATGGAAGATTCTGGCCTGGGCAAGGGGACTGGGACAGAGGCTTATGAGAGGAGAAGAGGCTGTGATTGTCTGGACAAGGAGATTGGGACTGGGATGAGAATACTGAAAAATGGAAACTGGGCCTGAACAGACAAGAAGAATGGGACAAGGAGCCAGGGGTGGGGAAGAGACAGGACTGCAACAAGGACAGGTGCGGGTGGGATGCTGTAGGAGAGATCAAGCATGGAAGGAATGGACAAAAGGGTCTATACCTAACAGTGCACATTCCCTTCCAGATCCCAGGCTGGAACCCAAGATTTCCAAGTCTCACCGTTCCTCTGCTGTTAGTATATATCTATGAAACCCACTGTGAAAACCAAAGATGCTTGCCCCATTTGTTGAGCAAGTTGGAAGGTGTGTAGTGAGTAAGTGAGGGTACTGCTGGAAGAAAAAGGACAGTTTCTGAGTTAAGGAAATTGAATGCTGCCTTATAGAATTGGATTCTATCCTTGCCTCTGCCAATGAGGTCCTGTGTGATGCTGGGCAAGTAACTTAAATCAAATATTTCATAGGTCGTCAGTAATTGTGTGTTCCTCATTTTCTGAGTGCCAAACCTGAGTCCTTGGGGTCTGATTTGCAGAAGTGCTCAATATTCATAGCTGTAACTGAAATCAATGGGAGCCAGCCATTGAATGTATAAAGTACTATTAATGCTAAGTATTAAGTCAGATCCTAGGGATCTTAATGGACACCCAAAATTAGAGGATACTTTTTATCTTAGCTTTTCTGTATCTCAGTTCTATTCCATAACAGGGGGTAGTACCAACCACCCTCATCTCACAAAGGTGTCGTGAAGGTACATTAATTAACATTTGTGATTACAGTGTTGTTGTAGCTGTTTTAGTTCCAGGATATTAAGAGGACAAGGTGGGTGAGGTGATATCTTTTATTAGACCAACTTACCCTCCTTTGTTCTGTGACTTTGGAGGTGTTAACTGCCCACTTCACCTTGGAGGCTGTCTTGCAACATGTGTTGATTCCTTATGCTAGGCAATCTGTTTCACCTTGTATTAACTGTGACACTCAGAGTACCTTTCCCAGACATGAAGAGCTGTGTGTAAGTATGAAAGCTTGTCTCTTTCACCAGCAGAAGTTGGTCACATAAAATAAATGTTAATGAAGCATTCAGATATTATAGTCCTGAGTGCCATAGAGAAATCACTGAGAACATTAAATTTGTCTGTAGAGCTGGTTGTTAACATTTTGATGAAACATTTTTTTTATTTGAGTTGACCAATTTGTCAACATCAAAATATTCTGTGGTACCATTTCAATTTTGATGAAATTCCAAGGGAATCCAGCAGGGTTCTGATGAAACCATGCTGCTGAGGCCTCGTTCCATTGGTGAGACAATAATCTGAGTCTGGAGTTTTCATTTCCTGCTTGTAGATGGGCCTCCTTTCCTCAGAGGACTTGGTTCTCTGTCAGAAGTTGTGTCACCTGAGCCTGAAGAACATGGTTCTCTACTTGGAAATGAACAACCTGCTTCTGCAATCCAGTCCAGTAGGATTCACTGGGCAATGGGATGCCAACTCCCGCCATATCCCTGTTGGGGTGCAGATCATGGAAGGGTCAAGGAAGTCTGTGCAAAATGTTACAACCAGGGCATAGGCTCTCAGACCTAGTGGATAGAGCTGGAGTCATGCCTATAGTGTAGGACTGAAGCCAAGGGTCAAAACTGGAGTCAGAAGCCAGGAGCAAGTGTCAGAAGCTGGTAGTGATAGCCAGGGATCAGAGCAGGAGTCAGAGAAAGGCAAAGCGGCAGAGTCTGTCTTAGCAGACAGCTGAGGATCCAACTAGTTACACAGACAACTTCCTGGTGTCCTCTCCTACCTTAAGTAGTGTAGTTGGACCAATTAGGGACTGAGGAGCACTGGCAATCCACCCGTCTGAGGGTGCTTAGGCCCACATGGCTCAGAGCCTGGGGCTTTCCCCCAGAGCTGTTGGGTGGTGGTGTGGATGTGGCAGTTGGTCAGTGACCAGCGAGCATCTCACCCTTGGTCATAGGAGATAAATTTACATGAAGAGGGTCCCCCATAAATTGATGAGAAGCTGGTTGGGGTAGCATTCCAACCCTCCATAAATTGGATATTAAAATGTCAGTGCAAGCTATTTACACTTATTTCTTTTTGTTAATCCACATAGGTGTGTGGAAGCACTGGGATATTTGCATTAGATGTGTTTAACCGAGCCAGTTGGGAAATTCACCATCAACTTTTTCCATTGACTGCAGTGGGATCAGGCCTCAAATCATCTGAAGTGCCAGAAATGATAGTGTTTCTTGGCTGGTTGGTTTGAGGAAGTAATTTTTGTTTAGCTCTAATGGCCAACTAGCTTTAAGGGAGAAAATTCTTTCACCTAATCCCAAATAACCATTAAACTAATATCCGTGATCTCAGTAACATGAATAATAATTCATTGCATATACAGTTCAGGATCACATATCATGTCCTTTGAATCAGGTAATTATAGTTTTTTTTAACCTTCAAAGACTGTATCAAATAGTCAGTGACTACAAAAGCTCTTGCTTTTTTGGACCCTGAAAGGAAACGGTGTGGAGGCTGAGAAGAGTGAAACATTCAAATATTGGAGTGAATTTTTTCCCCCAGTTTGGATTAGCATAATCAAGCCAAATAGAGCCATAGATAGAGCAATGAGTCCTTGGTCAAAGGCCACTTATTGATCCAGTATCAGAGGGGTAGCTGTGTTAGTCTGGATCTGTAAAAAGCAACAAAGAGTCCTGCGGCACCTTAAAGACTAACAGATGTATTGGAGCATAAGCTTATGCTCCAATACATCTGTGTGTCTGATGAACTGGATATTTACCCACGCAAGCTTATGCTCCAATACATCTGTGTGTCTGATGAAGTGGATATTTACCCACGCAAGCTTATGCTCCAATACATCTGTTAGTCTTTAAGGTACCACAGGACTCTTTGTTGCTTTTGTTTATCAAGCTACTTCTTCCTTTTTGAATATCTTTGCAAGTTTATGAACCTTAATCAAAGCCATTGAAGAAAGAAAGAAGTCTCCAGCGAAACTACTGCAGCTCCGCTTTTTAGCAATCAGATATATATTTCAAGAAGCAGCCAATTAGCTCAAAGACATGAAAATCATTTGGGGACAAATCTTATAGTATCTTTCTATGTGTGACTAACCTTTTCCTGCAGTGCTAAAATTAAACACTTCTAATTTACCCTATGATCACTTTTACTGTTCTAACTGAATTGAGAAAATGTCAGCATAGATTTTTTTTTAATAATATTATTAGCTCTATACTTTTTTTGTGACCTTGGCACATATCAACAAGCAGGAAAAATGTGTGTAGTGTTTGCATGGAGATTTATAAAAGGTCTGTTACACTTATTTTTGTTTAAACTGGCATTAACATTTGTACAGTATATCCTCCTTAACAAGTTAACTTATATTCATGGCTTTTAAAAATATGGTTCTAGTATATAAAAATATAATAAACTATCTCAGCTCATCTTGAGTACAGAAGCTGGGTAGTCTTTGCCACTGAATCAGACTATTATAAATTAGAAACAGATGGTAATTACTGGGAACAAAGATGAGGTTTCAACAGAGAATAGATGCAGTACATTCCAGAGTGCATAGTGCACTTTTTCCACAAAGATTAATAGCTATTATAAAGGCATTGTATTTGGTGAACTTAGATATCACCGAATTACCTAGAAAGTGAAGCAATTCATTCTTACAGGCTGACATCATTCTGAACTTCAGTAAGGGGCCAGCATGATAGGAACTTTAGATTCTTCTTCGAGTGCTTGCTCATATCCATTCCAGTGAGGTGTGTGCGTGCTGCGTGCACGTTCGTCGGAAGATTTTTACCCTGGCAACACTCGGTGGGTCGGCAGGGCGCCCCCTGGAGTGGCCCTGCTATGGCGCCGGATATATATCCCTGCCGACCCAGCCGCCCTTCAGTTCCTTCTTACCGTCCGTGTCGGTCGTTGGAACAGTGGAGCGCAGCTTAGCTGACCTCCACTTCCCTAGCTACTCGTAGTTCTTGTGTATACTTATGTGTTTTTTCCTTACTAGCATAGTTAGTTTAATAATAGTTAGCGGGGTTCGGGGAGTAGCCCCTTCCCCGCAACCAGTGCAGGAGCCCATGCCCGGCTCACCGGTTCTTACACTGTGCTTGGCCTGCCTCAGGCCGTTGCTGACAGGGGATCCACACGACTCCTGTGTACGGTGCCTCGGGGGATCGCATTTCACAGCTAAGTGCCCCATTTGCAAGGCATTTAAGCCGAGAACAAAATGGAGCGGCACTGTTCTCCCCCCCCGACCTCATGCCACCGAGCGCTGGCTACTCGGCGGACAAGCGCCTCTCGGCACCGGACCCATCGGCACCGCCGTTACCAGCACCGACGTCGACTCGGCACCGCTCCCTTTCTCTGAGGTTGAGGATCCAGACGCCTCCTGCCAGTGCCCGACAGCTGCCTGGCGCACGCCATGGCGTGAGCTCCCTGCTCCTGCTGCTTCTGTGCAACTGCCGCAGCCAGAGAGCTTTTTTAAGTTGGATCGCCCCACCAACACCTGCAGAGGCACTGATGACGCCGGCACTTATATGTTCCATTACGAGACCCCGCCTCTAGCGCAGTGCTGCCGTGCGGTGCAGCCAGCTGCAGGGACTCCAGCTCAGTGCCATGCCTGTCCCGGTCCAGACGCTACATGTGTTTCAGTTCTGATGCTGCGTCGTCTTGTGGAGTTGCCTGGGCAGCCAGAGCTCCGTTAGCGCGGACTGCCGCCAGCACGACACCTGCATTGCGGGGACCCGAACGCGTCCATGTGCCCTCGATCGCGTCCAAAAGTGGAACTTTGGGCGAACTCGCTAACTAGCCTCAGAGCGACCCTTCGCTGCGCCGTGCCGTTCGTGACGTCCCGTGGCTCCATGACAGCATATGCATCAACGAACGCAGCCAGATGAGCTCAGACTCGAAGTTAGATTGTCCCCACGGGCATCGGACCAGGCACGCCAACCCGCGGCCACCGACAGCGGGCATTCGGCACCGCTCGACCTCGACCGTCCCCAAGGGCCGTCGATCCCAGTGCGCTGACGCTGTCCCAGGCGCCACGCCGGGTCGAGCTCCCTGCCTACTGCTCCGTGCAAAGCTGCCACCGCCGATCAGGACGCTGTCTACAGCCAGTCGCTGGCACCGACACACCCTGCTGAGGCAATGCGACTGTCAGCCACCATCGATTCCCCCTCATCCGGTCCCACCAAGGGCCGTCAAATCCCGTTGCCTGCAGTCCCTGAGTATTGCACTGCGTTCGACTTACTGTTCCTTACACCGGAGACATTCTCCAACACGAGAGGTATGTCATTGCCGAAAATGAAGACGTGGATGCTGCCTGAACCCCGGACACCGCCGCGTGTGGGTAATTACAGTCTCTTGGCAAGCCTCCTTGATACGGACCATCCTCGTCGGCGAGTCAGCAGCGGCACTGTTGTGTGATCTGGTCCCACAGATGCCCAAATCCTGTCCGGTCGCTCGCCCTTCCCGACGCCACTTGGGCCAGTCCCGACGCGTTCTCTCCGCACCTGTCGCACTCGTGCCGCCACCAGGCGGTCGCCGCGTTCACCGACCGATTATCTCGGCACGTTCTTGAGCTCCCAGCCACCGCGTACAGGCACTGTGACTCTCATGCCGGCTCCCAACCTCGAGATCTGCGCTCGAGTCTCCCGGCAGCGCTCTGGATCGCAGGTGCCGGATCTCGTTCCACGGTACCAGTGCCGGCCTTCCAGTACTGCTGGTCCCAGGGTCCATTGCCGGGTTGGCACAGGTCTGGGGGATAGAGTTCAGAGACTCTGCCCATGGTTTTCAGCACCCCATGGCCATCCGGAGATGGTCAGTGCATCCACAGCGACAGAAAAACTCTATGCACAGGACTGCGATCTGGTTAGTGCCCACCAACAACCTTAGAGCTCTCACGATCCTATGAAGGAGTAGCAGCTCATGCGGACCTCCAGTGCCCAGGAGGTCTGGAGTGGGGGACCCGGTAGTGGAATTCTATTGGTGGTGCCCCCACTAGAAGGGGGCCACTACCCTTTATGATCGGACCAGCCAGGCGAAATGCCGAGACTCTATGGAGGCGTATGACTACTTGTCTGTCATCCTCCCTCCCCTGCTCACTAGTCATTCAGCTTGGTAAGAAAACGGAATGGCGATGGCCACACGGCGCCAGCCCGAATTCGGGAGGGGGTTAGCGAATGACCCTACTTCAGCTGCAAGGATGTATTCTGCAAGGGCCTTATAGCCCTGCCGTGGCAATCCAATAAGCCTGCTTAGCCCTATAATCATAACACCTGGATACCAATAAAATTTATGGAGCTTCTCCACAAGGCTCCCAAGAGCTATCACTGCCCTCTTGGAGGAAGGGACGAAGGCGGCCAGAGCTTCTTCGCAGGCCTCGTTACACGAGGAGCATTCATCTCATGGCTTCAGTTTCAAACCTCTGGGCTTTCCGACTGTACCATGTGTTGTTAAAGTGCCTCTTTGCCGGTGAAAGCACACCAGGACGCAAAGCCGAATGCACAGGGTCCTAATGCGCTCTCTCTACGGCGCAGCAACGCCGACGAACCTACTGCAGACCTTCAGTCCCCAGCCACACGCCACACTCTGTGCCTAGCCACAGATAGACTTGCGACGCACGGCTGAGGTGGTCGCAGACGACCGTCAGCACCCCTAGAGGGCCAGATCGAGGCCCCACACACATGACCAGGGACCAAAGACGAACTTTTGTGAAAGGCCCCGAGGGCGGCGTACCGGTTACAAGCGGAGCCCACTCTCACTTCTCTTGGCTGTCCCAGGTAACTTCACTTCGCTGTTCCTACACATGGGAGTAGGGTACCACCTCCAATTTGTTCCAACTCTGTCCCTTTCAGGGACCCTCTCGGGCACAATTCCTCTTACAAAGTACAGACGCCGCGAAGCGAAGGGGCAATTACTCCCTTATCCTAATCCCAAACTCGTACGGAGGTCTCAGACCTATCCCGCTATGAGGACTCATCCAGTTTATGGTAAGTGGAGCTGCACATGGATAGCCCTGGGACCATTATCCTATCCTTAGATCCTGGAGATGGTATGCCGCCTTCAATATGAAGGATGCGTACTTTCACATTGCCACTCCTCTCCGCACAGGAGAATACCTCCGCTTTCTAGCCAACCGTCAGCACTTCCAGTTTACGGTCTGCTTTTGGCCTTTCTACAGCTCCACAGGCTAACCAAATGTGCCATAGTTGCCACCACCTCCGCTGACGTCGGATATGCTTTCCGTAGCTTGGACGATTGGCTTATCTGAGAGACTCCAAGACACAGTCACTCAGCGTTGGTATTGTCTAAGACCTATTCACATGTCTAGGCCTATGATCACTATGGAAACATCCGCTGGTTTCCCACCAGAGTTAGACTTCTAGGGGCTATCCTGGACTCCTAGCTAGCCGGATCCTGCTACCACACCACGTTTCAGGCAATGGCACCCGATCATCCGAGGTCTGCAAACTTTCCCAACGACCTCGGTTCGCACTTGTCTCGGTCTCCTGGGTCCCATGGCTGCCTGCTAGTTTGTAATCAAACACGCTAAGCTCTGCCTCTGTCCTCTCCAAGTTTGGCTCAAATTGGCGTACCGCCCGGACAGGGGCCCAATGGTCATGATAGTCACCATCCCCTCGAACACCCTAGGCTCCCTAGAATGTGGCTAACTCCCTCCCTGGTGTGGGCAGGGATGCCGCTCCATCCGTCCCAGCCCTCACTGTCCCTGACAATGGATGCGTCATCTCTCGGTTCAGGTGCTCACCTCAGTAACCTTCGAGCTTAAGGCCTTTGGTCTTCTCGGGAGCTGGTGTTCCACACCAATGTCCAAAAATGAGAGCAGTCCGCCTGGCGTGCCAGGGGTTCCAGCAGCAGCTGTGAGGCCGTGGCGTCTCTGTGTTTACAGCCAACACAACGGCCATGTACTACATAAACAACCTGGCAGGAGCATGATCCTCCTCCTTTTGTCAGGAGGCCATCCATCTCTGGGACTTTTGCATAGCCCACTCGATAAATCTGATAGGATCCTTTCTCCTTGGCGCTTCGACTCAGCAGGTCTTCCCTGTCTCATGAGTGATCGCCCTGCCCGACGTGATGCATTCTGTTGCCAGAAGTGGGGATTTTTCCCACATATAGACCTGTTCGCTTACCGCGTTTCTCCTACAGGTGCGAAACGCTTAATCTTACTCCTGCTGAGGTCTCGATCCCCTCTATTCAAACTACCCTTTGGCCTGCAACAGCAGGGCCTAGTGGTGTCATCGCTGAGGGTACACTTGGCAGCCATCTCTACTTTCCACCCAGGCTAAGGTGGTCGTTCTGTGGTCTCACACTCTATGGTTTCAAGGTTCCTCAAGGACTTGGAGCGCATACACCCTTAGGTACGCCGCCCAGCCCCAACCTGGGACCTCAACCTGGTTTTTAACCAGACTTATGTCTCCTCCATTCGACCCGTTAGCTACCTGCTCTCTGCTATACCTGTCTTGGAAGACAGCTTTCCTCGTAGCCATTACATCGGCCAGACGAGTCTTCGAGCTCAGGGCTCTTATGATGGTTCCACCATACACTATGTTCACAAAGACAAGGTGCAGTTACGACCACACCCGGCTTTCCTTCCTAAAGTGGTTTCAGCCTTTTCTGTTAACCACACTCAACGCGATGGGGATAACAATTGCACTCCCTGGACGTCTGTAGAGCGCTCGCATTTATGTTGAGTGGACAAAACCATTTTGTAACACGCCCCACCTCTCGGCCGCAGTAGCAGTCCGAAGGAAAGGCCTACTTGTTTCCTCTCAGAGGATCTCATCTTGGGTGATGATGTGCTCCCGCACTTGTTATGATTTGGCTCACATTTCCCGAAGCCACATCACCATGCATTCTACCAGGGCTCAGGCTTCATCTGCTGCCTTGCTGACTCGTGTACCTACCCACGAGATCTATCGCGCAGCTCCATGGTCCTTGGTCCATACCCTTGCTTTGCATTGTCCTCTGGTTCAACAGTCAAGAGATGCTGCAGCCTCTGGCTCAGCAGTTTTACATTCTGCCATATTTCACTCTGACCCCACCGCCTACATAAGGCTTGGGAATCATCTAACTGGAATGGATATGAGCAACACATCTCGAAGAACAACAGTTACAAAGGTGAATAACCGCCTTTTTTGGTAGATGTTTTCATCTACATTTTTTCTTACAGTTCTATTGTTGCTTGTCATTATCTAATTCTTGCTTTTCTCCACCTCGGCTAACCATACAGGTATAAATGATTCGCCTTTTTATTGTACTTGTCACAATCATCACCTTGCTTGAAATAATAAATCAAGTGCTTGCAAGTAGTATCTCATGGATCTGACTGCAGGAAAAAATACTCTATATAGAAAGAATTGCTAGCAGTGTGGCTTCAGTTGTTTGATAAATAATAAAAAAATAATTTTTGTTTTTTCTATAAAAATATACTTTCTTAAAATGCATTTAATATCTACCTTTATGTTTAGACAGACACACAGACACACACAAACTCCATATAAAAGCAAACAAACTGTGATTCTGACATTTAGGAGTGTTACTAAGAAGCTACAATTTCACAACTAATTTTCAGAAAACCTGCTTCAGCTGCATTGCTAAGGTTACAGTCAAAATATAATATTAGAAAAGCAAATTAAAAATTGGGGCAAGCAGTTTCACCCCCAAACTAAATATGAGGAAGGGAAAGAATAACAAGTCCCGTTGTAAACCTCTTCTTTGCTGCATTCTGCTTCAGCAGGATACGGCAACATATATTTGAAGCGTCAAGTATTCTTTGGAAAATTAACCTTCAAAATGGTATTGATATATGGATTCAGTGTGCATTTTGCCTCAGTAACAAAAAATGGCATTTGTGGCAGCTCTCAGGATGTCAGCTGATTAATTTATGACCCTACACACATTTTTATTCTTCTGCTGCAGAATCACATAAACAGCAGAGGAAAGAGAAATGAACACACAATTTTTTGTCCCAGAATTCTGCTTCCATCATTCTTGGCATCATCGAAGCTGATAACCACAAGCAGTAAATATCTAACAAAGCCTTGTCAGCTTGTGCTCTGTAAGAAATGGAGGAAAATGCCTGCCAAATAGAAAAAGACAATGGTGACAGGAAACCAAATGTTATTTTCAAGCTCATAAGAAGGTATTGTGAATACTAGAAGCTAACAAAAAAAGAAAAACAAACAAACCCCAAACCAGACTTATTAAAAAATAAATTTCTTGAGACTCTCCTCCAGTTTCATGTTTACTATATAATGACCACTATTTATTCTCACATTCCTGCCCCCTACACCAACACATAGGACAGATAAATGGCTTTGCTCTAAAAGCAAGATGCTGATCCTGCAAGACGCTGAGCACTCTAGCTCGGATACAGCAAAAGCAATGGAACTGTCACTTTGATTTCAGTAGGACTATTCACGTACTGAAGTATTTTGCTGGATTAGAGTCAGAGCACTCAGCACATTGCAACATCAAGCCCTAAGAATGTAAGAACTTCTCTCCAAACAATGGGCTTTAGCAGCAGCAGCATAGATTCTAGAGCAAATATTATGCAGTTTAGGCCTATAGAACTGCTGGCTACTCCTCTACCCCTGCTCCATGCTTCCAGTATCCCCTCAATCTTGGCACATTGAGAGGATCTTTGAAGCAGAGCTCCACAAGTTGCAGGAGATGGGAAGCAAGGCCATTAGTTATTAAATCAAGGGAGAACATACTCTGGACATTCTGTATTTTATTCCTTAATAAGAGTTAGGGAAGCTAATTATTTTCAACAATAGAACCCAGTGTCCGTCAAGCTACATAATTTCCTTCAGGATTAGACATGGTTCTATCTAGAGACAAGAGGAGTTAAACAGAAATGCTCTTAGACACCCCTATTGGCTACCAAATATAATGGCCTAGATAGCAGTTCTGGCCAAGTTAGGTGGCCAGTGAATTTGGACTTCTTTCAAGAACTTACAGCCATCTCATGTGATTTTAAAAACAGAGTCTGATCACGAACAACACTGGCAACCAATCACAGCTGAAAAGGAGAAAAACAAATGGTGCGCACACACACACACACGCACAGAAATAAATGGAGTGGAAAAGACATATTAGTCATCTTAACCATCCCCTTGCCAGTAACAATGCAAAGTATGTCTACAATTTTTGTAACTCTGTGCCTAAGGTTAGGCTCCTAAATTCATACTTAGTCACCAGAATAAAAACTGGGTTTGATTTGGTTTGGTTGCTGAGCACCTGTAACTCCCCTTGACATTAGTGAGCTATGTGAGTGCTCAGCACTGCCATAAAACATATCAAAGCCTTCTTTACAGGTGACAAATATGGACTGAAGAGTCCAGCATTAGCCATCCAGTTATGAGTATGTTGCTCTGTTTGTGTATGCACTGATTGCTTCAGTCCTGATGCTGCAAATAGCCAGTGGAATTAGTCACAAACTCAAAATTAAGTATGTATGTAAATATTTGCAGGATCAAATAGCATATTTATTATTACTAAAACTTATTTTCTCACATATCTCACTGTTTGGTGCCTGTTACTAATGTTTTCTATGTAAACACATCCAATCTATTTTTTAAAAAAGGATTCTTCTGGTGAATATCTACATCAGATATTCCATGTAAAAAGTGCCCTCCTGTGGTGCTTTCAAAGCTAAAGAAACTTCTGTAGAACTTTCTTCTCAGACTAGTTTTAATATGTATTCAGCACATGCACTTTTCAAAATACAGGCTTCTGTTATTCCTCTCTCAATTCATAGAGATGTTTATGTATATTTCTCACTTAGCCAAAAATATTTGTTTTTTCAGTTGTGAGTGTCTCTGCAGCATAGTTAGAAAAGTATGTTCTTTCTTAGGAGACTTCAGATCACTGCAGGAGTTTAATTCTCTTCCCTAGTACTGTCTTCCTGTCTTGCTGAGAGTTCACCTTTCTTGATAGTGGGTGTCTGTGCTACTGCAAGTTCACATTGAAAAGAAAATGCCCTCTTGACCTCCATAAATGCTTTTCAGATCATTTAGAAATCTCCCAGAGAAGTTCCATCACTGGAAAACTCCCTCTACTATACATGTTCCCATTATTCTGAAGGTCTCCCAAAGACTAAAGACTATTAAGGTGGAAAGTATCAGAGGGGTAGCCGTGTTAGTCTGGATCTGTAAAAGCAGCAAAGAACCCTGTGGCACCTTATAGACCAACAGACATTTTGGAGCATGAGCTTTCGTGGATGAATACGCACTTTGTCAGATGCAAGTTTACTCCTACTTTCACACTGAGGGTAGGGGTAGGAGGGCAGGACTCTTCCAGAACAATCTGTTTATGGAATTGGGAAGACCCTTTCCAAATTTGCCTATTAGGAGGATACCTAAAAGGATACCTATGTATTTTGAATGGGCCTGAATCCAAATGCTGCCAAATTTTTGAGAGGTGTGGGAATGCAATTCTGGCTCTGAACTTCACAGCATTATCTTTTTAAAGGGCTCATCCAAAATTCTAGATCTGAATCCGCTCAAATGTTAAGGTTGTTCAGGTTTAGCTCCAAGTTCTGCAGCTCAAATGCATGTCTATAGGGGTGAGTGGTAGGACTTAAAGTGGTCATTGCCTAAAGTTTTAATATTTTCAAATGAAGCTATAGTACTATGATGAGAGTGTTCAACCCACACAAGACCTGAGTGGGTTCATGTGGGCCAGAAGGGGCCTGTCATAAACAGATAGCTAAGGGTTAATGTTTCTTTCACCTGTAAAGGGTTAACAAAGGGAACCAAACACCTGACCAGAGGACCAATCTGGAAACCGGATTTTTAAAAGCTCAGGCGAATAGTTGGATTGTGTTTTTTGGTCTGTCGCCTGCTATGAAGAATCTTCTATCTTCAAGCTTCTATCTTCATTTCCAAGTGTGAGTACAAAGGTAGAAAAACAATAGGCTTTTATTGTTTTTTTGTATTTACATGTGTGTAATTGCTGGATGATTTAAATTGTGTTTTTTTGAATAAGCTGTTTATTCATATTTTTCTTTAAGCAATTGACCCTGTATATTTTATCTTGATACAGAGACCATTTTTATGTCTTTTTCTTTTATATGAAGCTTTCTTTTTAAAACCTGTTGGATTTTCTTTTCTAAGTGAGGTCTAGGGATAGTAATGCCTGTCCAGGATTGCAGTCTCTCTCGGGAAAGATGGGAGGGTAAAAAGAAGGAGAGGAGAGGTAAATTTACCCTGCTATGATTGTAGTTCAAGGAGTTAAGTACAAGTAATCTTCCAGGATAACACGGGAGGGAAGCCTAGGTGAAGAAGAAAGAGAAGACAAGGGGAGGGTATTTCCGTTTGTGTTAAGACTCGGGCTCTTAGGTCTTGGGTTCCCCAGGAGTTTGGGAGACCAGAGTGACCAAACACTGGAAATTTTTCTTGCAGCTCTATCAGATCCAAGTGTATTAAGCTGGAGGTGCATGCAGGACCACATTTGACTCTAAGTTTCAGAATTAGAAATTATGCTCTAGAATGTTGCATCATTAGTAGAATCACCAATTGATTCTGTTCGTTAGCTTTAACAAAAGTTTTAAAAGAACCAGAGAAAAATTTTTCTGTTTTCCCAGTACCCTGGAATACAAGACACAATAATAAACAACTTTGTAGCAATAAGAATCTGAAAAATACAAGCAAACACAGCAATAAATGTTTATATTTTATAGGTGTAAATTGACTAGCAAACCCAGCACAAAAAAGCCAAGCAGTCAACAAACAAGGGCCCTCCAAACAAGAAAGCAAACCATGGATACAAATCCACTGAACAAAAGAAACAGGACATAACAAATCAAAAGCATCAGTGACAATGAACAAAGAAAAAAGAGCCGAGCACAAAGAAAGAATCAAGGTCACATCTACCAAAAGAGACAACCAAGAGCAGCCACCCAAAGAATACAGAAAAAGTGCCTACGAAGAACCAAGAAGAAATAGAGAGCCCACAAGAGAAAGGACAAGATGCGCTCCACATGACAGAGGGGAAACACACCAAGAGGAAAAACAACACAAAAAAAGTGAAGAGGGAACAGAAAAAGCATGCATGTAGAGCAGATAGACAAATGCCGCATTACTAAAACAAACCCCCTTTTTTGCCAAAAAATACTTCCACAGCACAGATTCCACCAAAAGGTATGATACATGACTGGCTAGAAAATTTGAGCCTGCATGGGTAAGCACTCTGTAAGCCCAGCTACATGATAGAGGTCAGTCACAGCTCAGTGGACCCTTACAGAGGTGGAGTCTGAAATGCAAGACAGAATGAATGAATTTATAACGTTTCACAAGGCCATCAGAATGCGATAACCCGATATGCCCATCCGTTTCAAATACCAAAGGAGAAAACAATGTCATCCCAGACGCCTATTACGTGAAGTAATAATTGATCCGGATATCAGAACATGTTAAATCCCTGGACGAAGCACCTCCTGCATAACGACCATTCATTGTATGTTTCTATGAGAATAAACAGTACATACAAATGGAAAACCCAAAATTCACGAGAGGGACATTGGAGCCAAAGAGAAGTGCAGAAAGCAAGAAACCTATGTCAAGGAATGAATACAAGGGCACCGACACGGACAATAAACCCTACAACCGAGGGCAACCCAAAACCCCATCTACAACCCAAGGAAAGCCACAGACACCCTATTCTTCCACCTCACCAGTCTTCAGTAACTCACCTCGACCCAGTGACCCATCAGCTGGAAGATGCTTTAAGTGTAATGAACTGGGACATATAAAGGTCAACTGCCCAAAGAACCCCAACTGGGTGCAAGTCATTACACCGCCATCACACCAAAGATCCCCAGACCCAGATATAACCTTATATGCTGCACCTGGAGGGAAGCCAGGGCTTAATAAGGCCTAGTTGCAGACAAAGCCAAGCTGGGAAAGGAGCTGGGATAGAATTATAAAGCCAGAAAGTGAGAGCAGGAGGAGGCTGCAAGGAAGAAGGTTGCAGTCACTCTTGTAGAGGAAAAGGGAGTTGGTAAGGGACAAGGAGGCAGTCCAGGGGGAGAGTAAGCCCTAAGATCCTGCCCAGGGGGGTGGCAAGAGGCTGAGAGGGATGAATTAGCCATGGGGATCAGAGGAAGTTCCAGTAGTAAACCCAGAGATATGAGATAGAGAGGTAAGACTGGAAGAAGCCCAGAGAAACAGTGACTGAGCAAACCTGGACTGCTAGTCACAGCATCCTTGGGCTGCAACCTGGAGTTGGTGGTTCTGAGTTCCCCTACCAGACACTAGGAAGTGGCACAGGACCTACAGGTGAAATGGAAGACCATCTGAGGTAGCATTTAGACAGCTTGCCCAATGGGACTTTAATATCCCTAATGTGGGGACTGTATAGGGACATAGCTGGACGGCTGAGTCAGAAGGAGAGATAGGGAACAAAGTGCAATCAACCAAAGAGAGTGGATGCTCTGCAGAATAAGAGCTAATTACCAGACCTACCCACAAGGAGGCACACGTAAGGTGAGTGGAGCCCTTTACCAAGTACTCATGTGGATTCTCTTACATCTGAAAAGGGTTCCCCTGTCAAAGAAGTTTGCTGCCAGCTTCACATCTCCATTTTCACATTCCTGTCTAGCTTCCAGATTGTCAGTTTGCCTCTGATCTTGGGAACCACACTGTTCTTCTGGTCTCAGTCAAAACAGTGTGAGAAACAGAAAGCAGGCAAAAAAGGAAAGCAAGTGAAAGTCAAGATATTTGCAATTAAAAGTCAAATGAAAGAAAAAGTTAGTATTGAGGCTACCACAGCATCACTCTTATATTGATTAGCTTTATATTTCAATAGACTCTAAGGATTACATACTGATACTATGAAACTGATACACAGAAGGGCTTTTTCTTTTTGTTGTGTAAATGAAGGTGGCTAACTATGGAGTTGGACTGTTTAGTTTTGGTAGGTATGAGAGCCAGAATGACAGCAGTTTGAGGTGGGCTAGTACCTAATGTGGCACTGACGTTGCTGTTTCACTAAAGAATCTGGGACCCCTGAAAGATAAAAGACATTACCGCACCCACCTTGTCTCTTCAGAATCATTGTCACTGATAAAGTAAATTTATTAGCTAATTCCATAATATTCTGGGATTCCTATCAGCATTAATTGATATGTATATGTTCAGATCTTCCAAGTGTTCTCTTACCCATTCTTTATCAATACTTATCATTATAGGATGAGGCAGGTTTGAGAATCTGTCTACACAGAATTCAGAATTGATTTTTTTTTAACTGTAGGTATAACTCTAACCCTCAGTGTGTATTCAGTCATCCATTTGCTAGCAGAGACTGGTTGCATATCTCACATACCTTCTTTTGAAGACACTATAGGACAATTAAAGGGTCATTAATATTGACTAACTCTGCTCTGGTAGAACAATGAGTATGCTGTACAGAATGGCAGTGTTAAAGGAAACTAATCTTCCTAGGTTTTCTGCAGAACATCCCCAGCTGAAAAGCAGAAACAAAGAAAGGTATTAGGAGCTTCTATTAAAAAGGGACATGCCATCTGAATGGGGGACCTTTTGACCACTGGACCTGAACAAGCTGAAGGATGCTTGTTGTGGGAGCTGGAAGGAGAGACCCTGACAAGAACCTGAAAACTAAGGAGGAAGGGAGGAGTGCAAGATAGGCTTGGAACCTCTGAAAAGACTAAGCAAAACTCAAGGTGCTCTTAAAGTGGTCAGGAAACTGGTGGGAGGGTTACACATGCAGATGTTTGTTATTTTTCTATAGAAACTTAGATCTCTTGCACTTTCTCTGTCAGTAAAGTGTTATTGGTTTAGAAATTCTTTGCTGAATCTCTGCATTACTTGCTTTCACTATCATGTAGCCTGGAAGAGGGAAACAGTAAACCAGAGGGGGAGCAGCTTTGGTGAACTCTGGGAGCATACAGCAGCTATTGGGGCGCCTGGGAGAGCTAACAGTAGTTTCAGGCCAATTGGTCCATAACACCTCTACTGCCAAGACAGGTGTCAGATACCAGTCTGTACTTGGAGTGTGATATCCAAAATGACAGATACAGTGCCTGAACTCTGCCCAGCTCCAGTAAACCAAGAACTTGTGAGACCCAAGGTTTGGGTCCAGTATAGCAGTCTTGTTGGGGCCAATAAGAGGAGTTCATCAGTGTTGTAAAGCAAGGTCTTCCATTCCTGTTAAACAGCCAGATTTTTGAACCAGCTGATGAACTGACTGCATGCTGACAACCGTTCTTTAAAAATCAGGGAATTTTAGAGGGGTATGGTATTTGAACTCTGGAGAAAAAACAAAAGTGGTTTCACTCTTTGGAAAAGGAAAGGAGAATTACCCTAGCAATCACAGTGAGATCATGGCATTAAAAAAAACCCAGTGCATGTTATGGCTGTATTTGCACAGTCCTTGCATCAGAGGCCAGGGTGGTAAACAATTCTTTGTATATAGTTAAAGTTAAACTGCACCTGAAGTACTGTACTAAATTCTGGGCATCACTTAACAGAAAAATGTTGGCAAACTGAAGGGAGTTCTGAAAGGAGAAACTAAAAGACTTAGGGAATTGGTTGGGACTGGCTTATGAGGAAAGATTAAAAATTTTTTTTGATGAAACAGACAATTTTTTCCTCCTCCTCCTTTGCCCTCCCCTCCGCCCCAAACATCTCTATTAAATGTGTACATAGTGGACTTGGCCAAGGGATGCCGTTGTGCGTCATGATAATAGTCTTCAAATATTTGGCAGGGTGAAAATACCAAGCAGGGAAAGAAATTATTTGGGTGGAATGAAGGGATGTAATGGAAATTAAAAAAAGAAAAGTTTAGATGGGACAACTGGAAAAAATTACTCAAACTTCCCCCCAGTTTCTCAACTGTTCTGTTCTGGTCACCACTACTGTGGATGACTGCAACTGAGTCCACTGGAATCAGTGAAAAAGCATTTGAAGGCAGAGTTTATAACATACCAATTTTGGCCTGATCCTGAGGAGTGCTGAGCATCCTGTGGAGCCGTTGATGTTGTTGGGGGTTGTAGATGCTTCACTACACAACACAATTTATTTGCCTTTATTAGAAGATTTAACAAGAATCACTGCTTCACTGCTATTATATGACTTAGTCACTGAGGACTCAACCCAGCATTTAAACATACACTTAACTTTAAGTATAGGAGTAGTTCCACAGGCTTTGATGGGACTATTCACATGCTTGCATTTAAGCACATGCTTAAGTGCTTTGCTGGATTGGCTCCTCTCCTCCTGGCTCCTCTCTATTACAAAACCAGTCTCATTAATCTCTTAGGTCTGAAAGGGGGCATGCAGCAAACCAGAAGGAAAAAAATGTCTGCATTTAGAGCTAGCCCTGCTTACTGACTCAAGACAGTACACAAGCTTAGCAAGGCATAGTCTCATTCATTATTATGTTTTTACAGTGTGACCCCTGGCATTACAGGGACAGTTTTAACAAGATGGTAATCTTTAAAACCAGTTCACAACAGAGCTGCAACACATCCCTGTTGGCCAAATTAAAAGAACCGCAGTCATAAAGTCAGCCTTTTCAATTATTTATTATAACAAGCAGTAAAACCAAACATGCCACAAGCCAGCATCCAAAGTGCTCACAGATATTAGTAAATGTTCATGTAGAACAGAACATTATGCTTTCCACCCAAGGATCATATTCATCAATATTTTGGTAGCTCTTTGTGAGGACTTAAAATAAATTATTGTTCTGAAGATGCAGGTGTGTTCTCTGTTATGAGCCCTGAGTTTCATTGAGAATTTTCCTTTATATGGACATTTTTTTAACAGTGGATTATGAAATAAATACAAGTTGAAAAATTCACTTCTGAAGCCAGATTTTTGAAGCCCTCACTTTTGTGGGAGTTTATACTGGACTCTCCACTAGATTCAAATAATATATATTTTCCTTATTATCAATTATCAAGCACTGATCATACTCTAGGTACTATGCAGGACAAATAAAGACAGCTGTTGCCCTGAGTATCTTGCCATCTTGCAAGATAGACACACACATAAGGCAAGATGTACTTTGAGACTCAAATTAAATGATCACCCTAGTATGGTTTGTTTTTAACTGACTGGGTTGTTTTTTGTTCACCTTCTGGAAGAAGAGTGTCTGCATGAGGGATTTGAATAGGCAGATAGTAGAGGTCTGGCACCCTGGGAAGAAGACAGGAGAGGGAGAAAAACTTAAAGGTGGCACAGAGCTGAGACATGGCCCAAGCCAGAGTTGTACAGGGCCTTCAAAATGAGGCCAAGAAGAGAAAACTTGAGTGAGTGGTCAATGAGGACCCAGTGAAGGAATGGAAATTATCTGTTCCTTGAAATGGGAAGATAATTTTAGTAGATGAGCATCAGGGCCAGTTCTAGGGATCGGCAAGCAGGTGGTACAATTTTGTGCACCTTGCCACAGGTTATAGGGAAGCTGTGTTCATCTGCACAGAAATGGTAGATGAATGTATGAGCTAACCCAGCAATAAAATATAGAGGGTTTTGAGGGGGCAAGGACAAGGACAGAACTTTGTGTGATGCTGATGGAACAGAGTGCAGAGGAAAGAAAACTACCATCTGAAATATTAAAAAAGCTGTTGGAAAGGTAAGTGTGGAATAACATAATGGCAGTCTCCAAACATTACCTCACCACTATCGAGACACTCAACCACACACACACACTAGAAACTTCTTGAACACATTCACTTTTAATTCAGCCGCACTACTTCCTTCAATGCACATCTGAAAGAACTGAAAATCACTCAGCATGCACAACCCTTACTAGAGCCTATTGATTTTATTATTTCATTATATAACATTATGCCTAGATATATAAAACAGTGTCCATGAGCTGATATTTTCTTTAGAAACGTATATCAGATGGGTGATTGGATTTTTGTATTCAGAATGCAAATATAGATCTGAAGTTGGTGTTACTGAAAATTTTTCAGGATGTTGGTATGGTTGAGTATCATGATGGTAGTGAGCTAATAATTGGAGACTAACATTATGTTGGGTGTCACTTTTACTTGTGATTTGCTTATTTTTAGTGTGTTTAGGTTGTTGTAAGGAACTAAATTTGATCCAACTTACTCGGGGGTAGGCAACCTATGGCACAGATGCCGAAGGTGGCATGCAAGCTAATTTTCAGTGGCACTCACACTGCCTGGGTCCTGGCCACGGGTCTGGGGAGCTCTGCATTTTTATTTAATTTTAAAAGAAGCTTCTTAAACATTCTGAAACCTTATTTACTTTACATACAATAGTTTAGTTATATATTATAGACTTATAGAAAGAGACCTTCTAAAAAGTTTTAAATGTATTACTGGCACGCAACACCTTAAATTAGAGTAAATAAATGAAGACATGGCACACCACTTCTGAAAGGTTGCCGACCCCTGAACTAACTGTACATGAATATTTTGTCAGTGAATATAAACACACTCACATACCATATAAAATACCATAATCCAAACCATAACTGGCTTATATCACCAAAACAATTTGGCTAAAATTCAGGCTAACTTCATGTGGCATCCTTTTAAAATAACTGGTGATTGGTTTTCCTTTGGGTAGCTTTTCTTTTGTTTAAAATCCCACCTGTCTTTGAACATTACAACTCACTACTTTTTGCTATGGAAGTATTTCCCCTGAACAATATGAGGAAACTATATAAAAGCAGTCTGGAAGTCCAGCAGCTGTTTTCATGGGCTGGCTAGCCCCCAGCCCCACCCTTTCTGCCAGAAGCCCTGCCCCTTCTGCCCCCCCCCCACAGCCACCAGCCCCCACCACAGGCTAGCTCCCCCCCCAGCCCTGGAGGGCAGTTGGCATGTGGTCCCAGCCCTGGAGCACTGGGAGGGTGGGCAGTGCCTCCCCCAACCCCAGCCCTGGAGTGTTGGGAAGCCGGGCAGCACACCCCTAGCACCAGCCAGGGCCAGTGCTGAAGGACTGGAGCCGTGCTCGCAGAGCGACAGCAAGGGGGCCTAGGGGTGGAGGGTGGACAGGGCCATGCCTGGCTGTTTGGGGATGTTCAGCCTCCCCCAGCCTTTGGTATCCACCACCTATGTAATGCTTTTTAAACATTGTTTCATCTGCAATCTACAAAGTGGGGTGGGAAGTCTGTGGATCCCCTATATATTGTGCAATGGGGACTTTGGCATTCAATTTATGTCTGTCTGTCCCACAGATAAATGAGGCTAAAGAGACCAAGAGGGAGGGAGAGAGAGAGAGAGAGAGAGAGGTCAGAAAAAGAATGTGTTGTTTTGTGTACTTGCTGGTCTAGCTCATTCAGCTGAAGAGCATGGCCCTTGAATAATGCGCTAGTGTTCCATGGAATGGCTAGGGAACTGCCAAGTATAATTACACACAAAAAATGATGTTCAAAAAATGCTGAGAGTCTGGCTTTAGAGGACAAAATCCAAATAATCCATCATTAATAACTCCATCTTCAAGAGTGGTGCCAAGGTATTTCAGGGATCCATTAAGGGATGGTGTTTGGGGGGTTGTGACTTTTTTATTGATACGTGCTTCTGCCATATTCAGGCTGCAGTAACGAGGCAAAGAATTTCATTCTTTTAACTCTGATTATCCTGCCCTCTGTCAGTTGTTTATTACTATTTGTTATCCTGCCCTTTGTCAGGCTCTTGTTACTGTTATATGAATACATTTTAATGAGCAGGCTGTGTTTCCTGTCAGGGCAAGAGTGTTCAGTGACTACATCATCCCCAATGTCCGTGAAATTATGTAGTCTATGCAGGTCTCTGGACTGAAAGCACAATGATTTGAGATTATAGGACGGAGAAAAATGATTTGAAATACAATTAAGATCAAAATGAGGTTCCAGGCAATATCATATTAAATGCTTTGACATTAATGTCCCCTGAAATCTTAGTTTCCATTATTTGCCTGGATTTTTATTAATTTTTTGCCTACACACTGAGGAAGCATCTGTTTTCTGACGTTATAAAGCTTATGCATCCAAGTCAGTGTTAGCTATCCCATCGATTCAACAAGGGCTGCATGTAGAATACTTTTGTTCACCTTGTAACTAACTGCAGCTTTTTTATTGTCCTCACAGCAAATGACATAACTGTCTTTGCTACAAATCATGAACATATTTCAAGGCTATAACCATTAAACAGATGCAGTTCTTTTCATTTCACGTCTCTAAAGGTTAAAATTTGTACAATTTCATTGTACATGTTTGTGTTTCTAGCCTATAAATGCTGATTTTTCACCACATCTGCTTAATTTTGATATATATATATATATATATATATATAGCCTAAACATAGTGGTAATCTCAAAAGTAATAAATGAAACATAAAACCAATAAATTGTTTTAAATTGGGATGTGTTATATGTCACCAAAGAATCATAGTATTCATCTCTCTCCCAAAAGAGCACACTAATTTCTTATCTAAAGAAATCTTGTTTATAGCAGAAATAGACTCATTTATGAATGCCAAAAGCAACTGAAGTTGCTTTATAAAATTTAGTAATTATTTTTGGATTCCAAGCCCCATGTTCAAATATGAGTGCTCTAATAGATTATCCAAAATGTAAACTGGAATTCTCAAACTGATGGCAGACAGCTAAGTACCGTTTTATGTGAATTTCACTGTGAGAGGGGAAACAGACTGGTGGATACAGTCTCTGTGGAAGGCAAATGGAGTCCTGGCTAGGCCCCAAGAATTCTAGGGCCTGCTAAAAGAATGTAAATGGGACCTGTTTTCTTCCTGTAATTCAAGTGGGAAGTCCATCTATCTTAGCTTCTAGTGAAGAGTAAGATTAGATCAGTCTAAATATGTATTAAGTCTGCTTGTTTTAAAATAAATTCTCTAATGATTTGTTCATTTGCTAATAAACAAACTTGTTTTTAAAAGGTTATCGGTCACTATAGCACTAGTGACAAGCTCCTGAAGGGAAGAAATGAAGATGTCTAGTTGGAGTTATGTGGTAATAAGTGATTGGCAGAGATGGGGTGTTGTATTCTAATCGCAGTCCAAGAGTGGAAGATATGTGAAATCTCACGCCAAAGCAGGTGAAGTACAAGGCCTGATCCTTGGGGTAGGGGAAGGCACTCAGAGATCAGGAAGGGGCAGAGGTGCAATCAGCCCTGTAACCATGACTGTGGTTTTTTTGGTCATCCCCGAAAGATACAACCACATTACTGTATGAGCAAAGTAGGTGCTGGATACCTCATATAGTCCAGACTGATGAATATGTAGACCCCTTATATAACAGACATCTATGGTCCAAATCACCGCAACTTACAACCACGTTATTTCTGTAAAATCATTACTGTATAATACTGTGGCATTTTTACAAGGGAGGTATATTGTGCTGGACACCGGTAAGTTTTTATTTTAAGTCTGAAATTCCTTTCAAAATGTTTTCAATGTTTAGGATGCAATGTATGCAGTTGAATTTTGGTAAGTTTCTATTTTTGAATAGTCTCCAAAGTTGAAAGAGAATGTATATGTTTTAGGAAAATCTCTGCTTTCTCTCATTTAAAAAGGCAGAATTTCCTCCAGTTCTCTTTTGTTTCCATTTTGCATTTAACATTTTGTTTCTTCAGTTCATGATACACTGAAGAAGTTCTGAAACTCTACATCTGTTAATTCAATTTCCCCATTTTTCATTCTTATTTTGAGTGGTTTTTGCTTGTTTTTATGACGTTGAGGCCAGAAGTTAGGTATGCATCAGTGAAATGTACAAAAAAGTATGCTGGCCACCTAGATAGTTTTGAGCAAAAGGAAGTGTGAATATATTTTGTGGCTGCTATGTCAGCAGTTTCCATATAAAGTTAATACTATCCATTACCAAATAAAAAAATATCCCTTACTGAGAATTTCTGAGAAGTCTGTTATTATGTACTATTGTATTAGATCAGTTCTACTGCATATTATATCATTCAATGCAATCATAATTACTTGAAAAAGATGGCTGAAAGAGCAAGAAACAGAAATACGAATTATTTAATGAGAATACCAAAAATTTAACTGCAATTTTTTTTTTCTGAAAAGCAATTACAATGCAGACATTTTATGATTCCTTACTGATTGTTATGTAGTTGTGACAGTATCTCAGCCAAGGATACACTTTTTTCAGGACCAGTGGCAAGACAACACAAGGCAAAACAAACAATACCAGGTCCATTGGTAAATCAGCTAACAAATATTATTGTTGGCTACATTCTAGCATGGTCACTCTAACAAATCTTAAGTCATCTAACTAATCTATTTTTTTCAAGTAGCAGCCTCCAATGAATCAATAATCTAATTTCTTAATTATTGTTCATCTTTCGAGTTTGAAGATGACCATGACATCACTGGTTGGTTTGGTTTCTGTGAACACGTGAGTGGCTGATCAGGCAATTTGAGCTTTGAACTTTCTGTGGCACACTGAACACGGATACTTGGTTAACAGTAGACATACTGGCACTACCGCTCTGCCTCAGCAGTCCTCCTCTGCTCAAAGACTGTAACTCCAGTAGGGGTGAGGTGTCACCAGGTGGAAGAATCACAAGTGAGATCTTTTCAAAACTCTAGATGCCACAGGATAACTTAAGGAAGTCCTTGAAATGTTGTCACAAGCTGAAGAGAAGTAGTCCATACTTTACTGCATGTCAGACTCAAATTTGGCATTCAGGGAACAGGCATCAACAGAAGATCATGAATAGTCACTTCCTCTACCTTCATTTTTGCCTGCAGTCTTCTCAGATTTGTGGATGGGATATAGTTGCCAGTGTAGCTGGGTCCTGACCACAGATGCCAACTTTCATGTGGTAAATAAGCACCCCTGCTTTCACAATAAGCCAAAAATCAAGCTAAGCCCATTTCAAAACAAGGCCAAAAAAGCCAGTCGCTAAGAACCCCAACACTCTGTGACTAGATCCCTCCCGCGTGCAGTCTGGGACTATGATAGGCCTGCTATGCACCTCTGACTCTCTCCTCACCCTTGCCTCTCCTTGCCCCTTGCCCTTGCTTGTCCTCTCTTTGCCCCTGCTTGCTGGAAACTGATTAAAAAAAAAGAAGAAGCAACGAGCTACAACACACAACAAGCTACAAGCCAAACAATCAACAAGGTACAAGCAAAAAACGGTCAAAAAGCAACTCACAAGCCAATAACAAGCCAAATTTCTGCATTTTTTTTTTATGGATTCGGTATTTGTGGTCCTGACCCACTGATGGCTTTGAAGATCTGGCCTTGACGGCCTTGATCTGTCAGTTGAAGTAGAATGGGAGCCAATGGAGGATTGGAGAATAGGAGTGATGTGCTTGTGGTGTCCTATCCTGTTTGTGTGTGATATATGTACACACACTGATCTTCAAAGCTATCAGTGGGTCAGGACCCAGCTACACCAGCAACCATATCTCATCCACAGCTCAACAAGTCAGCTGGAGAACAAAGAATTTTGAACAAGGGAAATCAACTTTGCACCAAGAACTTTTGCTTTTGCCTTTGTAGTGAACCAATTATATCAAACAGTAAATATTTTATAGAAATTTTCCCAGATGAAGATACTTCCAAGCCATGTTACAAACTTTGCATCCTTCACACCCTCTTCATATCACATAAGATGAACTTGGTGCTATGGTATCAATGTCAATTGATATAAATTAGAAGTTATGAAGTGCAAGAAATTGATAAGAGAAGGTGGAGACATCAGGGAAAAATCCATGAGCAGCAGGGGTAAGGAAATAAGAGAGTTTTAAAAGTATATTATGAACAAAAGACATTCTAGCAACATTTATGTCCATTTCTAGATGGACATGGTAACTATTTTACAGATATAGAAAAGGCAGAAGTGTTCAATAAATATTTCTGTTCTATATTTGAGAGAAGCAGCATCATATGAGAATGATGAAGTACTTTCCAAACCATTAGTAACTAAGGAGGACGTTAGACAACCACAGATGCAAGTGAAGCTTCATTTCAGAATGGGACGTTTCTTAAGTTTTCTGACTTAACTTCAGTCAATTCAGAAAAAGACAATGAAGCCCAGTGTGAAACTATAACTCAGTATAAATGTTTTGCAGACTGTTGGAAGTTTCATTACTTTCCTGTTGCATTCAGTGGCCTTCCTACTGAATAAACTATATAACATGATCTATCAGTTCTGCAGGCACTCTCTTTTGACCAAACCATTAAGGTCAGAATAATTTAATCCATCTGAAAAAGTAAAACAAATTTTCTAAACATCATATTAAGAAAGAGGTTTCTTTGGAGTCACTGAAAATACACATTTAATATTCAGAAAAGGCAACAAGTAATCCATAGATTCCAATGTTAATGAAGTACTGAATCAGAAAAGGAGATGATGTCAATCCTTGGATTCAAGACAACATTTTTGCCAGTATCCTCTGCCCATTTGACCTAGCTGCTTAAGAAGGCAGTGGTGTTAACCAAGAATCAGATTTGTTCTTCTGCTTCCTCGAAAAAAAGGAAATGTGAGTTTTGAAACCAAAAGGTATGTGGTTGTAGTTATTCTGGTCTATATATAAATGTGTATATGTTTCATGTACTCTGCTATCATTCAAATATTTTAAAAGAGCATAATGGTTTGGTATGAATAGACCTAAATTCATACAACACCAGATAAATACAGGAAGTATACCTTTAGAAGCAAAATGCTTTTCTCTACTTTTGCCAAGTTTCCAGAGGGTACTTTCACCAACTTCTCAGAGGGCATCTTAAAAAATGGTAGCATTGATATACAGAGAGAGACTGCTGTATTTTAACAATGTTCAACAGCTAACATTTTAAACATGAATCTGCAAAACTTTGATACCAAAAGATACCAAAGTAATCCACCAGAGGGCAAATGAAGTATACAAAAGGAACGCTCCACCTGCTACCATAATGCAGTCACCTCTGAAACAGAACATGGCAATTTATTCTAACAGCAATTTGATCCATCAGTTTAGGGCAGTGCTGGGTTGAATAAAAAGGGTATGGTCCAGATTAAGATTGGATTCAAGGTTTGGGTTTGAGGCAGAACCAAAGGCTAGAGTTCAAATATGACATTGATGAGTGCTGTTCTCATGAGAGTACAGCAGAACATGAGTTGATCTGGTGAGACTTCTACCACCTTTAAAGGTGAGAGACTTGTGATTTCAACTATTCCTGTGAGATTTCAACAATTTTGGTCTGAAATATCCTATGAATTTGGCCCACAGTATTCAAGCAGTTTAGAGAATGGTCTTTTTAGCTGCAGTCACAACAAAAGCACTTAAAAATGTGGTCTTTAGGCAATATTTTATCCATTTTAGAGAAAGGACACACTGGGGGCCAAATTTGCTTTAGGTGTAACTAATGATTTCAGTGCACATATGTCAGGGTGAATTTCTACTAAGAGAAAGTTCTATTGAAACATCAAAGTCCCAGTTGAAACTAACAGTATCTTTTGGCCAACAATTACACTATCTGGATTATTTTATATTTAAATGCTAAATTTATACACCAAAGACAAGAGCTGTGCCAAAAATGACAGCCTTGAAGCCATGGTATACTGATGAAATATGAGCCCATTAAAGTGGAAGTGGCACACTGAATAATCCTGCATGAATAAGGATCTCTGCCGGTTGTCAAATATGGAATTGCTGTTATTTTTTTAAATATTAATATTCATAGATAACACCAAAAGAATTCAAGATAGGGCGTTCACTGATCTCCATTTGAACCTAATACTTTTCTTTTAACTTTTCTTTTAGCTTTCAGACTTCACAAGTGGCTTGATTGACAGAAGTCAGTGGAACCTGAAAATTCTGTCTAGCTATACCTCAGAAGGCAGCACGTTAGGAGAGAAGAATGGATATTTAAAATACAGTAAAATGAATCTCAGAACACATAAACTAGTGTATTGCACTTGTGAAGAAAACTGCTGTGAAAAAAGAAAACAATAATATTATACATTTTAAAAGAGGAGCTAGGGATGGGTACCATGGACAGGATGCCGCATCACTCATACTTGATTTTCCCAGGCTATAAGGGGACTAGGAGAAGCTAGAGCAATGATAATATGGAGAACAGGAGAAAAGAGAAAGAAGTCTAAAGCTCAAGGATGGGCTCAGTGGCCAGATTCACCATGGCTGGTTTTGGAAGGGAAGGTTAGGAGAGCAGGAGTGGGATAAGCTTCAAGTTAAGAAGGCTGCAGAGGTGCCAGGGTAACTGCAAGCTGATGAAATGCTCAGGCAAATCCAAGAACTAGTTCCCCCTCTTCTTGCAGCTTGAGAAGACTGGGAAATGTTATGTAGGACATCAGTGAGAGCAAGCAGCCCCCTGCTGATGAGTCCTATTTGGGAGAGGATATTCTGAGATACGGACAGCTACTTGTCACTCAGGCTGGCATTCCCAATAACCTGGATGGTACTGCACTTTCCCACAGCAAGACATGGGGTTACTGCTCCTTTACATCTTCCTCAGCCAAGATTTCTGTTGGAGGTCACTGTGATGGGTTTGGTCACAGAGATCCCTTGGGACTGTCACCTGATGTGCTGAATTTACCTCCAATCCCATTTTCCCTGTCACCTTGAGACTCCAGAACCCTGCCTTTTTGAGCCAGACATGGTAGCCTGCTGCAACACAGCCCCAGGCCTGGTCCACACCCCCAAAGCTGAAGACTTTAACCAACAACTGCTTAGCAGGTCACCTATCTCCAGCACCCAGACTCCCAGTTCCCAGTGGTATCCTAAATAAATCAGTTTTACTCTGTATAAAGCTTATACAGGGTAAACTCATAAATTGTTTGCCATTTATATCACTGATAGAGATATTGACAGTTGTTTGCTCCCCCAGGTATTAATCACTTTGGGTTCAATAATACGCAAAAGTGATTTTATTAAGAAGAAAAAGGAGGATTTAAGTGGTTTCAAGTAATAACAGACAGAACAAAGTAAGTCACCAAGCAAAATAAAGCAAAAACATGCATGTCTAAGCCTCATACATTAAGAAACTGTTTACAGGTAAAATCTCACCCTCAGAGATGTTCCAATAAGCTTCTTTCACAGACTAGACTCATTCCTAGTCTGGGACTAATCCTTCCCTCTGGCACAGTGCTTGTTAGTTTCAGCAGATATCTTAGGCGGAAACTAGGGGTTTTCTCATGACTGGCAGCCCCTTTGTTCTGTTCCACCCCCTTTTATAGCTTTGGCACAGGGCGGAAATCTTTTGTCTTTTTGGGTCCCCACCCCTCCTTCTAAATGGAAAAGCACCAGGTTTAAAATGGATTCCAGTACCAGGTGACATGTTCACATGTCCTGTGAGACCCCAGCCTCCATTCTTCCTGGGCTGGCTCACAAGAACACAGGAAGGCTTGAAGGTAAATAAACCATCTAGAACCAATTGTCCTAGTCAATGGGAGCCATCAAGATTTTAAACCACCATTAATGGCCCATACTTTGCATAATTACTATAGGACCTCAGAGTTATACTTCATATTTCTAGCTTCAGATACAAGAATTTTACAGTCTACAAATAGGATGAATACAATCAGTAGATTATAAGCTTTGTAATGATACCTTACAAGAGACCTTTTGCCTAAAGCATATTCCAGTTACATAATATTTATACTCATAAGCATATTTCCATAAAACATATGGAGTGCAGTGTCACAGTCACCCCATCTCCAGATGCCAGCATAGGGACATTCACCTCTTCCTTCATAGTTATAGGAATGGGGGAACTGGCAGATTGGACCAAAAGGACCTTTGGCCAGGTTCTTGAGAACCTGGGACCGGGGCCAGTGGATTCCAGTTACTGACACCTCATCTGGGATGATTATTTTCCTTTAATGGGTGACCACTGTCTCCTCTTGCATCCCAGATCCCTGATCTCCGTGCTTATCTTGGTACCCTTGCCTGGCAGGATCTGGCGTCTGCTCTAGGGATGCCCCTGTAGTCTAGCGATCCAGTATTACTACCTGCACACTGGTACACAGGTGAGTCTGAGGAGAACATTCCTCCACTCTAGGGCAAACAGACCTGGAGCATATGGACATGGGGCATCACCCCAGAGGCTATGAAGTCCCAGCACCATACTGTCCTGTCAAATGTCATCTTTAGGAGGTGAGACTAACGCAAGGACTGTAAGACTGGTAGTGAAAGGAGGTGCCCACTGACTGTAGCATCATTAGGGTAGGGACAATTTCAGCATTTCTCTCCATGTGGCGCGGTAGAATGGCATTTTCTTGGGTTTTAGAGCTTCTTTATAAGTTTAGAAAGTTAAAGGACCTTCCCTGTTCTGGGCTGTTGAAACAGCTCACCATAAATATAGAGGAAAGGGTAGGATAAAATCCCTCCTTGGCAGCTGTACTAAATGTACTAAATCACCTTACCTGTTAGGGGTTAATTAGTTCAAATAACCTACTTAGCACCTGACCAGAAAGACCAACGAGGAAAGAAGATACTTTCAAATCTGGGTCAGGGGAAGGTTTTGTTTGTGCTCTCTCTTTGTTGTTCCCTCTCCAGGTGAAGGGAAAGACCAAGTAGGTACAACATCTCCTGAAAATATACCTGAAAAAATAAATCTAAAAACACAGAAATTATAGGGCAAGGAAATGCATTAGGTTAACTTTTGTTTTGGCTTGTGAATTTTTCTGTGCTACAGAGGTAGTTTTATTTCTGTTTTTGTACTGTGAAGCTGAGCCCAGGGGGGAATCCTCTGCATTTTAAATCTTTTTATTACCCTGTACAGTTACCTTCCATCCTGATTTTGCAGGTGTGATTCTTTTACTTTTCTTTATAAACAAAGTTCTTCTTTTAAGAACCTGATTGATTTCAGTGTCTTGGTCTGTCTGGTCTGTACTTACATTGCTAAGCCAACTGGTTGGTATATTATTGTCAAGACAGCCCAGGAAAGAGAGTGAAGGGCCTGGGGGGTGTTATCTAGGGGGATTCCAAGTGACTCTTCTCCGAATTTCTGTGTAAATCACTCGTTGGTCCAAAGACGAGGAAAGGAATTTTAAACTTGTGGAAGTTTTAACCTAAGTTGGTAGAATAAAAGCATACGAGGTCTTTCAAGCAGGTCCCCACATCTGTACCCCAGAGTTCAGAGTGTTTGTTTGGGAACCCTGAAATGGTGGCAGCGCAGTGGGACCATTTTGAACCAGAAGCACAGACCTCACTATTTTAAAAGGTCACATTTTTCCTTTTGGCTGCTCGAAAGCCAGGGATTTTTCCCCTTTTCTTTGCTGCCTGAGGAAGAGCACGCAGGCAAAAGGGCTCAGCCTGGAAAAAAAAACAGGGAGTTTTTTAAAGGGACACATTTATTTATTTATTTATTTTTAGCTGAGAGCAGCTGGAGGTTTTGTTTTTGTCTTTGCCTGAGGGCAGAGTAGTTAAGCTACAGCTAGGGAATTCACATGCTGATTTTTTCCCCTAGCTCTCGAGCTAGGCTACAGTAAAGGCAGGAGGGTTAGCAAAAATGATTGAAAGTGAGGTCCAGAAAAAAACTGAATTAGCCAGATTGGAGGCTGAAGAGAAACAGAAGGAATATTAAAGACAAATAGAATTAAAGCGCTTGGAGTTGGAGGCAGAATAGAGAAAAGAGGCGAAGCGCTTGGAGATGGAGTTAGAGGTAAAGCGCTTAGAGTTGGAAAGGGCTAAGCCAGGTCCACCTGGTAACCTTAACAGTCCTTCTCCAGGTGCCACTCCCCATTCCCAGAAATTCCCCACATACAGTGTAGGCGATGATATAAATGCCTTCTTAAAAAAATTCGAAAGGGCCTGCCTGGGGTACAACACCGCTGTAGATCAATATATGGTGGAGCTGAGGCTGCAGCTCAGCGGACCCTTAGCAAAGATGGCAGCTGAAATGCCTAAAGAACACATGAACAACTACAAATTTTTTAAAAAACAGGCCGGACTTAGAATGGGGCTAACACCCGAGCATGCCCGTTGGCAGTTCAGAGCCCTAAGGTGGAAATCAGACATGGCATTTTCCTGACATGCCTACCATATTGTAAAAAATTGCCTGGATATCAGGAGCAAGTGTTAAATCTCTGGAAGATCTGTCTCTCCTAATGCAAATGAAGCAGGTCTTAGAGGATGTTCCTGAGAAAATACAAAGGTATATCCTAGATGGGAAGCCCAAAACTGTAATCAAGGCGGGGGAGATTGGAACCAAATGGGTGGAGGTGGTGGAGAAGAAGAAAGCTAGTAACAGGTGGAGTGGATATGAGAAGGGGCAACCCAAAACAACACCCTACCACTGGGGACAACCCAAGGCCTCCCCTACAACTGAGGCCCTCCCAACACCCCAAGGAAAACTCCAGACACCTTATCATCCCATCACACCATTCTCCAACAACCCACCTCACCCCAGTGATCAGTCAGATGGGTGATGTTTTAAATGTAACAAGCTTGGGCATGTGAAGGACAAGTGCCCCAAGAACCCCAACGGATTGCAATTCATTGCATCGAAATGACACCAAAGGTCCTCAGGCCCAAATGCCTTCCAGATACCTCAAAGCGAAGGGAAACTGTGAATGTGGGCAGGAAGAAGGTTATTGCATGGAGGGACACTGGAGCACAGGTGTCAGCTATACATCAAGCCTTAGTGGACCCCAAATTCATCAACCCAGAGGCTCAAGTGAGGATTCAACCCTTCAAGTCAGACTCTTTTAACTTGCCTACAGCTAAGTTACCTGTCTAGTATAAGGGCTAGTTTGGAATATGGACTTTTGCAGTTTATGATGATTATCCCATTCCCATGCTGCTGGGGGGAATTTTGGCCAACCATTTGAAGCTAGCCAAGATGGTGGGAATGGTCACTCACAGCCAGGCTAAGCAAATCTTCACACCTACCTCGATTCCTGAGCCTTCTACAAGGGCCCCGTCTTTGTTACCAGAGACTCAGACTGAGGTGGTGGAACTGGATCCCCTGCCAATGACTGCAACAGCAGTAGTGGATCCAGTCCCAGAGACCTAACTAGAACCAGTCCCAGAACCAGAACTGGTGGAGCAACCAGCACCAGAACTATTGCCAGCACTGAATCCAGTGCTTGCAACCCTGTCTGCAACTCCAGCGCCAGAGGGCATCACCAAACCTACACTGGCAGAAGCAACTAAACCTGTCCAAGAGGCTCGGCCGGAGCCTGAACTACAACCTAGTGCACCAGTGGAAAGTGGTCCATAGCCAACGGAAACAACCCCATCACCTACATCACTTCCAGAGGGCCAAGCGCAAGTCCACAATCCAGTGAGGAACTGATATCTCCAGCATCAAGGGAACAGTTCCAGGCAGAGCAGGAAGCAGATGAGAGTCATCAGGGAGCTTGGATGGTGGCACAGAGCAACCCACTGCATCTCAGATCATCTAATAGGCACCAGGAAGACTGGCATCCTCAAAGACAGTTGGCAGTTCCAACTAGATACCGGGTAAAGCTCTTGAGCTTAGCTCATGATCATCCTAGTGGCTGTGCTGGGGTGAACAGGACCAAAGACTGTTTGGGGAAGTCATTCCACTGGGAGGGAATGGGCAAGGATGTTTCTAACTATGTCTGGTCTTGGGAGGTGTACCAAAGAGTGGGAAAACTCCAAGACTAGGTCAAAGCCCCGCTTCAGCCACTCCCCATAATTGAGGTTCCATTTCAGTGACTAGCTGTGGATATTCTGGGTCCTTTCCTGAAAAAGACATCCAGAGGAAAGGAATACATACTAACCTTCATGGATTTTACCACCCAATAGCTGTGGGTCGGAGAGTGTGAGCTGGCACTTATTCAGGAGCATTTTCAGCATTTTCTTCCCTGCCCATCCTAGTCTTTGAAAATAACGCCGGGCTCTGTACATATGCATCCCCCCCCCCCCACACACACACCCGTCCTCCACACACACCAGCTCCTAGCTGTGTGCTAGGATGTCCCTTCACTAGAAAATTCCCCTCCACACTAAGAGATTCATTATAGAGCTGTAGGGACACGGCTTGAATTCCATTTTTGTAAGATGATTTCTATTTGTAAGCAATATTACCCTTTCTATTAATGTGTTGGAGGGGTTTGGTAATATCCATTAGTGTTTCAACACATCTCAAAACAAATAGGAAATGGGTCCTGCAACAAGTTTACATCAGGTCTTGAACTTTTTTTATTAGATCACAAATGTTATAAATTATAAGATTTGAAATAACAAACAATCAAGCATAAAGTGTTTTAAAACTGTTTACTCGAGAAACTGTATAATTACAGAATATTATTTCATTCTAGAGTATTAAGACATGTCACAAACTATTTCCCTCAAATATATGTTCTGCTTCAGGTCTAGGCCAAATCCCAGAAGAGCAGAGGCAAACAAAAATAACAAAAAGATTAACTAGACATTTTCAGACCATGTAGAAACTTTTTCAGTTGGATTTGGGTTCTGGATGGAAGTTTAGGCTGGGCTCTGTATTATCTCAAGAACCCTATATTATTTTTCATATTTTTTAGCCCCTTGTCTCAGTTTCTCAACAATTTCTGAGATACTCTTCTCAGGATTTTGAGGTCCATCTTCTCACTGGTCCACTTAGTCCTGTTTGAATGACTCTTTTGTGATAATAGAACCAAAGACAGAGCAAGGTTAAACATGCTCAGATTGACCAAATGTAGGAGGCCTTATTTTTTTGCAGACCCTTCCATATGTCAAGGGCTGATAAATTTGAGAGGCCATTGCAAATTAGCTGATGCATTCAACTGTATTCTATTCTAAATCTTAAAAGATCCTTAGTATATCTAATTGTCCCATTTCTATAGCATTTTCACTTTTGGTTTTACATGCTCCTTTATGTCTTGAGTATTCCCTTTTTAATCTCCTATTGTTTCCCCGTTCACCCTGTGTTATCTCACAATTGCAACTAATTTTGTTGATCTGAGATATCTTAACTGAGGGATAGTGGTTCCACCTGCTTGAAATCTTTAAATCAAGATTGCATGTCTTTCTGAAGGTTAAGCTTTAACTCACCCAGAAGATATGGGCTTGAATCAGGAATCACTTGATGAAATTCTATTGCCTATGATATGCAGGAGGTCTGATTAGATTATCATCACTATCACCATCCCTTCTGGTCTTAGTCTATGAATATCCATTATTCTTTCCACTTCCACCACCTTGTAAGCCTTGTAGAATTAAGTCCCTGAGTGCAGGAACTGTTCCCTTCATACAATCTTGGTGGAGCAAATTGCCCTCAAAATGGTAGAAGAGCAAAGAAGAGGTGGGCATATTGACTATTTTCATCAGTAAGTGCTACTCAAAATGAGTAAGTGTGCAGAATTGTTTATATGTTATATATTAAGGAATGAGTCTCAAATGAAAGATTTTTTTTTATGAGAAACAGCAGAATTTTAACTCTTGTATTTGTATTTCCACTGGCTGCCAGTGTGCGATCTCTCTCTAACTCCACTTTCCAAGCCATTTTAAAAAGCACATGTTACCAAATTAAGAAAGATGCATAGTACATCCATCATTCCTAATTAATTTCTTCTCTTCTGTCTTGTGCATACATGATAGATGATGTTGTTTTTAACAAGAAGACACCCTATGTTCATTTCAGATGAAATGGTGAATCTGCTACAGACTTGCAGAGACTTTCAGCTATCAATACACATACTCAAATGTCGGCTACACTTACACAGGAAACACATGTTATTTAGAAGAACAGCATGTCCATCATAAACAAGTTTATTATGTTAACTTTTCTCCTGGAGGCGTGAAAGAAAAAGACTCAAAGCACAGACAGCCAAAAAAAAAAGAGTAAGTAGTAAGCGCAAGAGCTTTTTGGCTGTAAAGTACAATGAGTTCTTGTTTATCACGGAAAATCATTTGAACTACAGTGGCAGAAAAAATCTAATGTGTGGCATCTTGCCGTGCCAGTCCCGCAAACACTTACTGCATAGAACAATATTTTAAAAGAAGCCCATTTTTAAAAAGGGATATCAACGTAAGTCTTCCCTATTATTATTGTTAAACATCCCGTGAAAGATCTGTGAAACCAATCTCAGGTAAAGCACAAACATCCCAGAAGTTTGGGGGAAGAGGGTGAAGGAAAAAAGTCATTATTTAAGGAAACCACTCTTCTCACAGGCAGGCTTTAATTTATATTTTCCCTCCCTTGTCTCAAGGTGGCCTTTGACAAAAGATTAGTCTAACCCAATGAGAAATACAACAAATCACTGCTCATATAGGGCATGATCTGTGTTCCACTTAAGTCAATGGAAGTTTTGCTACTTACTTTGATTGAAGAAGGACTTGGACCTATGACCTTTCAAACAAATATTCAATTTAGTTGAACCCTGCTCCATTCCTCAGTCTGCTGAGCTCCCTGGCAATCTCTGCAGTGACAGAAGACTTCTGGATTTTGTTCCCTGCTTAGGAAAAGATTAACCATCTCTCTGCTAAACATTAAAGGGAGCTGTACCTCCTTGCCACCCATGCGAAAATAATGCTGTTTAAAAAATAACTGTGCAAAAAAATTCTGTCTCATTCATCCCCTCACACACACACGCCACTGTGTTGTACCAATGATATTACCCTCAATATGCCATTTATCTGCTTCTCTCATAAACATTTTCAGGCTACCCTGGCTCTGATGCGTCTTCTTCTAGGATAGTATGTTCAGTTTGAATACTTCATTACCAGTAAGATATATTGGCAGGAGTTCAGAGAAAAGCACCATAAAAAAACAAAAATAATTAGGTGGCTGGAGGGAATGACTTAAAGAGAAAGATTAAAAGAATTCTGTATGTACACCTTGGATAAGTGACAGCTAGGGAACATAAGACTAATATATGAAATGTGTAAACACTAAGAATAGAGGGAAATTATTTAAGGTGGGACAAGGAGGGCTGGGGCACATGGCTTATGAGAAGAAGATGAGGGAACTAGGCTTATTTAGTCTGCAGAGAAGAAGAGTGAGAGGGGATTTGATAGCAGCCTTCAACTAGCTGAAGCAAGGGTGGTTCCAAAGAGGATGGAGCTTGGCTGTTCTCAGTGGTGGCAGATGATAGAACAAGGAGCAATGATCTCAAGTTGCAGTAGGGGAGGTCTAGGATGGATATTACAAAAAACTATTTCACTAGGAGGGTGGTGAAGCACCGGAATGGGTTACTGAGGGAGGTGGTGGAATCTCCATCCTTAGAGGTTTTTAAGGCTCGGCTTGACAAAGCCCTAACTGGGATTATTTAGTTGCGGTTGGTCCTGCTTTGAGCAAGGGGTTGAACTAGATGACCTCTTGAGGTCTCTTCCAACCTTATTTTCTTTAATTCTATGATTCTTCTAAGAGGGTATAACTATCAGAAATAGGATGAAGAAAAAAAAAGGGAAAATTTAGGCTGAATATCAGGATAAGCATCTCGTTAATTAGATATATTAGGCATGGAATAGTCTCTTCTTTAGCATTTCAAACTAGCCTCAACAATGTTCTAATGAATGCACTAGGCCAGATCCTCATCTTGTGTGCAGTAACAGAGCTCTGTTGAAGTTGATGGAACTACACCCATTTACACCAACTGAGGATCATGCACAATTGTATGAGACAGTCCTGAACTGGCACTAAGATGCACTAGATGATTTGATAGGGCTGAGTAAATACTTCAAGATATTTCAAGAAATAGTTATTCAAATTAAAAAAGACAGACTCACTTTGGCTGTTCACTTTCTGGGAATATTCTGTTCCCTGGTCAAAACAGATTGAAACCAGAAGTGGGAGCTCTCATTGTGCCAGCCATGGAGAACTGAGAGTTATGGAGATAGTACTGCATACCTGGGCCAAGGGGAGCAGCACTCCTTCGTGTTCTTCTTGACTTTAACCCCCAATTCTAGCAAATGAATATTCTGGCAAGATTTGTTCATGGAGACAGTACATTTTAAGTGACTATTAAAGAGTATTTGGAGAAAGTTAATTTTGAGTGTATAAATATATTTATCACCTGATTCCAGGGGCTACAAGTCTTCAATCAGGGAAGAGAAACTTTATTGTCTGACCTAGGTGGACAATCAAAACTAAGCAACACAGCTTTAATTCTGAATATCCAATACTCACAATGAACTGCACATGTTCATCCACAAATATGCTCAAGTAACAAAATCAGGAAAACTGAAAAAAAATTATGCAGATTATGTGTTAACAGGGTGAATTCTTAGCTACGAAGCCATTACTTAGCTCTACCAATCAGAACATTTTCCCCTCTAAGATTAAAAATCCCAAGTCCTTCAGGAAACAAAATGACAAGCTTGCTTCCTTAGTTTATTTGTTAAAGATTATTTTCTAATTAGTTAAGACATTTTCTTTCAAACATTCTTTCTGCTAAGCTGTGTGGAATGTACAACAATTCTGAGTTTCCTTCTGTAATTGTGAATCATTATTAGTTGTTATTTAACATTTGGATATAGTGTCACATACGTGCAAGGCTCTTTAAAGAGAAAATGAAAAGGTGGGGTGAGCTCCTCAGCTGTTATAAATCAACATAATAGTACTAATATCACTGGAGCTATGCTGATTTACAGCACCTGAGGATCTGACTCCTGATCTTTGTCCTGAGTAGCTCAGGATCTATGATACAATGCAGACAGAGAAAACAAGGAACTCAAGGGAGGAAGGTGGTTATGGGGTTGCTAGTATTCACAAGGGACAGATATAATATTTCATTTTTTCTGTCTTTTTAGTTTTATGTATTTTATTTAGATTGATTTAGATTTTCATGAGGTTGGCATGGGAATGTGAGTCACTGATGGAGGGACTGTCACTGTAGAAAGTAGTGCATTTTGAGGGGAAAGTTGAAGGAAGGCAAAACAAGTTGTATGACAAGCAGGATTATAGAAGATATTCCAGGCAGTGAGGGGAGTTTGGAAGTGTCATAAACAGATAGTTAAGGGTTAATGCCTCTTTCACCTATAAAGGGTTAAGAAGTTCACCTAGCCTAGCTGACACTTGACCAGAGGAACCAATGGGGGAACAAGATGTTGCAAAAGGAAGGAGGGAAGTTTTCCTTTGTTTTGAGTTTCATTTTCAGCCGGAGTGAAAAAGATCAAGGAACCAGCCTCTTATCAGAGTAGTAAGTTTTAGAAAGGGATAAATAGGTTTATGTTTATTTTCTTTGTAACTTGTCTTGGTACCATTAAGGGAATTATCAAATTTGGGTATTCTTGTGTGTATTAAGATTTTTGCCCAGGGGAACATCCTCTGTGTTTTGAATCTGTTGTTTGTGAGAGTAGCTGGTATGCTAATCTCTCCCAGAGGGTTTTCTTTTACCTTTCTTTTCTTTAATTAAAAGCCTTTTTCTTAATACCTGATTGATTTTTTCCTTGTTTTTAGATCCAAGGGGGTTGGATCTGGATCCACCAGGAGTTAGTGGGAGAAAGGAGGGGGGACGGTTAATTTCTCTTTGTTTTAAGATCCAAGGGGTTTGGATCCGTGTTCACCAGGAAATTGGTGAAGTCTCTCAAGACTACCCAGGGAGGAAAAGTAGTGCTTGGGGGTGGTGGCAGCAATACCAGATCTAAGCTGGTAATTAAGCTTAGAAGTGTCTGTGCAGGTCCCCACATCTGTACCCTAAAGTTCAGAGTGGGGAAGGAACCTTGATAGGGAGAAAGCCTGAAAATGCTTATGTGCAATGGATGCAAAAAGTTTCTTGAGAATACCAGGAATTAATGAAGCAGAGGGTCCAAGAGGAGAAATGAAGTGTAGACAGGGGGAGTCAGGGAGAGTTGTGTCATGCCTCAAAGGTCAGGAAGAGGGCTTTGAGTTTGGTGCAGGAAGAACCACACAGCATTTGACAAACACTGTAGAGAAGGAGCTCTCTTAAATACTTGCCTGCACAATAGACTGATCATCACTTATTTATTTTACTGTTATCCTTTATTTTGAATATGGTTTTGAGTCCTGAGTTTGTCTGGAAATATTCCGTAATGTCACATCATTCATAATTAAACACTGTGTAACATTTGTTCACTGCTCTGTCCTGCCACTAACAAACCTTAATTGGTGCCAAATAATTAGACTTAACGTAGGCTGTACAGCATGACATCAAAAATAAATCTGTAATGTGATATAACTATCACATAGAACTGAAAGGTCATCAAGCCCAGCCCCCTGCCTTCACTAGCAGGATTTTGCTCCAGATCCCTAAGTGGCCCCCTCAAGGATTGAACTCACAAGCCTGTGTTTAACAGGCCAATGTGCAAACCACTGAGTTATCCCTCCCTGACATGAAGATCTTATATGACATGACTTGGTATCCAGGAACAATAGAAATCAGTGACAAATTTTGATATAAATCCACAGAGATTTTCCTGAAATCTGTGGAATTTCTGGAAATACACTTCTATTTATTTTAGGTTTTGCTTGGCCATAGCAGTAAATTTTGATGGCAGACATAAATGTAAAACATAAGGAGGGTCAGTCAGAAATATGTGTTTATTCTTTGCACTGAACACTTTTTGCTGCTATTGGACTGTATTTGATAGAAAAGCCACGGCATTCTGTAAGTGTCTGTGTGTCCAGTGTAAATAGCCCTCTGCCATGATTTTGAAAGAAAACAGTCTGCGACTTTCAATTATCTCAGTGATCAAAAGATCATAATTGCAGAGCCTAATTAGAAAGTCTGGGTTCAAGACCTGTTAAAGAACCATCCTATACTGGATAAATGCTTGCAGCGCAGCAGTCAAAAGTACGCTTTACCGTAGACTCTACAGTAATGGCCTAAATCACCATGCTTACAGTATTACAACCTGCAAAGGTTAGGACAATTGCTGTGAAACAGAAGTCTCAGACACAAGACTTGAGATCTGGATTTGGTGTTTTGTGTATTTTCAGCCACCTGCTCACTTAATAGAAATAAGGCCTGAACAAGGAAAAGCTCAGGCAGCAGCCAAAGACTAAACGAACACAGGAAAGAAAGACCCACTGCATCCCAGAGCTCCTCCTGTTTCTTGATACTGGTCCCAGCCTCAGTGATGACAGCATACTCAGTGACAGCCTGCCCAGTCTTAGTGGTCTCTCCTCCTCCTACAGAAACCGCCTCAGCCTTCCCTTACCCCACCTCTTCCACTGCTTCAACCACACTCAGAGTCAGCAGTTGGCCCAGACAAGTTGTTTCCACTCCTGGCACTCAGGTATGGGAGAATGCAGAGCAGGGAGAGAATAGAGAGAAAGAAGGAGGAAAAGAACAGAGATGCCGAGAAGGGAGAAAATATTCACCAGCTTCAGAATACCCAACTGTGGACCATAAATACAATTGCCAATTATTCCCCATTGCAGAATGATTTTGGTATTATAGTATGCATACTTTTATAGGGTATCTAGATGTTCCCAGATTTATGTTTCATACATTTACAGGGAAAGATAGGGAAATGATATAATTATGCCTATAATAAAAAATAAAAGATGGGTAAGAGCAAAAACACTGTAAAACTTGCCCCCAATGGGGCAAAAATATAAAACGTAGACTCTGTATTTTAGACTCTCCCACATGGTAGCTAAATACATTCCAACAAGCCATACACCATTAGCAGATAAAATAATGATAGTGAGGGGCTGATGGGAGCTGTATTTCAGCAGTGTAATAGAAATGGACCAATCCAAAGTCTGAGATCTGCAGAGGAAGGTAGCTATGTAACAAGCTGTGGCTATCACCCTGCTAAATATAAAAATGGTTGGCACCAGGAATTTGGAGTGAAGCCATAGTAAACACCATGTTACCCCAGAACTGCTACAGTATAAAGTTAAATCAGTGGAGAGTTAATGTGCCTGAGGCAGCATTAATTCCCACTGAGCACTAGATGCCTTCACTCCCTGGAGACAGTGCAGCAGGAGTGAGCAAATGTATCTACGGGTCCTGCCATGTTGCCATGGCTAGTGGGGGAAAGGGATGCAGGGCAGTGGGGAGTCCCTCAGCATGACAGGGAATGGCCTACAGAGCTAGAGACCAGAGAGTCCTTCATGAATCCCCAGTCTTCCACTCCCTTTTTGACCCTGTACACTTTGCACCCATGCCAGCCCCATGTACTAGGGGAAGGGGGGAAAAATGCAGATTCCACACCTCCAGTTAAGCTATAAAGGCTTTTCATCACTTCCCCCCCTCCACGCATTATTGTGTATGCATAAGAGTGGTGCATATGTGTTACAGAACCATGGATCATTGAGGTCCACTTTGACACAGCAAAATATCTGTGGTAAACTAACAGGAGTACTTGTGGCACCTTAGAGACTAACAAATTTATTTGAGCATCAGCTTTCATGAGCTACAGCCCACTTCTTTGGATGCATAGAATGAACATATATTGAGGAGATATATATACACATACAGAGAGCATGAAAAGGTGGGAGTTGTCTTACCAATTCTGAGAGGCCAATTAAGTAAGAGAAAAAACTTTTGAAGTGATAATCAAGATAGCCCAGTACAGACAGTTTGATAAGAAGTGTGAGAATACTTACATAAGGAGATAGATTCAATGTTTGTAATGGCTCAGCCATTCCCAGTCCCTATTCAAAGCCTAAGTTGATTGTATCTAGTTTGCATATCAATTCAAGTTCAGCAGTTTCTTGTTGAGTCTGTTTTTGAAGCTTTTCTGTTGCAAAATTGCCACCTTGCAGGTCTGTCATTGAATGTCAGACAGGTTAAAGTGTTCTCCTACTGGTTTTTGAAGTGTTATGATTCCATTCCTGATGTCAGATTTGTGTCCATTTATTCTTTTGCGTAGAGACTGTCCAGTTTGGCCAATGTACATGGCAGAGAGGCATTGCTGGCACATAATGGCATATATCAAATGAGCAGGTGAATGAGCCCCTGATGACATGGTTGATGTGATTAGGTCCTATGATGATGTCACTTGAATAGATATGTGGGCAGATTTGGTGTCGGGCTTTGTTGCAAGGATAGGTTCCTGGGTTAGTGTTTTTGTTCAGTGGTGTGTGGTTGCTGGTGAGTATTTGCTTCAGGTTGGGGAGTTGTCTGTAAGCAAGGACAGGTCTGTCTCCCAAGATCTGTGAGAGTGAAGGATCATCTTTCAGGATAGGTTGTAGATCTTTGATGATGCACTGGAGAGGTTTTAGTTGGGGGCTGAAGGTGACAGCTAGCGGTGTTCTGTTATTTTCTTTATTGGGCTTGTCTTGTAGGAGGTGACTTCTGGGTACTCATCTGGCTCTGTCAATCTGTTTTTTCACTTCAGCAGGTGGGTATTGTAGTTTTAAGAATGCTTGATAGAGATCTTGTAGGTGCTTGTCTCTGTCTGAGGGAATGGAGCAAATACGGTTGTATCTTAAAGTTTGGCTGTAGACAATGGATCGTGTGGTGTGTCCTGGATGGAAGCTGGAGACATGTAGGTAAGTGTAGCAATCAGTAGGTTTCCTGTATAGGGTGGTGTTTATGTGACCATCATTTATTAGCACTGTAGTGTCCAGGAAATGGACCACTTGTGTGGATTGATCTTGGCTTAGGTTGATGGTGGGATGGAAATTATTGAAATCATGGTGGAATTCCTCAAGGGCTTCTTTTCCATGATGATGAAGATGTTATCAATGTAGCACAAGTAGAGTAGGAGCGTTAGGGGATGAGAGCTAAGGAAGTATTGTTCTAAGTCAGCCATAAAAATGTTGGCATATTGTGGGGCGATGCGGGTACCCATAGCAGTGCCACTGACTTGAAGGTACATATTGTTCCCAAATGTGAAATACCTGTGGATGAGGATAAAGTCACAAAGTTCAGCCACCAGGTTAGCTGTGACATTACTGGGGATACTGTTCCTGATAGCTTGTAGTCCATCTTTGTGTGGAATGTTGATGTAGAGGGTTTCTACATCCATAGTGGCCAGGATGGTATTTTCTGGAAGATCACCACAAGATCAGTACAAGCTATCAGGAACAGTCTGGGATAACAACCCGTGGCTTCAAAACTTTTGGATGTGGAGACCCACCTTCATGGAACTGTGAGCTGAGATTTCCCCAGACCTGTGTCTCAAGGACACCAGACTGAGAGCAACACTCACTGTAGAGAAGTGCGTGGCAATCACATTGTGGAAGCTGGTGACTCCAGACAGCTACCGGTCAGTTGCGAACCAGTTTGGAGTGGAGTCAACTGTTGGTGCCGTGGCAACTCAGGTGTGCAAGGCCATTAATCACATCCTACTGAGCAAGACAATGACTCTTGGTAATATGCATGACATTTTGGATAGCTTTGCAGAAATGGGCTTCCCTAACTGTGGTGAAGTGATAGATGGTACGTACATACATACTGTTGCCCCTGGTCACCTTGGCACCGAGTATATAAATCACAAGGGGTACTTCTCTATGGTTTTGCAGGCACTAGTGGATCACCATGGGCATTTCACTGATATTAATGCTGGATGATCCAGAAAGGTGCATGATGCACACATCTTTAGAAACACTGACCTGTACAGAAAGCTGCAAGTGGGGACTTTCTTTCCAGACCAGCCGATCACCATTGGGGAAGTGGAAATGCCCACTGTGATCCTGGGAGACCCACGTAACCCATTGATGCCATGGCTTATGAAGCCATACACTGGAAACCTAGATGTCAGTAAGGAACATTTCAACAGCAGGCTGAGTAGGTGCAAAAATGGCTGTTGAATGTGCATTTGGCCATTTGAAAGCACGCTGGAGATGTTTGTAGAGTAGACTGGAAATGAATGAGGAAAATATTCCCATGGGTGTTGTGGTGTGCTGTACTTTACATAACATTTGTGAGGGGAAGGGTGAAAGGTTTACTCATACTTGGAGTGTGGAGGCCAAACGCCTGGCTTCTGAGTTTCAGCAGCCAGATACCAGAACTATTAGAGGGGCACAACATGTGGCAATTAGGATCCAGGATGCTTAGAGGGAAAAGTTTGAAAATGAAAATCATTAAATTTTGCTGCTGTGCTTGGGAAAGGAGATGTTAACAGCATGTGCTGTGCTACATGGTGGTTCTGTATGCAATTTTAGTGAAGATGAAGTGCTAGTTGACTTGTAGCTGTGATGACATGTACAGAAATGGGAACACAGATAAAGCTTGCTTCTTTTTGAAAAATTTGTGCTTTTTTTTTTTAAACAGAGAAAACACCACATGCATATATATTAATCCTGAGTGATGGTGGTGAACAGGGTGGGGGGCATTTATACCTCACAGCTGTGTATAATTCCAGCTGTAGCTTGACAAGCTGTGGGTGTGAATTGTTGAGGAATGAAAAAATTTGCAGTGAGCCTATAAGAATGTGTAGTGGGAGTTTTGGGAGTGCATGAGAAAGAATTCTGCACTTGCTGCAATGCGAGGTGGGCACAAATCAGGGCACTCTGCGATGTAATGAAAGAATGCAACAGATCTGTCTGACGCTCCAGAACATTGATTAGTGTCTCCATGGCTTCCCTATGGAAAGCATTATTCTCTTTTCAGTCTCAGTTCTCTCCCTATTTCCACTTTGTCATGGTTTCTCTCCATTTACTTTTATCATGTGTCTCTGGTTGGGAGTGCAGAATCACTTCATGAAACATGTCTGCCCTAGTGCATCTTGGTCATTTTCTTATGCATCGCAGATGGTCTGCTACAGTGCGAGGTGGGTCTTCCACAGTCATTTCTAGGGAGACAAAAGCAATATATTACTGTGAAACATACTATCATAAACAGATGGTTAAGGGTTAATGTCTCTTTTACCTCTAAAGGGTTAAGAAGCTCAGTAAACCTGGCTGACACCTGACCAGAGGACCAAGAGGGGGACAAGATACTTTCAAATCTTGTTGGAGACAAGTCTTTGTTTGTGCTGTTTGTTGTTGTTGGTTGTTCGCTCTCGGGACTGAGAGGAACGGGACATCATTCCAGGTTCTCCAAATCTTTCTGAATCAGTCTCTCAGGTTTCAAAATAGTAAGTAATAGCCAGGCAAGCTGGATTAGTCTTATGTTTGTTTTCTTAACTTGTAAATGTGTCAATGGGAACTATAGAGGAGGTACCGAAGGAATTAAGGGGCAAGGGGTTTTATTCCCGATATTTCCTAATCCCCAAAGTGAAAGGAGGCCTCCGGCCTATCCTAGACCTGTGAGGACTGAATAAATTCATGAAAAAGTTCAAGTTCCGCATGGTATCCCTGGGGATCATCATCCCTTCCCTGGATCCCGGAGATTGGTACACCGCTTTCGATATGAAGGACATTGCATTTTACCACATTGCAATTTACCCTCCGCACAGACGGTATCTACGCTTTGTGGTGAATCATCAACACTATCAGTTTAAGGTCCTTCCCTTTGGCCTCTTCACAGCTTCTCGGGTATTCACAAAGTGTATAGTGGTAGTCGCCGCCTCCCTCCGTCATTGTCGAATACATGTCTTCCCTTACCTCGATGACTGGCTTATTCGAGGGACCTCTGAGGCACAAGTCACCAGTCATGTGAGCATCATCAAGGACCTATTCATGCATCTAGGCCTGATAATCAATTTGGAAAAATCTACTCTAGTGCCTACGCAAAGGATAGAGTGCATCGGGGCCACTCTGGACTCCAATCTTGCAATGGCCAGTTTGCCTCTACCTCGTTTTCAGGCAATAGTCTCACTTATACAAAGACTTCAAAGCTTCCCGACAACCTCAGCTCGCACTTTCCTTGGCCTCCTCAGTCACAAGGCTGCATGCACATTCGTGACAAAGCACGCCAGACTGCGAATGCGTCCCCTTCAAACTTGGCTCACCTCAGCCTACCGTCCAGGCAGAGACCCCATAGATATTGTACTCACAATTCCACCGAGCATCCTTGGCTCCCTCGACTGGTGGCTGACATCGTCCCTGGTGTGTGCAGGTCTGCCGTTCCATCCACCACAGCTCTCTGTGTCCCTAACAATGGATGCGTCATCTCTCGGCTGGGGTGCTCACCTAGGGCACCTACACACTCAAGGCCTTTGGTCATCTCAGGAGTTGGCGTTACACATAAATGTCCGAGAACTGAGAGCAGTCCGACTGGCATGCCAAGCGTTCCAGCGCCATCTACAGGGTCGCTGTGTTGCAGTGTTCACAGACAACACAACGGCCATATATTACATAAACAAGTAGGGAGGGACATGATCCTCCCCCCTTTGTCGAGTGGCGATACAACGATGGGACTTTTGCATAGCCCACTCAATAGACCTGGTAGTGTCCTTTCTCCCAGGAGTCCGGAACACTCTGGCAGATCAACTGAGCAGATCCTTCCTATCTCACGAGTGGTCTATCCATCCGGACATTCTCCATTCTGTCTTCCAGAAGTGGGGGTTTCCCCACATAGACCTCTTTGCCTCCCGAGAGAACAGAAAATGCCAGGTGTTCTGCTCCCTGCAAGGTCGCTCCCCGGGCTCCCTCTTGGACGCATTCCTAATTTCTTGGAAGGGGCACCTATTTTATGCCTTCCCACCCTTTCCTCTCAACCACAGAGTCCTACTCAAGCTCCGCAGGGACAGAGCCCAACTAATCCTGATCGCTCCGGCATGGCCAAGACAGCATTGGTACACCCTGTTGCTTGACCTCTCTATGGCAGACCCGATCTCCTTGCCACTCTGCCTGAACCTGATAACACAGGACTTTGGCAGGCTTCACCACTCGGACCTGCAGTCCCTTCATCTGACAGCATGGCTGCTGTCTGGTTGAGTCAATCTGAGTTGACAGTACAGTATAAAAGGTGCTGCTGGGAAGCAGAAAGCCTTTCACGCGGACGACATATCTTGCCAAGTGGAAGTGCTTCTCCCACTGGTGCACTCAGCATAACTCTATCCCTGAAGGTGTATCGGTCCCCATTATCTTGTACTATTTATGGTCCCTCAAGGAGCAGGGCCTGGCAATCTCATCTATAAGGGTGCATCTTGCAGCTATTTCTGCCTTCCACTCTGGGAAAACTGGCAGTTCGATCTTTTCTTACCCCATAGTTTCCAGATTCCTCAAAGGCTTGGAGCGGCTGTACCCTCAGGTCAAGCGCCCGACCCCTACCTGGGATCTAAACCTGGTGTTAGCTAGGTTTATGGGTCCCCCGTTTGAGCCTTTAGCCACATGCTCACTGCTGTACCTCTTCTGGAAGACAGACTTCCTCATTGCTATCACCACGGCTAGATGAGTCTCGGAACTTCGAGCTTTGACTGTGGATCCCGCGTACACGGTATTCCACAAGGATAAGGTACAGCTGCGACCGCACCTGGCATTCCTCCCTAAGGTGGTCTCTGCCTTCCACGTTAATCAAGACATCTTCCTACCAGTCTTTTTCCCGAAGCCCCACTCATCGCGTCAGGAACAACAGCTGCATACTTTGGATGTCTGCAGGGCTCTCGCCTTTTATATTGAGAGGATCAAACCCTTCAGACGTTCACCTCAGCTCTTTGTAGCTGTCGCAGAGTGCTTGAAGGGTATGCCAGTCTCTTCACAACGGATTTCATCTTGGGTGACATCCTGTATCCGGACATGCTATGATTTGGCTCACATTCCGACTGGCCATCTCACCGCCTATTCTACTATGGCTCAAGCCTCATCTGCCACTTTCCTTGCCCATGTTCCTGGCCAGGAAATATGTCACGTGGCTACCTGGTCTTCCATCCACACCTTTGCATCACACTACGCATTGGTCCAGCAGTCCAGAGACGATGTCGTCTTTGGCTCCATGGTCTTAAATTCTGCAACGTCTCACTCTGACCCCACCGCCTAGGTAAGGCTTGGGAATCACCTAACTGGAATTGATATGAGCAAGCACTCGAAGAAGAAAAGACGGTTACTCACCTTTGTAACTGTTGTTCTTCAAGATGTGCTGTTCATATCCATTCCAAGAAGAGAGAGATACCTGGAAAAGCTAACGCCCATTTAGTTTGGGAAGCGCCAACAACACCGACCAATCTCAGTGACCAGCCTTGTACTGGACAGGCAATTCAGCTGTTAGGCAAGTTTAAAGATTTTGACATGAATGGAATTGTCACTTGGGCCTCTGGTTGATGATTTGGAGTTCACTAAGGATTGATGGATAGCTAACACTGTGCCTCCGTGTCTCTCCACGCGATAACCTTCTTTCCGCCACTCTCAAGTTCCTTCACTCCGAGGGTATTTGAGAGGCAATCTGGGCCTGGGGATCTTTGGTGGTATTGTGGTGTAATGAACTGCACTTGGTTGGGTTTTTTGGGGCGTTGGCCTTTATATGTCCCAGTTCATTACATTTAAAGCATCTCCCAACTGACTTGGTCCCTGGGCCGAGGTGGGTGCTGGGAGACTGGTGAGGTGGAACAATAGGGTGTCTGGGGCTTTCCTTGAGCATTTGGTGGGGGTTTTGTGTTGCCCCGGTGATAGGGTTTATTTTGGTTTGTTCTCCTCTGATATTCGCTCCCCTTGCTAGTATTTTTTTCTTGTCTGCCACTTCCACCCATTTGGCCTCCAATCTCCCCCACCTCGGTTACAGTTTTGGGCTTCCCATCTAGGATGTACCTTCCTATTTCCTATGGAACACCTCTATGAACTGCTCCTATTTGCTTTAGGGAAGGACAGCTCTGGTCAGAGATTGTTAGCATTTGCTCCTGATATCCAGGGCATCCAATTCTTTCAAGTCGTAGGCGTGTCGGAAATGGACTACACATCTGGTTTCCACCTTAGGCTCTTGAACTGCCAAACGGACATGCTCAGGGGTTAGCCCCATTCTGATTCTGGCCTTGGTTTGAAAAGTTATAATCGTTCATGTTTTCCCTAGGCATTTCAGCCGCCATCTCTGCTAAGGGGTCCACTGAGCTGTGGCCTCAGCTCTATCATGTACTGGTCCGTACAGATGTTGTACCCAAGGCAGACACCCTTTCCAAATTTCTAAGGCCTCAGTATCATCACCGCCCCTGTAGGTGGGAATTTTCTGGGATGGGAAACAGTCACCTGGAGAAGGGTTGTTAGGGTTGGCTGGTCTCATCTGCTTAAGCCTATGCTAACTCCAGTTCTGTTTCTCTCTCTCTTCCCTTCTGCCATCTCTTTTTTTTATCTCTATCTCTTTTTGTTTCGTCTCCAGTCTTTTTCTTTCATCCTTATGCTCTCCTGTAGGCAGCCTCTTTGGGGCTTCTCATCTGCTTCCAGCCTTGCCATTTCTGTTTAACTGCTTTCTGGCAACTCATTTTCTGCTTTCTTGGTGCTGGCCACACTACCTCTGCAGCTCAGGCTGCTTGTTTTACAAGATTTTTCTAACTAGCTATATACTGAGAGGTAGAAAAAAAAAGAAAAAAAACAATTCAACTTGTAAATGCCTTTTCTGGCTGTCGCTGGCTCACAGCTTGAAGCCTCCTCTTACAAAGACCCTTGTTAAAAAACTTAACACCTCTGCCTCAGGCTGCTTTCCAAGCAGCTAGAAACGAGAGAAAAAAAAATCCTACTGGTTTTGGAACCTAGAAATCCCAACACTCTCACAATTGTCAAGGTTTTTCCGCCACTCTTGGAACTTTAGGATTCAAGAGTGGGGACCGTGACGATCACTTTTAAGCTTAATACCTAGCTTAAATTGGTATGCTGCCACCAGTCAGAGTCTGTGTCTGGACATCTTCTGTTCCCATCCAAACCTTCCCTGGGGAACGCCAAGACACAAATCCCTTGGTCTTAAACAAGAGAATTAACCATCCCCTCTTTCCCCAGACTCTCCCCTCCTGGTGCCTTGAGAGGCTTACACGAATCCAAACTCTTGGATCTAAAACAAAGGAATTAAACATCCCCCTCCTTTCCCCCACCAATCCTGTGAGTTCAGACTCAATCTTGGATTATACAAGGAAAAATCAATCAGGTTCTTAAAAGAAGCTTTTAATTAAAGAAAGAAAGTAAAAATTATCTCTGAGGAAAGCTTTCCGGCGTATGTAGATTTGCATATTAGAACTAGAGGGACTTTCCCCTTCCAGCCTGATTCAAGTTACAGCAAACGAGGTAAAATCCTTCCAGCAAAAAGACACATTTACAAGTTAAGAAAAAACATAAGACTAATTCCGCTTGCTGGCTATTACTTACATATTTTGAAAGTGAGAGACTGATTCAGAAAGATTGGAGAAGCCTGGTGATGTCTGGTCCTCTCAGCCCAAGAGCGGAACACATACAAACAGACAAACAGCACAAAAAAGACTTCGTCCACAAGATTTGAAGTATCTTGTCCCCTTTGGTCCTCTGGTCAGGTGTCAGCCAGGTTACTGAGCTTCTTACCCTTTAGGTAAAAGGAACATTAACCTTAACCATCTGTTATGAACACCCCCAAATCTCAGACAGTGTGGAACCACACTGGCTGGTGATTTCTTCTAGAACTTTAGAATAAAAGATTATAAAAAAATGCTCCTTACATATATACTAATTATGTAACTACAAGACTTTTCACATTTTAAGGACAATTTTTAACTAGTTGATTCTGGGAAATTTCACGGGATGAGCTGATCAGCTACTTTGTTAGAAGCTCTCTGAAATGTGGTTTGAATTTCAAATTAAATCTGGAGAGCTAAACTCCATCGAAGCAAGTTTTTGTTGTTCCCTTGGCAGTATGAAGCACTTTAGCAAGCCATGTTCGGTTGTAGCTGGACAACGCTTCCTCATGTACTGCCATAAGCTTTGATGGCCTAGCTTACCAGGAATTACACGATCGCCACACATTCTTCCAACTGCATTACCGCAGTGCTTTCCCTCTCAGACAGTTTCTTGACTAGAAACACAGACAGGATGATTTTGATCCGGTCCATTCCGCCTTAAAACTGTCCTACCACGCTTCAGATCATCTTGGTTACTAGGAATGGTTTGCAAAGTCCGGGCCCTTGCCAAGGGTCAGACATTGATGTAGCCATTAACTGGGTAAAGGCCTTCTGACACGATTATTCACTATTACTGCACTTGGGTCTTTTGTCGTGTTCGTCAGTGGGGGCAGCGATTTGACGCGAGTGTGGGTGACAAATGCGCCTGTAATACTCGGACCAAGCCTAAGAAGGATATGACTTTTCTTTGACTTTGGGACAGCACTTTTGATAAGACATCTCACCTTGGCTAAGGCGGGGTATATGTTCCTTGACCACTGGATGTCCCTAGGTATCCCTCTGTTTGGCCTATTGACACTTTTAGCCTTAACAGTATGAGTCCTGGCGCCTGATGCTGCTCAAGACTTTTCCAGTATCGTTCTGCCAGAATCGCAAAAAATGGCACATCATCGAGGTAGGCAACGATTCTCCATCCTGCCTAGGTAGACCATCTACAAGTCTTTGAACAGTGTGGCGGGATGATTTCCAGCCTGAAAGGAATGCACATTAAAATTATACACCCTGCAGGTAATGAAGGCTGGACCTTTACTTTGGCAAGGGTTCATCTAGCCACTTGCAGTACCCCTTGTAAGTCTATTGAAAGCTGAACTGGGCTCTGCCATTTTCCAAAGCCTAATCAGTGCGTTGCATGGAATAGTTTCGGGACGAGTTACGCATTTAGCTACGGAGTCCATGCAAAGCATATTCCCATCTGTTGGAGTACTCAGATACAGAAGCCCATGCACATGTAAGCGGATATACCCATCTTAGCAGTTTTGATCCCTTCACTACAGCAGCTTGGGAGAGAGACACTCGTAGGTGGTTCCTAATTGGTGAGCATATTGTGTCAATGGAGCTGGTATGCCCGTTCATCCGTCTGGGGTGGTTGAGACAATCGGTTGCACGCTAGCACAGCTTCATGATCTGTGTGGGTGCAATGCTTCCTAAGGTTGTGGAGAGGGTCACCTCTTCCATGCCACCGTCATTTTTCCTTTGTAGTAGACACCTTCAGGCCACTCAGCTATCTTCTCCTGGCGCTAACGGACAACCTTTAAGTCTCTGGAATTATAAAAGCTTGAGAGATTAATTCATGGTAACTTAGTTGTGCAGGGGGAATGGGAATGTCTATGTAATGCCGTAACCTCGTGGCGTTCTGGTGAAACACCAAGGAAGAATGGCTCCTAAAAACAGTTGATTTAGTTCACGTTAAGGTGACCAGGAAAGCTCTTAAGCTTAGCCACGATATCCCAGTGCCATTCTGGGTGAACAGAACATAGACAGTTGGGGAAGTCTTCCACTGGAGGGATGGGCAGGATGTTGCTAATTATGTCGGTCTTGTGAGGGTGCCATAAGAGTGGGAAAGCCCGCCAGACCAGGTCAAGCCCCTCCTCCAGCCGACTCCTATAATTGAGGTCCCATTTCAGCGAGTAGCTGTGGATATTCTGGTCCTTCCCAAGACCCAGAGGGAAGCAGGTACACTACTGACTTTCGGTGGACTTTGCTACCTGCGATGGGCCGAAGCAGTACTAAAGGCAACACCAGGCTAAAACTGTGGTGCCAGGCTTAGCAGACATTTTTGCCAGGGTATGGTGGCCCTGCCGACATGCCTGACAGATCAGGAACTAGATTTCCGTGGCAGACTGCATGAAAATCTGGGGAAGCTCATGGGTGAATCACTGGTTGCCACCCCTTACCGTACCATCAACATCAATGGCCTGGTGATAAGGTTTAATGGACTTGGGGGCATGATACATAAATCGTAATGAAAGCACATCCACATTGGGACCGTAGTGTTAGCAGGCAGTTGCTTTGTGCCCTACGGGCTGTACACATCCCATTTAAGGGTTTTCACCATTGAACTTGTGGTACTGTCACGAGGTTGAAGGGCCAGTTACGGCTGTGAAAGCAGCAATGTGAGGGGTTTACGCTCTCGCAGGAACTAACATTTCTAGACTTTGTAACGCACCTACAAAGCACCTCCGACATTCTTTAGCCCTTGCTAAAGAAAACCTAAAGAATGCTCAGGAAGAGAAAAAGCCTGGCATGATAAACGATACAGAGAGCGTCCTTCAATGGTAGGGAGACCAGTTAGGTCTTGAAGGCGCAACAGGCCTAGTGGAAGCACGCACACTCACATCGCGAGAAAAGCGGCCACTTTCCACACACCACACACCCCTTACTCGAACACACCCACACACACAACACACACACACCCCACACAACAACACACACACACACACACACCCCCCACCCACAACACACAACCGGAACACACACCACCACACACACACACTGGTTCCAAGAGGCCTGGGCTGTAAATATCTCATAGCATTCCCATCTCCACCCTAAATGCCTAAAGTGTACCCTGTTAATTCTCTCCTTTTTTCCAGAGAATAAGTTGTCAGTTTATTCATGCTTCATGGAAGTATGATGCTGAGTGCTGAAGGTTCTATCTACGTAAGGAAAAGTAGCGGTGGATGGAGCCAAGGTGACCCTACCACTCCCACAACCTGATGTCTGCGAGCGTGCAACCACACAGACACACCACTACACCACATACGCACATGCTGCACTCAGCTTACCTCATTGTTCTCACCACCCCAGGACGGACTGACGGCATACCACTCATTTGACACAGATAATGCTCAATCCAATTAGAACCCACCCTAGTCGAGTGGTCTCCACATGCCAAGCTGCTGTCGGAGGGAGATCCCAAAACATGCTACAGATGGTATAAATCGCCCTCTACTGCAGGGCATCTCTATGGTTCTAGTACTTCCAACAGATGGGGAAATATCGCTTTTGCATGGACTACGGTAGCTAAATGCTGTAACTCGTCCGAAAACTCTCCAATGCCACGCAGCCGATGAGCTATTGGAGAAATTGGGCACAAGCCAGTGTCATCTCTACATAGACTTAACCAAGGGGTACTGGCAAGTACCGCTAGATGACTCCTCAAGGAAAGGTCAGCCTTCATCAACCCATGCAGGGGTGTATGAATTTGATGTGCTTCCTTCAGCTGTGCGAAATGCACCGCCACCTTTTTCCAAAGACTTTGTAGACCGATCTCCCTAGCAGGATTGGGAGATATACAGTGCCCTACGCTCGATGAGGTGGCCATTTTTTTCTGATTCCTGGGCAAACGCCTGGTAACACACGCTCTTGAGCACCACCTCAGTGCAACAGGCAGGCACTCAACGTTAAGGCTAAAAACTTAAAGAGGCCAAAACAGAGTGCTAAAGTGGCTTCATACTGCCAAGGGAAACAACAAAAAACTGCTTCGATGGAGTTTAGCTCTCCAAGATTTTCATTTTGAAATTCAACACATTTCAGGAGCTTCTAACAAAGTAGCTGATGCGCTCTCCCGTGAAAGTTTCCCAGAATCAACTGGTTAAAAATTGTCCTTAAAATGTGAAAAGTCTTGTAGTTTTACATAATTAGTAATATATGTAAAGGTGCATGTGTTTTATTAATCTGTTTATTCTAAAGTTCTAGGAAGAAATCACCACCAGTGTGGTTCTACACTGTCTGAGATTTGGGGGGGGTGTCATAAACAGATGGTTAAGGGTTAATGTCTCTTTTACCTCTAAAGGGTTAAGAAGCTCAGTAAACCTGGCTGACACCTGACCAGAGGACCAAGAGGGGGACAAGATACTTTCAAATCTTGGTGGAGACAAGTCTTTGTTTGTGCTGTTTGTTGTTGTTGGTTGTTCGCTCTCGGGACTGAGAGGAACGGGACATCATTCCAGGTTCTCCAAATCTTTCTGAATCAGTCTCTCAGGTTTCAAAATAGTAAGTAATAGCCAGGCAAGCTGGATTAGTCTTATGTTTGTTTTCTTAACTTGTAAATGTGTCTTTTTGCTGGAAGGATTTTTACCTCTGTTTGCTGTAACTTTGAATCTCAGGCTGGGAGGTGGGGGGAGTCCCTCTAGTTTATATGAATCTGACTACCCTGTAAAGCATTTTCCATCCTGATTTTACAGAGATAATTTTTACCTTTTCTTTCTTTAATTAAAAGCTTTCTTTTTAAGAACCTGATTGATTTTTCCTTGTTATAGAATCCAAGGGATTGAGTCTGAACTCACCAGGGATTGGTGGGGAGAAAAGGAGACGGGGTGGTTAATTCTTCTTTGTTTTAAGATCCAAGGAGTTTGGATCAGTGTAAGCCTCTCAAGGCAACCCAGGGAGGGGAGAGTCTGGGGGGAAAAAGAGGGGGATGGTTAATTTCTCCTTGTTTTAAGACCCAAGGGATTTGTGTCTTGGGTTCCCCAGGGAAGGTTTTGGGGGAACAGAAGATGTGCCAGACACAGACGTCTGACTGGTGGCAGCATACCAGATTTAAGCTAGTATTTAAGCTTAAAAGTGATCGTGCAGGTCCCCACTTCTTGAACCCTAAAGTTCAAAGTGGGGAAAAAACCTTGACACATACATACAGGAATCACTGTGTACATTGAAATACACCACTGCTAAGAAATCACTGTTTTGGTGACAAAAGTCAAGCACCCATGGTGCACAACAACCCAGCAATGGTGAGGACATGTAGGGTTAGAGGGTTTATTGCATGCACTCATTTGGAAAAGGGATAGTATTAAGGGAGGGCACCCAACACACAAACACAGCCACTGTAGTACTTTTCTGTGCCCTCAATCTGCTTTATGCATTGTCAAAGCAAAGCAACTTACCAGAGCTCTGCTCTTCTGCTTCTGCCGCAGCAGACAGTGGCTGCTCACACTGGCTACCCACCTCCAGAGCAGAGAAGGGGTCCCGAATGCACGCAGCAACGTTCTCCACAGCTTCCTCAGCCTCCTCCTCTTCATCTATGACCTCCCCCTCCTGGTGAGGACCACTTTCTACTGCCTCCAGACATGAAGAAGTATCCACTAGGCTCTTTGCAGTGGAGGTGAGGTCACCACTTAGGTTGCATCCAACACACTGTAAAAACAGCAGCTTTGGGGTGCAGCACCAGACCAATGGTTTGCCTCCCTCACCTTGTGGTATGTGTTCCTCAGCTCCTTCATCTTTGCTCTGCACCACAGGGTGTCCCTGATACGCCCCTTCTCCTACAAGCTACATGCAGTGTGCTTGTAAGTATTGAAATTCTTATGGCTGGAACACAGCTGGCACTGCACAGCCTCCTCTCCCCAAACACTGATCAGTCCAGTAGCTCGGCACTGCTCCAAGCAGGGGATCGTTTGCTACATGGAGAAGCCATGGTCACCTGGGCAGAAGAGCACTGATAATAGGAAAGGGAGTTTCAGACTTCCCGGGGCTTTATAGGGGGATGGGAGGACATCCATTTACCTGGCATCAGAGCAGCGAAGGTGTTGGCCAGAATGGTCACTTTTGGAACTGTGGGATATCCTCCAGAGGCCAGAAGGTGTTTATACAGGAAGAATGTGTCTTCACTTTCACAACAATGCAAAAAGAACAGCGGAAAGAGCTGTATGCCTCTTGTGAAAATGGTTTTCTTTTGGTAGTGAAACTTCTGAGTTTCACTGCAAAAAGTCATTAACAAGTTTAGACACGCCCACTTTTTGTGCAAAAAAAGGACATTTTGCACTTTAAATAGCAAATGTAGACATGGCCTAAGTTTTACTGGACCAAATTGTGTTGGTGACAGGGTCGGCTCAAGGCACCAACACTCCAACTGCGTGCTTGGGGCGGCATGCCGCGGGGTGCGCTCTGCCGGTTGCCAGGAGGGTGGCAGGCGGCTCCGGTGGACCTCCCGCAGGTGTCCCTGAGGAGGGTCTGCTGGTCCCGCGACTCCGGTGGAGCATCCGCAGGCACGCCTGCGGGAGGTCCACCGGATCCGCAGGACCAGCGGACCCTCCGCAGGGAGATCCACTGGAGCCGCGGGACCAGCGAGTGGCAGAGCGCCCCCCGTGGTGTGCCGCTGTGCTTGGGGTAGCAAAACGGCTAGAGCCAGCCCTGTCTGGTGAGAGACAAGCTTTTGAGCTTACACAGAGCTCTTCTTCAGGTCTGAGAAATGTACATAGAGTGTCACAGCTAAATACAAGGTGGAACAGATTGTTTAGCATAAATACTTAACCTCCTTTCCTTTCCCCCCTATAACTGGAGGGGTGTTAATGGGCCACTTCACCTTGAATGGTCCCTTGAACTATGTGTTAACTACTTATGTTAATCTATTCCATCTTGTATTTAGCTGTGACACTCTGAGTACATTTCCCAGACCTGAAGAAGAGTTCTGTGTAAGCTCGAAAGCTTATCTCTCTCACCAACACAATTTGGTCCAATAAAAGGCATTACCTCACACACCTTGTCTTTCTAATATCCGGGACCAAAACAGCTGCAACAACACTGCAAACTCCACTGTGGTCAGTCTGTTACCTTTTATGATAAGGGCTCTTATTTGCTTACAGGGGTCAGAGCAGGGGGTGAGCAGTGTAATGAGATCAGAATGCTTACTGGAATTGGGACGGAGGGAGGGAGCGTGGGCTTGGTAGATGGGAAGAAGAATCAAGTTCAGATACAGTTCATTTGTATGGAGTAGAAAATGGACTTCTTAAGATTATTATCAATGAGACTGAAGCAAAGGCTAAGAAAAAATTCTTAACACACTAAACATACTCGGATTTCATAGGTTAAGAATATTTGAGCTTATCTGGAACCCTAATGGTATTAATGAATTTCAGTTCAGGAAAACCTAAAGCATAAATGACACCATAACATATTGTCTTCATTATTATTATGTCCATACGGTAATGTACAATTCAAGGAATAAAAATTAGAGATTTGCAGATGGTTAAGTATGGAAACAATAGATGCAGATATATTGATTCTTATAAATGAAAATGATATTTTGTAGCTAATATAACCAAGTATAATGCTGGACTGAAATGGGCTGAACTATTCTTAAATAATATGAGTGGTCAGTTGACCTTGGTTTTAATTTTGATTAACAAAGGCCTTGACTTCTACACAAATATACATAATAAGTGAACACCTTCAGGGCATTAGTTTCATGCGCTCATTGAAATTCCTCAAGTAGCCCATCTGAAATTTCTCTTTGGCTGATAATAGATAGCTTGTAAGTTGTTTCTATGCTCTCATGGCAAAGAAAGTAACTATGAATTAGATGTACCATGATGCTAATCACAAGTACAGACTGGTTACATTTAAGATGCTCAGAAGCATTCAAACTTTCCACTGATGTGGGCTATTCATAATAGTAAGAGGGTTTGCCATTTTTAAAACAGTACTATAAATCCATGTTCAGTGCTCACCACTTTCAGTGCCTTGTGTGTGTTGATACTTTTACAGAGCTTAGAGAAGCCATTTAAGTCTCTGGCAAAATCAGTAGGGTTTTTTTTATTTTTTTCACTACTTTGGTGTTACCCCTTTTGGCATTTCATAGATTATCAGGGTTGGAAGGGACCTCAGAAGGTTATCTAGTCCAACCCCCTGCTCAAAGCAGGGCCAATCCCCAGACAGATTTTTGCCCAAGATCCCTATGGCCCCCCTCAAGGACTGAGTTCACAACCCTGGGTTTAGCAGGCTATGGCTCAAACCACTGAGATATCCCTCCCTTCAACTTCAAAGGAGTCCTTTCCATGTGTGGAGGTATTGTCACAGGCCTTGGAAATGCAATAATCACTTTGCCATCCCATGTTGTGTAGGTCCCTAGCTCCCCAGGCACTAAAGGAGGAGACAAAACTTCTCCTTCCTGTTCATAGTCTTCCTATGAATGCCCAAAGCCAATTCAATACAGGATTTACTATTTCAGTTTTGCTACTCTGTATGTATGTTTCTTTCTAATATCACCTAGTAGTCAAGATCTGAAGTTATTCTAGGTCTTCCTGGAAATAGAAATAGCAATACATAGAACATTAGATGTTTTCAAAGTCCTATACCAAGATTCGTGCTATAAGCCCCACAAAGCTTCTGTAACACAAATGTTATGATGCTTGTTTTACAGGTAGGCCAATGCAGACACTGAACTTTATGTGACTTGCAAAAGGTAATGGTGCTAGTCAACAGAGCTAGGAATAGCATTCAGAATTCTTGGCTCCAAGGGCCAGATCCTCAGAACAGGAGCAAGTGTGGCACAAAAGGGATTTACGATACCCTGTAGAGGCAGTGCATTAGGCTATCACTTCTTTATCTCCCTAGGGGGAGGAGGTTAATTCCTGTCTTAAGGACTAGGGTCCGACCCTCTTGTGCTATTCAGGGCATCTGTCCCATTATGGGGAGAAGAGGGGGGTCAAAACAATCCAAGCCAAAGAGTCCATATGCAGCTGCAGCACACATAAAGCAAAGTCTTAGGCCTTCAGGAAGCCAAATGGGTGTGGGGGAAGAGAAAAGTACCAGCCATTCTACTATCTGGGAGCGGTTAGGCAGCCAAGACTCCCAAGCCATTTTCCTTCTCAGTCACCCCTGCTTCCAGGGTCTACGGAAATCTTGTTACAGTTCTGCTTATTCAGAGCGCTTTCCCGCAATGAGCAATGATCTTCCCTTTTATGGACCCACCTGTGACAGGCCTCACAGGTGCATGGGATTGGGGCTGAATGTGTTCAGAGTCTCTCTTTAACCCTTCCTGACTTGGATGGGGCTCTGCCCCATCAGATACACCATCTCTCAAGACAGAGCTCAGGATCCCACCATCTGATCCTGACCCCCCCACTGCCTGGGGAAAGAAGTCCACATTTCTGTGTTTTGCTCCAGTCAGATGTTGTGCTCTAAAATTATAGAGCTGGAGAACTAAGTACCACTGCTTAATACATAGGTTTCTGCTTCATTGTGTTTAATCACCAGAGGAGGATATTGTCTGTAATGAGGGAAAAGGCGTTACCCAGTAAATAATAGCTAAGATATTCTATGGTACATTTGACTACTAGAATCTCTTTTTCTATCATGGAATAGACCTTCTCCCTGGAGAACAGCTTCCTATTTAGGTACAGAACAGGTTGCTCCTCACCATTCGCCTCTTGAAACAGTACAGTAGCCAGGCTAACATCAGAAGAATCCATCTATAAAATGAACTCCTTTGAAAAATCTGGGCTGAAGAGAACAGTTTCCTGGACCAACTGTTTTTCTAGATATTAAAGGACTTCTCCAGTTGTTCCAGTGGACCTTCTTTGGACTACCACCTGTTATTAGATCTGTCGGAAGAGCTGCAAATGTGGCAAAATGAGACCACCTGTAATAATCAGCTAGTACAAAGAAGCATCTTACCTGTTTTTTCATTTGAGGGATGGGACATGCCAATAATGCCTGCACATTGCTAATTACATAAAGAACAGAAGAACAGCCATACTGGATCAGACCAAAAGTCCAGTATCTTGTCTTCTGACAGTGGTCAGTGCCAGGTGCCCCAGAGGGAATGAACAGAACAGGTAATCACCAGGTGACCCACATCCTGTCATCCATTCCCAGCTTCTGGCCAACAGAGGCCAGAGACACCATCCCTGCGCATCCTGGCTAATAGCCGTTGATGGACCTATCTAGATCTTTTTTGATCTCTGTTATAGTCTTGGCCTTCACAACATCCTCTGGCAAGGAGTTCCACATGCTGACTGTGTGTTGTGTGGGAAAAAATGCTTCCTTTTGTTTGTTTTAAACCTGTTGCCTATTGATTTTATTTGGAGACCCCTAGTACTTTTGTTATGAGAAAGAGTAAATAACACTTCCTTATTTACTTTCTCCACACCAGTCATGATTTTATAAACCTCTATCATATCCCCCTTTAGTTGTCTCTTTTCTGAGCTGAACTCTTTCCCAGTCTGATTAATCTCCCCTCATATGGAAGCCGTTTCATATCTCTAATCGTTTTTGTTGCCCTTTTCTGAACCTTTTCCAATTTCAATATATCTTTTTTCAGATGGGGAGACCACATCAGCACTCAGTATTCAAGATGTGGGCATACCATGTGTTTATATTTATGTAATATGATATTTCTGTCTTTTATCTATCCTTTTCTTAATGATTCCCAACATTCTGTTTGCTTTTTTGACTGCCACTGCACATTGCGTGGATGTTTTCAGAGAATGATCCACAATGACTCCAAAATCTCTTTCTTGAGTGGTTACAGCTAATTTAGACCCCATCATTTTATATGTATAGTTGGGATTATGTTTTCCAATGTGCATTACTTTGCATTTATCAACATTTAATTTCATCTGCCTTTTTGTCGCCCAGTCACCTAGTTTTGTGAGAAGCCTAAGTTGGCCTCCCCCCACGTTATACCCCAGTAAGTAACTTCTTGACTGGCCAACTTGCGTTTTGCTGGATTGGGTATGAGGCCTGCCTCAGCCAATGGCTCAAATTTGTCATATATGGTCATCCCTGCTGGTGCTATACATCACTATATTGCCCAAATTTGCAGCAGCATACTGCTGATGATGCCTGATCACCTTGTCCATTAAACTTTGTAACATTGTGGCTGCTTTGTGAAAGTTCAAGGATGTCCAGAAGTGAAAGAGTTTAAAGGGTTTTGAGCAGGCTGTCTTTTCTTGTGATCCAGGAGACAAGGGGATCTGCCAATACTCTTGTGTAGAATCTAAGATAATGAGATTCTTGGCAGACTCTAAACATTCCAATAACTTGTCCACCTGTGTCACCAGATATGCATCAAAGTTCAAAATATCACTCACTTTTCAAAAGTCTATAGAGAAATGCGTTGGTCCACCAGGTTGTGTGTCAAAGACAGTGGGACTTCACTAGTCAGTTTGAGATCCTCAACTACCCCCAAGTTCAACATAGCCTGCAGTTCCTCCCAGACTGTTGCCTACATCTTCCAGGTTAAAGGGGTAAGGGTTCTCTCTAATCAGCTGTCTTGAAGTGGTGATGTGTCAGCTGGGTCCAGCTAGGTGCAGAGGAGACTACATAGGGGAAAGTTTCAACAAACTATAAGACCTGGGCCCTTTGTTCATGTAGGAATTTGGCACCCAGCTCCATTTGTGAATGGGTGTTGAGGCCCCCATTCCGTGGGTAAGGAGTGGTGCACATCTTTTCTCTGGTTTTCCAAGACTTCAACAGGTTCACATGGTAAAGACAGGTTTTCTTCTGCCTCCCGGGCAGGTGGACCTTGTAGTTTACAGGTCCAACCTGGCAAACCACTTCAAAAGACCCTTGCTATTTGGCTAGCAATTTGGATTCTATGTTGGGGAGTAGTAGCAGTACTCAGCCTCTAAGCTGGAAAGTCCATGGGCATGCACAGTGGTTATTTGTTTGTCCTTGCACTTGCTGGACTACCAACAGCTTTTCATGAACAAAATCTCCCAACTTCTTGAGATGCTTCCTGGGCTGGAGAACTTACTGGGCTGTATTGGTTACCTTTAGATCCTCTGCTTCTGAGCGCTCACATAGGAGATCTAATATTCTGTGATGCCGTTGCCTGTATAACAGATCAAAGAGAGAGAACCCAGTGGAAATTTGTGGTATCTCCCTATCACAAACAAAAGAGGAGAAAGTAATTGGTCCCAATGCTTGGGATCAGAGTATACAATTTTTTTTAGCACCATCTTTAGATTTTTGTTGAATCTCTCAGGCAATCCATCTTTTTGTGGATGATAGACAACTTGGTATTCAATGGAGAGTATAGCTCATGCATTAACTGGAATGTAAAGTTGGCCTCCTGATCCAGCACTATTTCTCACGGGATCCCTACTTCAGAAGAGAGTTTCATGAGCTCTAGGGTGACCTCTGTCACCTTTTCTCAGAACATAATGGCATGGCCTCTGGATGTCAGGTGCTATAGTTTACAACTGCAAGAAAGAGCTGATGGCCATGCTTCACTCTTTCCCAGGGGGCCTACAATATCCATTCCCATTCACTCACAAGAAGTTTTGATATAGAGGAATGGATCAGGGGGACCTTTGGGGTAGCTAATTGGCACTCAGGACAGGAGGCACAATATTCTTTGAACTCCTGGTGGACTCCAGGCCAGTAGAAATAGGCTAATACACAGGACTAGGTCTTCTTCTGGCCTAAGTGCCCTGCACAAGGAATGTCACTGTACTGTGAGGAGACAAACACAAAGAGCTATGGTGTAAGAAACAACTAGAGTACTCCCCAACCAGGGAGTGGCTGCATTTATTAGGCTCCTTGCTGCAACATATTCTTGTCCTCTCTGGTAACTGTAGAGAATGAGGAATTCTATAACCACTCCACATCTTCTTTTCTTTATCATAAAAGATTAAAACTTAAATTCCAAACCAGTATATGTACACATGACAATTCAAAGTAACCTTTGAATTCCTTAAAACTATTTGCATTACTATGTCCCCTTCTCAGTTGCATTTAAATAGTCCTGAGCGGTACTCTAAAGATCATATCTTTGAGGGAGTCTGATCAGTCTCCCAAACCTTGTCCCCGCTTCTGTTGAGTTTGTGTGTGAAGACCTTGAGGAGGAGGTTCACTTCCTGACAGCACTTGTATATCCCAGATCCTCTCCTTGTTGTGCTGGTAGATATTGAAAATGAACCCTATTGCTCTGGAGAAGTCCTTGTGAAGTCTCTACTAGGTACAATCTAGGAGTTCCCACCAATTTCTGAACTCCAAATTTCTGGGAGCTTTTGAGCCAAACTTTGTTCTCTGCTTTCCCTCTCTCCAGTTGTACACTATTTTTATATTGTAAATTCAGTCTGAATTCTTTTACATTTGTGTCTTTTCTCTTTACTGTGCAATATTGTCTGATGCATTCTCCGCTGTGCTGCTAGCATGTAAATCACATTGCTGTTTCTTTATGGTTTCTTATATTCTCACTTATGCTACAACTTTTGCTCATGTGAGATCTGGGTCCAACTGAAGCTGTGCTGATAAATTATTGTTTCTTATACCAAGAAGTATCTCGTCTCTTGTTAGTTCTTCTTCTGACATTCCATATTTGCAATGTTCAGCAAGACTATGAACTGGTGAGTGAGATAATATCTTCTATTGGACTATGTTCAGCAAGACTATGAACAAGGTGAGTGAGATAATATCTTCTATTGGATCAACTTCAGTTGATGAAAGAGACATGCTTTCAGGTTTACAATGATCTGAAGAAGAGCACTGTGTAAGCTTGAAGGCTTGTCTCTTTCACCAACAGACAATATTACCTCCCTCACCCGTGTCTCTAATATCCTGGGTCCAACACAGTGACAACAGTGCAAACAAAATCCAGAAATAAAAGACTCAGCTGTTTTCTCATGTTCCTGGCATCTTCCATTAAATTTGACCCTTTCATATATAAAATTCTGTCTGCCTATGGAATGGGCATCAGAAATTGCTTTCACTTTGGAGTATTCTTTCTTTTGATCATTAGTGAGAGGCAGAACAAATAGGAGGTCATCATCAGTGTGACTCAAGGCATATATCAGGGTATTTATCTGGTATTTTTGTGCTTTGTCTGTTAAACAATAAGCCATCCAGAATCACTTAAATCTACAGATCTGGTAAGGCCAGCTGCCTGAATTGCCAAAATCAAACTTCTTTAACAGAGTTGTGCACTATGGGTTACATTGCTGCACTGAGACAGGGCTCTGCCTCCTTCCTGCTGCTGCTTTCAAAGGAGTCACCCCCTGATTTTCCACTTTCACCACTCTGGCAGTCTGGGGTTAGCTTCTCTTTCCTTTACTCCATATAGAGGTGTGGGTTCGAATCCCACTTCTAATACCATCTACTGAGAGGAGATTAACATAAAGGACCATGATTTAAGCAGCAAATAGAGAACTCCCCAACCAGGAAGTTCCTATGTTTATTAAGCTCCCTGCTGTAACACACCCTGGTCCTTTCTGGTAACTGTGGAGGACCAGAAACTCAATAACCCCTACAAAGTCATGAGCTAACTGCAGGAGTTCTTGGGGGTACATTTAGGGTATCAATAATTGGGTTATTACTTCCCCAGTCTATCTATCATGTTGGATGCAATATAAATGCTCTTTCTAGAGTATGAATTGCGGCCACTGCCTCTCTCATTGGGGGTCTATCACCTCATCATTCACAGCATCAATTTGATCATAGGCCCAGCTTGCCATATGATCTCCTCTTTGTTCACAAACTTTATCTGTGTCACAAGTCAGGACCTCCAAATCTGGCAATGATAGTTCCTTGGCTACTGCTTCTGTCAGTGACCTGGATGAGCTTCAAACTCCCCTCAAGGGGGTCGTCTGATTCTCCTAACCTAGCTAGTGCTGCTAGTCCAGGACCTAATCCGAGTGCCAGGACTGGGTCAGTGGCTGCAGTCTCAGACTTTCCCAGCTCATGAATAATTTCCCTGGAGTACCACCAATCCAGACCAATAATGGCAGGATAAGCTAATGTTGAGGATAGAGATTCTAGAAGGGCATCCTTATGCCAGCCCACTGTTAACCATAGTCACCTGCTGGTGTAGGCATTCGTAATTCCATGTATTCATTAGAGGAAGATTGTCTCCCTTGGGGTCCCTTACCTCCCTACTAAGGGAGTTGGTACCAAAGTCTGACTACATCTAGAGTCCAACAGACCTTGCACTTTCATCGCATTGATCCATACACAGGGACTGTTATTTTGATGGGTCCTTTCTTTTGTTCTCTGCTCTTTGCTGTCCATACCTGGGCATACTTACACTCCATAGGGGGCATTCTCTTTGGATGTATCCTGGTTGCCCACATGAGAAACAGGTCATCATGTTGTGGTCCAAACTCTTGTCTGCTGACAACCCTGTCAGTGGAAGGGATTTAGCATATAAGTCAATAGTATGTGCCCCCTCCCCACCCCAAGTAGTGGGAGCCAATTGCCCTGGTTAAGTTTTGCTCAGGAGCTTTCAATCTTCCTCTAATTTACCCATGTGTCAGGGTTGGATGTGCTCTATGATGACAATCCCAGCTCAGTGGAATAGCTCGTAGAGGTTTGTTCTAGGTGGTATAGATTAGAACATTGGTATAGATTAGAACATTCTCTATACATGAGCCCTTCCTTTCATAGTCATTTAAATGTCAGTAAATCATAACCTTCTTATAAATAATAATAATTATTATTAGTAGCACTGATACCATGTACACTTAGGGCATTTAATAAATAATTAACTAATACCAACTCAAATCTTGGTGGACACATATCTAGTAACACATAATCAATGAAAGAATCATCTAACACTATTTGATACTTGTTCATCTATTAATCAAAAGAAGTATGTTCTGTAATATGCCTCTTTCTGTACAGTTGCTCCTAAATATTAAGTTGATCTTATTAGGTTATTCCACAATGGTATAAAGTCAGAATTAATAGGGCTGAAGATTGTAAGCGTGTTCACAAGATACCCAGAGTTACAGCAAAGGTTGCCCTTTCTAATACCTTTGTTTCTTATAGTTCTAGTTTGCATTTGACAAATTTTAACTGTTGACATTATTCCTTTTCCAGGTCCAGTCCTGTCAATGAAACTTTGGGACATTCAAGGAATGAAGGGTCTGTGTCACCAGGTTTTGTCTATCTCAATATATTTGTGGGGTGGTTGTGTACTAAATGGTATGATAAAAAAAGAGCTAGATATGACAGACTGCACCACTGTGCAGAGGAATAAGGGAGAGCAAGAATACCTTTTATACCCCTAGATTCTATCTGAATGCTGAGTGACTACTTACTCCACACTGACACACATGGACAGGGTGTGGGTGGGGAACAGGTAGAGCCTTGACTCCGCCTCCCTATGTGCCAGCCAGTTCAGCTGAGCCAGCACAGTGTGTGTGTGTGTGTGTGTGTGTAAGTTTGCTGGTACAGCCAGCAACAAATTATTGCTTCGTACCGCCATTCCTTCTCCTCTCCCTACCCCCATTCAAGTTCTCACAGCACAGACACGGATGGAATTGTGCCTTGATTGAGCATCTCAGAGACAAAAATGCCTCCGAAGGCTACTGCAGAGAAGGTGCATTTTATGAACTACCCTTTGTTCAGGGCTGTGCCTAAATTCTGACTAACTCTTTATTATATGTGACTAGATTTAAAAAAAAAAAAATCTAAGCACTGTATAGGTTCAGGCACATTTCTACAAGAACATTTTGTTGTGATGGTCCCTTTGAGCCTGGTTCTTTGCAAGCTTACAATTTTCCCCAAGATGAACACCACTGACTTCAATTACTCCTGATTTACACCATTGTGATTGCCTGATTCTGCACTATTGAAATCAATGGCAGTTTTACCATTGACTTCAGTGCAGGAAAAATCCTTGAGACAGAAGAATCAGGCCTATGCCATTAGCCTTATCAAATGTCAGTATACATATATAATAGCCAGAAGGAAATATGCTTCTCACCTCTAAAATGGCACATTTGAAATGTTTCTCAAAGTCCTAAGGTAAAAATAAACATTCTGCATCAGCTGTTCTATCAGTGTCAGGAACACCCCACTGGAAATTTCAGGTCATCCAAGTCATTGGAATGAGATGGAATCTCTCCCAGAGAAGAATGTTTTCCTTCTGACTTCTGCTTTTCCATTTGAAACATTTAAACAGTATAGTGTTGTCATAAACAGATGGTTAAGGGTTAATGTCTCTTTCACCTGTAAAGGGTTAAGAAGCTCAGTGAACCTGGTTGACACCTGACCAGAGGACCAATGGTTGGACAAGATACTTTCAAATCTTGGTGGAGGGAAGTCTTTGTCTGTGTTGTTTGTTTTGTTCATTGTTCGCTCTTGGGGCTAAGAGGGACCAGATGTACACCCAGGTTTTCTCCAATCTTTCTGAATCAGTCTCTCATGTTTCAAAATAGTAAGTACTAGCCAGAAAAGGCGGATTAGTCTTATGTTTGTTTTCCTTAACTTGTAAATGTGTCTTTTGCTGGAAGGATTTTTACCTCTGTTTGCTGTAACTTTAAATCTCAGGCTAAGGTGAGGGGGAGTCCCTCTAGGCTATATGACTCTGAATACCCTGTAAAGCATTTTCCATCCTGATTTTACAGAGATAATTTTTACTTTTTCTTTCTTTCATTAAAAGCTTTCTTTAAGAACCTGAGTAATTTTTTCCCTTGTTTTAAGACCCAAGGGGATTGGGTCTGAACTCACCAGGGACTGGTGGGGGGAAAAGGAGGAAGGGAATGGTTAATTCCTCTTTGTTTTAAGAGCCAAGGAGTTTGGATCTGTATAGCTTCCCAAAGCAACCCAGGGAGGGGAAAGTCTGGGGGCGGGGGAAAGGAGGGGGGATGGTTTATTTCTCCTTGTTTTAAGACCCAAGGGGTTTGGGTCTTGGGTTCCCCAGGGAAGGGTTTGGAGGAACAGGAAGTGTGCCAAACACTATATTTTTGGCTGGTGGCAGCGTTATCAGATCTAAGCTAGGAATTAAGCTTAGAAGGGTCCATGCAGGTCCCCATCTTTGGACGCTAAAGTTCAAAGTGGGGAAAAAACCTTGACAAGTGTCCTTAGGACTTTTTGGTTTAGGTTTAAAATATGGGTTGAGAAATATCAAATAGTTTTACTGTAGTGAATCCCCAGCATGAAATGGAAAACAACTTTCTTGTTCTTACCACTAATTTCAACATCCAAGAAGTATGTAAACCAACTCACAACGCTTGCAAGGATTTTAGTAATAGATTTGTTGTCCCAGCTAAAATGATCAATTTCAGATTCTTTAAATGAAGCCACTGACTGACTACATCATTAAGATTTGCAGCTAAGAGAAGGCTTCCAAAATCTCAGACTTTCACTCTCAGTAACTTGAATACAGAATTTGGAAATAAATGTATTTTGAAAGGTATAAGATATGAAATACTTTTACATTTTAAAAATCAGGGCAGGATTCCTAGACAATGAACTCTGGGCAATCTCTGTGTAATCTTAAGAACTGCTGAGGTTAGTAGATATTTTTAACCTCTTCATGCTAATGTTGCAATGTGCTGTTGCTAGATTTTTGACAACAAATGTTCCATTGTTAGCAAGATTTTAAAAGTGCTATCATATTAGCCTTTTGTTTGTAAAGCTGAATTCTGGTTCATCCTCAAAAAATCCTGATCCTTCTTACTGTACACTAGAGCTGATCAAAACATTTCAAAAATTCAGTGGAAAAGGGAGTTCCATTTCTGCAAATATTTTCATGCAAAATATTCCCTCTTTTCAACCTGCTTTCCTATACAAAACTAAGCTTATGCTGATAAAGTTACACAAACATTTTTATGAGGTATTTAACCTCTAATATCATTTGTATTCAAAGCTCAGAATAATGAGGTCTTGTGATGCTTAATAGATATTGTTGATAAAAAGGTGAAAGCATAAAATGATTGCAACATATTATAAATAAGCTAACAGTGCTTTAGTTTAAAAAGTATAGTCTTAATATAAAGATTTTCTAGAACACTGTCTGCCTTGATACAATTCCTTTACTCCAGATCAAATAAACTGCTCTGGGATTCAGATATTTTAAAACACTTTACTATGTGTCTCAGATGTTATTAAGCTGAAACATGCCCAAATTCATGTCCAAAGTTAACAACCATCCCTTAAACCCTGCACCCCGAAACTACCCCTCCCCCTTTCTCCAGTGAACACAGTCCTTCACTACAGAATGTAATGAGGGAAGTGGTGGAAGTCTGTATTTCTTTCCACTGTTCTTATCAGCTTCACTTTGTATAGCCTTATGGGATCCTTTAGGACCTCTCACACAAAGATGAGAAGCAGGGTGACTGGAAAGGAAGATAAGAAAGTCTATCAATGACTTCAAACTCACATCCATCATGAAAGTAGGTGGTCCAATGCACTGTGTTAATGGAGCAGCCATAGCAGATGCATTCCAAAGATGACCAGTCAGTGACTCAGGCTTTGCAAACAGAGTATTCTTGTTGAAAGATGAATTGCCTTCCATTAGGGTAAACACACTCCATAAGAGAAAAAAAAAAGGCTTTCTGAAAGACAGCTAAATGGGAGCTAGAGAATCCAGACTCCGTCCCCTTCATCCACGTGCATCTCAGCCCCCAAGCTAGAATAGGGCTTCACCTGCATAGTCACTATTTCTTTGTCTCCTAAAGCAGCACAATCACAGACTAGAGGCATACCTCCTGACATAAGTCTTTCTCTCTCTTCAGTTAGGAAGGACCCCAACTATATGAAAATCATGGCTCCACATATGTAGCCAGATCTAATGTGTTTTCTTAGATATAGTAGGATACAAAAAGATCTAAATGTCTTAATATTTCCTAGACCATCATAGCTTGTGCTATGCTTCTCTTTCCCCAGAGTAAAAGTACTCTTGCCCTCTTTCTGAGAAATGAAACACCTCAATGATTTCTTTAGGGACTTGTTAAAACTGTTTCAGTCATCCAACTGGAACAGAAACAAAGCCATGGGAGTAAGGTGATCAGTCACACAAACCAAATACTGAGTTCCAATTATCAACTACTTTAAATTTATTTTCTCGGGCTTGCTCACCATCACCTGACACCTTGCTTAGTCTTGTACCTCATTGAATAAAATGAGGTACAAAATGCTGTCAAATCTGAACAGTAGCATTTTAAACCCACTTTGAAGGGGGTTATGTGATTGCTCAAAATGCAAGGGAAGAAAATAGGGCTCATCTCACTAAACTTCAACTGAAGCAAGATCAGAACCATTCTGCTGTTCACTACCTCAGTTAGGTGCTTCTAAAGCACATGACCACGATTTCTGAACAGTAATACAACTAATGTTTCCTTCTTTTAGCAGCTGAATATTTCTCAGCATAGAATATTCTCCTTAACCACATTATAGCTATAGAAGGAAGGGTTCCAGGTGTTTTTTCCCCAGGTTATATTTATCAGGTTGTATTTTAAAAAATTTTAAATTGCTGACACAAAATAAAACATTATCTGGTGTTATAAACTGATGTAATCAGATGCTACAGTGTGTGACATATAAATTATGTGAAAACATAATTTTAAAATATGGAAACAATATTTGTGCAATCCTATATTCCTTTAGATATATCAAATATCTAAAGTGCAAAATATAAATTAGGAGCAAATAATTAGTCATTCAACTTAATATGAACAAATTAAAGTTCACCCAGACAATTTATAAAGAACCTGATCCTGAAATCAGTGCCACCTGGGCAGACCCATTTCCTTGCACCACAACCCACTGACTTCCATGGGGCTTTGCACAAGCATATATACCAAGTGCCATGTATTAGGTCTGACAATCACATTTGCAGCTCCTCTTATGCATTAGAGAGTGAACAGGATTTCAGCTGAAATTATTCCTCCCAGCCACAAGGGGTCACTGTGATGACAGAAGTAAATGCAGCCATATAGCCACATTGACTGTTCTCCTTTGCTCCTTAGTCTACCTGCTTGCTTGAAGCCAACATAGAGTAACTTGCGGCACAGAGGGAGCGTAGCAAAGGCTGCTGGCTGACTCAGTTGCTGTGCTCTGCTGGTGGGGGAAATGAGAAGTCATAGATGGCCGAGCAGGGGCTTGTGAGGGGGAGGGGCTGGGGACAATGGGATGCAGAGGGATATAGGGTGGAAAGGAAAAGTGACAGACTAGGATGGCTAAAGGGGAGCAAAGCAGAATGAGAGGGACTCCCCAGTAGCCCCGAACAAACCCCACCAACAGTTCCATGCTCCCAGTCCTGTCCACTCAAGCATTCCCAAGGTCTTTCCAACCCCATAGCCACCTCCCTGCCCCACCTGTTCACTCCAATAACTCCCAAGTTCTGTCCTGTCCAGCAATTGCCTCATCACCCCTAAAATTGCACTACTCCCTCTCTAGTTACTCTTTGCTCTATCCAATCTTCATCTGACTCTCCTCCTACCGCCCACCACCCAAGGTCATTTGCGCACTTTTGAAGCAGAATATGGTTAAAACTCCTTCCAACTTCCATACCTGATCTTACTGCTCAGGAGTGGTCTCAAGGAAATCAAGGGGTTATGGTCAACAGAAGGAAATGATGTTCAATTAGCAGCACAGTTCTTGTCAGTCATGCTCAGGTACTCACCCACACATATATGACTGCAGCAACAAGGCCTAAAATATTTACTGAGGTACAAATCAAAGATAAAATTGTAATTGTTAACCCACAAAGTAATTTTGTTTGAACCAGCTTCAGTGCATTGTAAGTTGAGGTCAAACATATACAGATCTAAAGAGATATTTAAAGGTAACATCTATCCATGGTTATTGTCACATTTCATGACAACTGCATCTGTATTTCTCCCCAGGCTTTCAGCTTTCCAGTTGTTGCGTTTGTTGGGCCCACTGCCAAAAGACCAGGATATTTCCAGGCTGCACAGTTCTTTTCCTTTATTGTGTTATTCCTGGGAGAGACAGGCTGCCCAAGCACACCGGCTTGCTTTGTCTTCAGAGACTGATAACAGAGTGAGACAAGGTGGACCAACTTCTGTTGATGGAAGAGACTAGTTTTCAAGCTTCACGGAGCTCTTCCTCAGGTCTGGGAAAGGTACCCGGAGTCTCACAGCTAAGTACAAGGTGGGATAGATTGTTAAACAAAACACATATTGCAGAAAACCAGTTAAAATGAAGTGGGCAATTAACATCTCTGCAGTCATGGGACAAAGGAAGGTTAGTAGGTTCATATTGTTCTAATAGGCCATAAAACCAGTGTCTCTGACTCCATGATTTTTACTGTCTACCAAAATTATGAGTTTACGTTCCCAGATTTGTCTTTTGAAGGTGTTGTGCAGACTTCCTTCGAGAAGAGGACTGAGAGATAAGCTATAGAGTGATCTCTTTGTGAAAAGTGTTCATCTACACATGATGTGTGTCTGTCTGTTAGCATGATTCTTTTTTCAAGGAATTCCATACTAGAATCATTTGGAAGAACTTAATGGATTTGCACAATATTGTTATATCTAGCTACCTTGAACATGTTGAAAGTCCCACATTATTTAATCAAACATATGTACCATTTTTCACATGTTTAAGGAAATTCCTGTCAAAGCTAATATATGTTTCATCAAACTGCAGTTACAACATCATAATGGAATGAGAGAATACATCAGCATGTAGAAAATTAATGGTATCAGAAGCATTACCCAGCCAGTTTAGCATTAGTCAAACCCAAATATTAACTAACTTAGTAGCTCAGCAGTGAGAAATTTTAAAGCTGAATTTGCTTTCTGCCCAAGAAAATGAAAACATTTAAAGCACTTTATCATCATACCAGACAAGTCAAATATGAAATATTTACAAAATGCACTAGCTGCAAGTTGTTCTTAGGACTAAATATAACCCTTGGGGGAAAATGTTATGCAGAAAGATAATGCAAATATAAATGTAGAGTAAGTCAGTCATATGTGAAGACAGAATCACTTAGAGAAAATATTTCCAGATTTGGAAGAGAAAAAAATCAAAGTGCCTTCACTCTGGTCATAGTCATGGACATGCTGTCATACCTGAATATATTTTATGACAGTGCAGCTAAAGGAAGTATCAAGTTATAAAAAAGAGAGCACAGGATGTTTTTCTTCTGAGATCAATTATTCTTTTTTACTCTATGTGTACAGAGCAATTAACAATATTTCAAAACCAAAATGCTTATCCAGACAACTCATTCAAGTAGCAGGGCTTGTTTGCTGGGGATTTCTATGATGATGCCAGGACAAATGAATCTTCCTTGAAAGCTGTGAAGGAGCAACAAACATACTCTTCAGTCACTCCACCAGTCTTAGGCCACGTCTACACTTACTGGTAGATCGGCACTGCTGCAATCAGAGTAGCGGTGTCGATTTATCAGGTCTGGTGAAGACCCACTACATCAATGGCAGAGTGCTCTCCCATCAACTCCGGTACTCCAGCTCCCGGAGAAGACTAAGGTAGGTCAGTGGGAGAGCATTTCCTGTCGACACAATGCGGTTTAGACACCACGGTAAGTCAACCTACGCTATGTCGACTTCAGTTACTTTATTAATGTAACTGGTGTAGTGTAACTTTCATCGACTTACCATGGTAGTATAGACAAGGCCCTAGTGTTGGAGTTGCTTCCAGGGCACTTGCACCACACTTACATGCCAATATGTATTTTTTGTTATTTCCCCCAGCACATATATCCTCCAGACTGCTCTGCCTCATCTGAGAAATATACCATGAGACAGAGAGCCTGCAAAGCTGGACTCTGGGACTTGGTTGAGATCCTGAGAACCTCCAGACTTTGCCACAAAAGCCATCTCTTCTGCCTTTGCAGTCTCTGGACCTCAGTGACATCACTTTATCTTTGGACTTTCAGCTGTTTGCTCTGACCTACTCTCACCCCTTTCCAACTATTCTTCTCTCATTTCCCTTTTCCTCCTCCTAAGCCCTCCTTTCTTTCCTCCCCCTCAAATTCCTCCCTCTTTTCTGCTTTCTCCCCTATTCTCTCTCTCTCTCTCCTATTAATTTATTTCTATTAATTCATTTCTTTCTTGGCATCACTTTCACCCCCACCTATACCAACTCCAGACACTCCCAAAATGAAACATTTGAAGACATGCTCTGACCAATCAAGTGAGCTCATTAAGAGTTTAAAATTCACTCACACTGGTATAAATCAGGAGAAATTTGGTCAAAATGAATGGTGCTACACAGTTTGTAAAAGTGGTATGAAAAGTGACTCAGAGCTAGTCTTTTCTATCTGTAAATTTTGTACCCCAATCTTCCTGAACAGTTCCTTCTGTTTCATCTTCAATTGATATGTTAGCTTTTCATTTTGTCTGGAAGCAAATTAGAGCAGGGAGAAATACCTAGCTTGATTTATATGCTAAATAAAAAAAATATTAATAATCAATATGATTACAATGATGGGTCAAATGTTTAACTGTTTTTGAAATAGATAAGAAATATCACTTACTGATTTCCTTTTCCATTTCATGTCAACCTTTTCATTTCTATTTTCAGAACTAGAGCAGGGATTACATGAATTAAAACCAAACCAGAGCTCATTTGTACTCAGACTAGTGTGTATGTCCCAAAGGAGAAGAGAGGGCACATACGCTAGGGAAATTTAGGAGCTGACAGAGCCAATAAATTAGTTCTCAATTATTTACAGATTATCACGATGGGAATGTTACCTCACTAATGCTTCCAATTTAATTCCCAGGCATGAGGCCTAGCACAATTTACAAGGGAGCCCTATAACAGAATATTCAGTTGTCCTTTTCTGGAGGCCCCTTTATATCTTTTTTTCTTGGTCATCCATGTCTTCAAATTTTAAAGCTACATTTTACAAGTTGGTAGGAATTCTGAATAAATATTTGTGATGGGAGGCATTAATTCTCTCTCTCTTAATGTTCTAGTAAGTGCTGTTAGATCTAGTGTTGACAACTAATAAACCATTTTATAGGTTTTATTTTAGATATTAAAAGGATAGACACTTACGATGCCTGTAGTTTATATTATTTTTTTTCGTCACTTTTCACTTTCTGTTAAGACAGAAAACTGGTCTTTGACAAAAAAATTCACTGACCTATTTTCAGATGTGTTATGTGTATAAGTCACACAGTGTATTATTTACTCTCAGGCTTCTGATCTTGAGATTTTTGAAGTGAAAATAACAATAAATTTTAGAGGATCAGTTTAATACAGAAAATCTGCTGGCTTATTCGCAGCCCTTTTGAGAGGAGAATCAATGAAAATAATAGTGAGATATTCAGTGATGATAGGCAATAAAATTGTCAATGTGTTAAAATAATACTTGCAGTGGGCTGTGAAAGAGTATAGCCTTTAACTGCATTCACTATGCTGACTGCTCAGCTGCATTAACCGTTTGCATCTTCTGTGATTCTATTTATGTTGTCAGGTCAAAGAATTTTAACACTCCATAGCTGCCGCTTGAGATACCCAGGGTATGCAAGTCAAAGCCTTAAACTCTACCAGCTTTCTTATTGTTATAAATTACCTTAGGTCTAATAGATAAGATTGCTGTAAAAACAAGCAGGCAAAACAAAAAACACCCACTGTTATTTTGTTGAGAGCTGGAGACTCTGGGAGTGCACTTGGAATGTTTATCATAATAGATTATGAGGTCCAACTAGATTATCACAATAATCCCTTCTGGCTTTACATCCTATGGAAATGGGACTCAGAAGCTTAAAGCTGATGTTTAGCAATTACTCAAATGCAGTGGAGAACAATATGCTACAGCAATGAAATAACTTTATATGAAAAAGAAAAAAGATTCCCACTTGACCTTTCTATAGCGAGTAATGTAGCATTTGAAATACCCTTATCACCTCCCCCCATTTCTCTGAGGTGTTTCCAGAGACCATTCTCTTTGTAGTTGCTATTAAGGCAAGTGAAATAATGTTGCCAATATTGTGTTCAACATTTTACCCAATCAGTCTTTAGACAAATGACCTGATTCCATGTTTTAATTACGTGAGCTACCTCTAGGGCCTGATTCTGATCTCATGTCAGTTTTACATCAGTGCATCTCTATTCATTAACTTCAGTAGGCTGGAATCAGAGATGAAATCCTTGTCATACTGAAGGCAATGAAAAAACAACTCCTATAGACTTCCAGAGGGCCAAGATTCTACACCAGGTCCATACTTATTATGGAAGTGACTTGGACTAGGAGAGAAGACACATCGCAATTTGTAAACCTCTTGCCAATTTTTCTTCGTAACTATTTAGAAAGAGTGCTATGTTTGGAGATAACACAAGCATTTGCCTTTTCCTTGGAGATGATCTTCTCAGCTCCAAAAAGTAGGGGCAGATTCCTGTCCCACTGCACTCCCTTAGCACTGATCAGACTGGGAAAAGGGAGCTGAACCCTCCCCAAGCAGCTCCCTCAAACCACCAGGAAATTGATAGAGGTGTGCAGGGGCAGCTCTAGGGATTTTGCTGCCACAAGCAGGGCAGGCACACTCCCTTCAGCGGCTTGCCTGTGGAGGGTCTGCTGGTCCCGCAGCTTTGGCGGACCTCCCCCAGGCACGCCACCGAAGCTGCGGGACCAGTGGACCCTCCACAGGCAAACTGCCAAAGGCACCCTGCCTCCCGCCCTCCCGGCGACCAGCAGAACGCCCCTTGCGGCTTGCCCCCCCAAGCACACGCTTAGCGTGCTGGGGCCTGGAGCCGCCCCTGGAGGTGTGGACCTGTCAGAGTCGGTTCCTATACTTTCTTCCCCCTGCCTCAAGGTCAAAATTATGAATGGCAAGAGCAAAATGAAATCTGATTCTCTTTAGGCTGCTATGACCCACATTGGGGCTGGAGCTATAACAGAATCTGTGAGCTATAATTGTCTAATGACATCCCCCATACCCTGTGACACTGAAAGCCAGACCCAGCAGAGAACCACAGACCTGTAAGGCTCCTTTTCCCCTCACTTCTCTTTTGCACATTTGCACTGGCTTGAGTACAAACAAGTTGTAGATTGGGTTCAACTATTTCAAGAATGAACAAAGCAACTTTCTGACTTCAAGGCCTGCTGCCAAACCCTGCTTATCTAAAGCAGTATTACTGTACAGTAAACTCATAAAGTTATATTAATATCCCCTGCATCCCCCCATATAGCTCTGTGATGCAGGAAAATGAGCCAGACTGAAAAAAGAAAAAAAATCTCAACTATTCTCAGTCATAGTGGTACAAAACCATATCCTTCATTTGGGAGTTCAGCTGTTTTTAGGTCCAAACCGAAGCTGATCTGATGTTATCACCAGCTGGTTTATTTATTTATTTATTTTGGCTTAAGCTATGGTATATCTACTATCCCAGAGGAAGAGTTGATCAGTGTGAGATCCTGTCACATCTGTTTATTCTTTCAATCTGACCATAAATGAGGATTTCAGGAAGGTCTAACAATCTTCCTTTTTAAAGATTTGTTCTATACATTATCCTGTTTGAATAACAAGCAATATATCTATATTTAGTCAAACACATTCTTTTTTTCTATAAGTTGTTTACATGTAACTTGAGAAATTTCACTTGCTTATGAAATGGCACATATTTCTGCATTCTTTAGATAGGGTACATTGCAGAGATATCAGAAATGTGTAGCATTATTTAGGAATTTATACATCCAGCAGGCTTTGCATGCTTTCCATACCTGAAAAACATAAACCAGAATATATAATATCAAGCAATCCTCTCTACCGTCTCCACAAGGCTGGCTCTACAAAAATCCTCTTTCAGAAGCCTTGGTGCCTTCCTAGCAGTTTTTCCATTCTTACTAATGTTGGGCTCCATCTTGCTTTCATTGAATTCTATAGCTCATCTCACATTGACTATAACAGAGAGAAGCAGACCTAAGACTACTCCTAACTGTTACCCATAAAGTAGTAAATATTGGAGAGCAGTCTTAGCCACAACGTTTCTGTGTGGGGATTTGGTTCAGTTCATTAAAAGGAGAGTAGTTAACTGCAAAATTCAGGTAAGAACCTAGGACTGAAACCAAACTTCTCCAAAGCTCAAAGGTGTTCAGAGCCAGACTTTTGCCTTTAGCAGAACATTGTTGCCTACTTCTTCACAGAGGTGACAAGGTAATGATTTTATTCGGTTTCTCTGTAGTATTAAACGGTATTGGTGTTGGACCAAATCTTGAAAGGATGGATAATCTTCTGTGTAAGGCCCTGGATTTGGACTCAGCAGATCTGGAATCATTTCCCAGTTCTGACACAGATTTTCTGTGTGACCTTGGACAAATTACTTCATTTCTCTGTGACTTGATCCCTGCAAATGTACTATTGCTGGGATGCTGGGATGCTAAATTCTTCCATGTTTGCAAAGTCTACAGATACTACAGTGATGGGAAGTGCATAAGTAAACAGATAACATAGAAGTTCTTACTCTCATTAAACTCCCACTGAATGACAATTTTGCCTGTGTACAGTCTGAGTAAAGATTTCAGCACTTGGTCCATTTGGTATCAAAACTAGTAGCCTCTCAATATGGCCAGTTAGTCATTTACCCATATACCTACTGCACCCATATAGCTGAGAGCAGGATATGAACTTTCAACTTGAAAAGGACTTAGCCACATGTTACAAAGATTCAAGATCATTTACACTAATACTTTTACTAATCTATAAAATCCTCATTTTTGTATAGTTTCAGTAAAGCATTTGCCAAGCTGTCTCCCATGTTGTGTGCCACTGGAGGAGTCCATCTGGGAACTGTTGGTGAGCAAAGCCTGTTAATTGAACATGCAAAAAACAGACGTGGCTTGGTGCTGGTTATGGGCTATCTAGCATCTTGGCTGCAGAACGCAACTGTCTCCTTCTACTCTCCAGTCCTAATACAGCGATTTTACTAGGCTATGGAAATGTGGTATTATTCAAAGCACCCATCCAAAAAGAGATCTGGCTATAAGGGAGATTGTGGATAAGAGTATCTTGTTTTCCTTCATTTGTATTTATAATGCAATACTTTTTGTGCTTATTGTATCTTTTGGCAGAAAATCCCTCCTTGATTCATAGCCCCTTCTCATGAGAACACAACTACAGGAGCATTAGTTCAGTAATGCCAGTTTGAAATGTTGGCCTGTATGAGAGACTATCATTGAGAACTCAATATATATGAGAGCTGGTGAAAGGTTTGTTTAGTGTGAAAGGTTTGTTTAGTGTCCCAAAAGCATCTAAAATCAAGGTGGATTTGAGCCTGTGTTGCAACCTGCAACATGAGCCCAGTCTACAAAATCTCTGGAAATTGATGCATTTCAGGCTGGTCACTGTCCTCCTCTAATACTCATTCCCCATATTTGGACATCCAGGCCAGTCTCACCCTTCATATCACTAAGTTTTTGGACTCTCTCATTTCCCATTTTGCCAGAGCCCCCACATGATCTCTCTTGGGGCTCTCAGAACCTCCTTTGTGTTAGGCTGATTGTTCTCCCAGTTTACAGAATGGAGGGCAGGGAAACAGACTGGTACAGACAAGTCCCCCTAAATGGTCTTCAAGGAGAGCAAGGAGGAAGAGACCCCTCCCACAGAACTGTAAGAAAGAGGAAACAGTCTTCTGGCAGCAGCAGTTAGCAGCAACCTATAATCTCTGAAAGATAACTGGAATGCTTGTTAGCTAATGTACTAGAAACTATGGGCACTTTCTGACACTAGCTGGTAGAGCTGCCAGATGGCAGTGAAGAGGAAATGTGTGGAAGTAGGTGACACCCATGAACAGATTTGGGTGACAATGGCCATAGCTTGATACCCTTTCAGAAACTGCAAGATGGGGAGAAACCAAACAACCTCAGAAGGGAGGCTTCCAGCTCTAGTAATGTGTGCATGAAAGGGTCAGGACACCACAAAGATAAGGAAGGGGCAGCCTTGGGTCTAGAGCTAGCTGGACTCCTGTTTAGCTTTTGATCCACTATGACCCCTGGATCCCTTTCTGCAGTGCTCCTTCCAAGGCAGTCATTTCCCATTCTGTATGTGTGCAAGTGACTATTCCTTCCTAAGTGGTGTACTTTGCATTTGTCCTTATGGAATTTCATCCTATTAACTTCAGACTATTTCTCCAGTATGACCAGATCATTTTGAATTTTAATCCTATCCTCCAGAGCACTTGTAACCCTTCCCAGCTTGGTATCATCCACAAACTTTATAACTTCACTTCGATACCATTACCTAAATCATAATCTAAATTTAAATTGATCAGAACTGTACCCAGAACTAATCCTTGTGGGACCCCAACTTGTTATGCCCTTCCAGCTTGACTGTGAACCACTGATAATTGCTCTCAGGGAACAGTTTTCCAACCATTTATTCACCCACCTTATAATAGCTCCATTTAGGTTGTATTTTCTTAGTTTGTTTAGGAGAAGTATGACAGGTTCCCCCCAGGGTGCCACCTGTAATTGGGGTACCACTGAGCCCTCTAACTCACCAGCCCAGGCTACCTCTCACTCTGTGTTGCTGTGACAAGCTGCAGACCCACTCCCAGTCCTACACCCCCACCAGCATTCACAGAAATAGGGACACACCCCAGCTGCAGTTACATGCAGGATCTTGACTAGCCACTGCATGAACCAACAATAGAGAGTGTAACAAGTCCACTCACCGCTCTGGTGCCTTCTCAGTCTGTCTTGTGAATTAGCTCTGTGGTTAAGTGCACCCCCTTTGGGGGGTGTAATGCCTCCATGACTCTTACTCTTGGACCCATGTCTCCAAGGACTGCAGCATCCTCTTCAGTGACACAGCTCTCCAGCCATGCCACACACTCTACTCCCCGTTTCCAGGGGATCTGCAGTCCTCTGTTCAGCCACTTCCTGTCAGTGGCTTCCACACCCTCTTTACCCTTATATCAGGGTCTCAGCCTGCAACCCCCTATCATCCAGCCAGGAGCTGTCTCTGGCTCCCTCAGCCCCTGTTTGCAGCACTGCTTTGTCCAGGGTGCTAGCAATTCTCTTGCCCCTTCAAAGGACACAGTTCTTCCTCCCTGGGCTCTCAGCAGAGAACTGCCTTCCTCTGCCTTACAGCTTCCTTTTTATATGGGCCTACTTGGCCATGACTGGTTGATCCCTTCAGCCCTCCTCTAATTGGCTGCTTCCAGCACAGCCTCTCTAGGGCTGCTTTTAACTCCTTTTTTGCCAGTGAGGGGCAGCCGCCGCATCACAAGAGACTACAGCCAAGATTCCCCCAGCTTCTCAGCCTAGGATCTCAGAGCTGTACCATCCTACCTTGGTCTGAACCCCAACCAGTATGAGTTTATTATCCAGTTTGCCCCTCCGTTGATGTGGAGAAGAAACCTGTGTTAACCAAGCTGAGATTTTCCCCCAGACACTTCATTCAAAGGCACACTGGTTTAGATCATGCAAAAACAAGTTGATCATGCAAAAACAGAAAGATAGATTTTAAGTGATTATAAGTGATAGCAAACAGATCAAAGCAGATTAACTAATAAATAAACAAATGCACAAACTAAGCCTAAAATACTAGAAAGAATGGATACAAATTAGCAATTTCTCACTCTGGCTGTTGACCACCAGGTTTGCATACACAGGATAGAAATCCTTTTACCCTGGGACCAGCACTCCCCCCAGTTCAGTCCTTGTTTCTCAGATGTTTTTTAGGATTGTTCTTGTGTGGGGAGTGAGGCCCCTAGATGATGTCACTCTCCACCTTACATAGCTTTAACATATAGCTGGAACCCTTTGTTCCAAAAACAGATCCCAGCCCAGTTTGTGGAAAAATACAGGTACCCAAAATGGAGTTCAGTATCATGTGGTCTGGTCACATGCCCTTTCTGAGTCATGGCAGCCATTACTTACAAGTCAGCTGAAATGTTTACAGAAAGGTTAAGCCATTTTATAGCCCACTGTCTTTGCTTATGGGCTATCAATACTGTCTAGTTTTTTCATTGTTGTACCCAAAAGGCTAGCTGTGGGCATTGCTCACAGTAAGTACATTTAAAATACCGATACATTGTCAATATTCATAACTTTAGATACAAAAGTGATACGTGCACACAAATCGGATAGTTATGTTCAACCAATCATAAATTTTCCATTGACGTGAACCATCTTATACAAAATGCATCACAATTATGTCTTAATCATATCATAATAATATCACTATGAGTAATATGATGTGTAGTGTCACAAGAAGGTCTTGTAAAAAGTATCAAAAGCTTTACTAAAGTCAAAATATACCACATCTACCACTTGCCCCCATCCACAAATCTTGTACCCTGTCAAAGAAAGCTGTTAGGTTGGTCTGACATGATTTGTTCTTGACAAATCCATGCTGACTTTTACTTATCTGCTTATTATCTTCTAGGTGTCTGCATATTGATTGTTTATTTTTTTGCTCCATTATCTTTCTGAGTACTGAAGTTAGATTGATTGGTCTGTAATTCCCTGAGTTGTCCTTATTCCACTTTTTATAGATTGGGATTATATTTGCCTGTGCCTCTGGAATCCTTCCCATCTTCCATGACTTTTCAAAGATAATCGCTAATGGCTCAGATAGCTCCTCATTTATCTGCTATGCTAAATTTTAAATCTCTGCCCCAAAGCACAGAGGCACTAGCACAGCAAAATGAAACAGTTGTTAAAAAAATAGTAATATAGGTAAACCAATGTATTTTTCCTTAATCTTGTTCAAATTAAGTTTAGTTCAGAAAAGCCCAGTATAAGTAAGTCAGTAATAAAAAAGAGTAATCAGATCAGCTACGCTTTCTAATCAGTAGTTCAAAGCAGTGCATGGAAAGATACCATGATTAGAAGAGGTCTTAAACCGATAATTCAAAAGTGATAATTTTTCACATACAGATAAGAAGCTGGGAGTGGACAACAGGATGGATAACTTGATGATTACCTGTTCTGTTCATTCCCTCTGGGGCACCTGGCATTGGCCAGTGTCAGAAGACAAGATACTGGGCTAGATGGTCCTTTGGTTTGACCCAGTATGGCTGTTCTTATGTTCTTAAATAGCATTTATGTGCCATTTCAGTGCCTGAAAGTATCAAAAATCCCCCACTAAACACCCCTGAAGTTGCTTGCAAATATCTTTTTATCACATTTTTCCCCCCCAAAAAATTCTCATCTCTCAGTGGCAAGAAATGGTTTCACAAGCAGATGTCAAATCTGGGACTTGTCAGCTGTCAGCATGATTTTCTCCACTGAAGAGAACTGGTGATGATGCTCATTCATTAGAAAGTGCTTTCAGAAACCATGATGGGCATTGATTCCACCCTCAAGCTAGTGCCCTGAGGTCCATCAGTACAGTGTATTGAGAGACAAGTCAAATTCCATCATGTTAGAGGATTAGGTATCTCCTCTTGCTCCAATAGCATCCTCCCAGTTGGAAGACATGGCTCCAATATAATAAATACTCTCAGCTAAGGAGAATGAATATTCCTCACAGCTTTTTAATATTATGCTGGACTGAAATGAGAAACCTCCTAGAAGAGCTAGCCTCTTCACTACCCTCCATATTGTCACTGGCTAGTCCTCTGCTGGATAATGAGTGTAAGTTATTTCTTCTTTACCGTACCTGGAACCTTCTGCCACAATCCACCAGGTAAGCAGAGGGGATGTGTCTGCTGATTCACCCCTGCACAATATTCAGCACAATCTTCATTGAGGCAGGTCATTTAAAAGTGAGGACAGGGCTCTCTGGTTCTGCCTCTTCCAAACACACTTCGGGGTGTGTTTTGTGCCCAAGGGGGCTCTAGCAGGGAGCAGTCCCTGTGCTTATGGAAACACTGGGATTGCCATCATGCCTGGCCCTGCAGGATGCTCTGGGAAAGGAAAGCTGATTGTGCAAGGCTTAGCAAAAACATGTGTTTATTTATTTATTACTTGCACCCCTAGTCCTGGACCACTGTGGCAGGTAACAGGAAACACAAAAAGAGAGTTCCTGCCCTAAGGAGCTTACAGTCTAACAGTGCACATAGTAGCAGCTCTTCTCTTGGAATAAAGATCAACCCCATCAGTGCCAAGGGCAGAATATTTTATTGCCAAATTGCTTATACAGTCCTGGTAAAATATCTAAGGTGTAAATCTAACTGTCGTGAGATGTGGCAAATATTTTCATTCCCCTCCCAGCGGCTCCGTGCAGGCCCTAACAAAGGGCCTGAGAAGCCAGAAATGAGCCCTCAGCAGTGTTAAGATCTCATAATTATTATCAAGTGTTTCACAGATCTGTGTATGTTCTTAACTTCCTGAACCTGGATTAAATGTACAAGTCTGAAAAGGGAAAGAAAAAATGATCTTAATTTTGGCTTGATGCAATTACTGGGTGAAACCTCACTGATCTTCACTAAGATGTTTGTAGATTAAATGCTTACTACTGTTCTGCCTCCTGAAGCCTGGCCAGGAACAACAAAGGAAAGAATTGTACTGAGGTCATTGTTTGGAGCTCTTGGGGTCATATTTATCAAACTAGACATGCTATGTAAGCGAAGTAATAGGACTCAAACACTGTGGGTCTTAAATCTAAAGCCCCATACTGTTTTGATAGCTTTAAATAGAGCTCAGTTTAAACTGGCAATGAACCCAAAGAAAATCTTCCATGCTGACAACATTGGCACCTCCACTGCTGTATTTTTTGCTGATACAAGAAATTCTGTGAATTCATATGCTGGGAATGTCTGGATTCAAGTTTTTTGTTAGCCAGATTTCTTGTAGCATCAGAAGTAGTGTCTGTATTTTGAAAGAAATATTGGATCCATGTACAGTTCTATAGGTGACCATATATTGTTTGGACTAGTTTATTTGACTCTCTTATGAAATGCTTTACAAATTCTAAGTATAAATAATCTATTCTTATACCTCAGATCTGCTTAATGATGACTCTCATTCACTGGAAAACATTGACATATGGATGGAAACATAACACAGGGCAATTTTTATTTGAATTCCTGTCTGCTTAAGAAATCGTTTATAGCTTATGCATAATATTGTTGTTTTCATTGTCTGAAGAGTTTGCTCCCTTTCTGCCTTTAATTATCTCACTCTATGAAGTAACTGCTTTTCCTTTCTCAGAAGGAAAAAATAATGCAATTTTTCCACTTCTAAAGTCTTGCACATACCATAGCTGTTGTTTGACCTTATTTGGATTTTCTGATGAAAATCCCAGGAAACCCCTGAGTCATTTTTTGAATGACAAATGAGACAGCTGTTTGGATTGTGGCTTCTAAATGATGTAGTGCAGGGAACCGGAAAATCCCTGCTCACTACCCAATGCATTATTGTATGTGATATGTGATAGGAGACTGCTGCTTCTGCTGATCAATGCATGTCATCGCCATTACAATTCACAGGCAGTTTCACTCCTCAGTGGGAGAACAGACCCCACGACCTCACAAATTCCCTTTAGGCAAACAATATGCATTTGCTACTATTTAGCAGTTTATATCGACCACAGAAAAAAAGTTCATTTCTGATTACTTTGGCAACAAGAAAATACCTGTTTTCAAAAATGTCATTAGTAATTGCAAGAAGGATCTTAGTGTATCCATCAGCATAGACAAAATGTTCAACTTCCAGTTTGTTCCCAGGACTCAGACACCAACACTATTATGAAATATCAATGCCATGAACTGAAAAGCATTCTGGGTGTTATGCAAATGTGCACATGAAGCATCCTGCTGTGTTTTAGACTCACATTAAAAATGACTTGTTTTGTTCATACTTGTTAAACTGGAGCAGAGAGTATATAGGCCAGGTGTTCAACCCTGGACCTGAACTTCATTCAGTAATCAATTATAGCAAAACAACAAGGCTTGGAGGATGTGAACCATGGTAATGTAAGATAAAATCCAGATATGAAGGTGTCAAGTATCAGAGGGATAGCCGTGTTAGTCTGGATCTGTAAAAGCAGCAAAGAGTCTTGTGGCACCTTATAGACTAACAGACGTTTTGTAGCATGAGCTTTCGTGGGTGAATATCCACTTCGTCGGATGCATCATGCTCCACGAAAGCTCATGCTCCAAAACATCTGTTAGTCTCTAAGGTGCCACAAGACGCTTTGCTGCTTTTACAAATACGAAGGTGTGAGGCTAAAGTATAAAAAGGCTTGCATGATTCTGGTTTACAAAATACTCTACCACATGCACAAAGAATCTTTTCACTTGGTTCCCAGAGTGCAGATATCATGCAAATATGATCATTTTGCTAGGAATATCTTCAGTTTCTTTTTGAATGTACTTCATTCAGTATCTTGGAGCTGTGCAAGTGATTTATTAAAATGAACACAGAGGAAAACAAGTTAATCATAGAATATCAGGGTTGGAAGTGACCTCAGGAGGTCATCTAGTCCAACCCCCTGCTCAAAGCAGGACCAATCCACAACTAAATCATCCCAGCCAGGTCTTTGTCAAGCCTGATCTTAAAAACCTATAAGGAAGGAGATTCCACCACCTCCCTAGGTAACCCATTCCAGTGCTTCACCACCTCCCAGTGAAAAAGTTTTTCCTAATATCCAACCTAAACCTCCACCACTACAACTTGAGACCATTACTCCTTGTTCTGTCATCTCAACTTCTGTACACATGAAGCATCATAACTAGTGTTTCACCTAATTTCCTCTTTTCTGCTTTCCAAGGGAATACTCGCTTTCCTTCTGATCCTGACAATTTCCATTTGCACTCAGAATCTGTGATTCACACAACTCTTTAATACTTGCTACTTGCAACCGTGCATGCAGGTCTGTCACTGAGTCTTGACATGCTAGTAGGAGAAAGATGATGGTAATCCATATAGTTCTTTCCTGTCATCCAGACAACCTGAGCAAATAAAACAAATCTCACAAACACATGACTCGTTTCCTTTATACAATATCACCTAGTTTGTAGGATACCATCTCCAAATCTGTTTCTTAACTTAGTCAGTTGGAGCTAGATATACATGAGGGCTAACTTTGTCCTGAATATAATAAAAGATCTTCTCAATCATTTTGGAGAGAGTGGGCTTTATTCCCCAATCCTTTAACTGCTGATTTTATTGATGCTTTTTTCTTTTCTAGTGTATGCTGCCACTAGGGCAGTGTCCTAATCTCTTCCCTCAATATTTTCATTTTCAAAGGGCAACTAGAGCCTATCCCATTCGGAATCATATTCTTGGTAGTACCAGTCAACATTATTAAGGGAGCCTGGATAAGGAGGGACAGAGCTCTGTATATCCACAGACTGTAAAGTCATTATTTGTCCATGGAAAGCACAGACTTGTCTCCTTGAAGCGTCCTGTTCCCTTCTGCATTTTATGTAATCAATCATGATTGCTTCTTGTGCTTAATGCAATTCATCATGGGAGACCAAATTAGCATTTTTAAATTATTTGGCTTGCTTTTGTCAATTGGGCTCTTGAACCTTCTCTTCCCTTAACCAAGTCTAACACACCTGAAGTTGCCCCTTTAATCTCGCAAATTGTGAGCTAATGACACATTTAAACAGTCCACATTTTCAAACTTCAATTTTACTTAACCTTTTTCTCTGTTTCTAGCACAAACAAAATTAACAGACCTTCTTTTCATGGATCCAGGCAGTAAATGGAATCCAGCACTATATTATTCTGTTCATGACAGAACACAACCTTTTTAGCAAACTATTTGAGGGCTCTAGGGTCATTAATATTATCAGTGGTTGGCATTTTAGCAAAAAGGTTTCATTTTCTTTTTCCCTTTTGCCTAGGCTAATTGTCTTATCAATTAACTCTGAGATGACCACAGTGGTTTTGGTTACATGTTCAATAATTGGCTCTGCTGGTCATTCTGCACCAGCTCAGGGTTTTTGTTTTGTTTTGTTTTGTTATTTTTAACCATAGGTTTTTGTAATAAGTGGGATCATTTTAGCAAACAACTTTTTTAGGCGGTGGTGGGGGTAGAGCTTGTTTCCTGATAATGCCATGTATCATCTTTGTAATCCTAATGTGTGTGGGTGTACAAATCAGGTTTGTCAGGTGGATGGGACTAATCCGGCAATAATGCCCTTACAGTCCCTTAATTGCATCCTCAAATTCTTTGTGGACTGATTGCACTGTCTAGGATTGAGCATATTACTATGCTTTCTGTCTTCCCACAGCTTCATATTCTGCCTCAGTGCTGCTTTTAGTTCCTTATTCTTATGGCACAGTGCCTGATTTTCACCAAGAGCAGAAGTTAACTGTCTGCTAACTTGTTCCTCTCATACTGTGGCTGACACTTGGCCATGAGCCGCAACATCTTTAAGCTTCCCCTCTAACTCCTTTTTCTGTGTTTTTAAACTGCCTGGAGGATTTTTTAACCATTCTCAACATGTCCCTTAAACACAAGACTATTAAGTATAATTATTCCATACAGCTTCCCTTTTTATAAGCTTTTTTATATTTTTATTAGTAACAACATTACTCTTGAAGATCTTTTGAACTATGACCCAAAGTTCTTCTTTGGCTAAGACCTTTCTGTCAAAGGTCCCCAGGTCCCCAGACCATAGATTGCTAAATATACTTTTCTCTTAGTTTTTTTACCCTCTTTTGAAGAATGGTTACAGTTAAAAAACAAACTCTGCATACAAATGCTCTTTTTACGAGAATACTTGAGTTACTCTATAAAGGAACTTTCCTGTTTTTCCCAATACAGGAGCTTTTTTTCAGTACCTTTTCTGTGTTTTATTGCACTGAATAACTTCTTTTATCTCTGTCCTTTAACAGTACAAAACATCAGCTTTAGCCTACTGTAAACATGTGCAGCCGGGGCTCGACCCTCTCTGGGGAGTAGGGGAGCCACGCCGGCCTACTCCACTCCGGTTGGTCCAGGAAACTAGCCCAGCGGTCCTTGTGGAGCTTGCAGGACTGGCGCCAGGGTTTCTGGCACCCTAGGCGCTGGGCCATTTCACTGCCCCGCGGGCGGGTCTCGCAACTCTGGTGGACCTGCCACAGGCATTCCCGCGGAGGGTCCGCTGGTCCGCAGAAATGCCTGCAGCAGGTCCACCAGAGCTGCGAGACCAGCAGACCCTCCGCAGGCACGACTGCGGCAGCTCAACAGGAGCCGCTTGCCGCCCTCCCAGCAAAATACCTCCTCCCCCATAATGCTGGCGTCCTAGGCGACTGCCTAAGTCGCCTAAATGAAAGCGCCAGCCCTGGGTGCTTGTCCATCCAGCAGGCAAGGGGCTCAGGCCCTCCGGCAGGGCTGCCGTACCAGCCGCGAGGCACCGGGCCCTATGCCAAGGCAGACGGCAAACACAGAGTCAGTAAGCTCAGGCCTGGGTCAGGACTGAGTAGTACCAGTAATAGATTAAGGTCCAGCCCTGGGTCAGGGCGGGGAAGCAAATGCTGAGTCAGTAAGCTCAGGCCTTTGGTCAGGGCTGAGCAACAGGAACAGTGATCGGCCTTCTCAGGTCAGGGAGAGGGGGAGTCTGCCACCAGGAGTTGGGTGGCGGGGGGACGCAGGCCCTTCCACTCCACTGCGTCCCAGCCAGGGGCCCTAACAATGGCTATCACTCCGCTGGTCAGTCAGTGGAGATCCTGACCGCATCACACTGACATAGGCTCCGACAACTCCGCAGCCTGACTGGGGTCGGCTGCCCCCGGGCTGCTTCCGTACTCCCCCTTGGGAACTACCTGAGTCCTAACGTCAGCCTCTGAAAAGTTCATGAGCATAGGCTCATCGCGACCGGGGCTGGGTGGTAGGTCCGGGAGTTCCTCGGGATAGTCGGGCCAAGGTAGCGCCGGCGGCTTCTCTGGGTAGCTGGCGCCTGACTGAGCTCTGAGGGCCGGCTTTTATAGTTCCGGGTCACCGTCTGACTCTTTGAGGGGAGGGCTCAGAGCTCCGTAGCTCCGCCCACTCTGGCCACCGGTGGGGCTCGACCCTGTCCAGGGAGGAGGGGAGCCACGCCGGCCCACTACACTACATAGCTGTAAGTATCATTTAAGCAAATCTACATAAAGACAAGTTTAGCAAGCAACACTCACGTCAAGCAATGATGAACTTAGCATAAGTATTATCTTGGCCTGACCAGAACCATTAACTATGTGATCCCTGCTTTTGATATTTCCAACAATAGGAAATATTAAACAAAATGTTTTCAAGTGAAATTTCTACTTCACAATATATATTTATCTATGGTACAGAAATTCTTTTCAGTTTGATTGTGGATCCTCTCCCTTTCTACTGTTCCAGTTACTGTGATTTCCATGCTGTTTTATGTCCCTAAAGAAAATAGCCTGAGAAGCACCGCTGTAAAACAAAGAACATGGAGAAGAGTCAAATAGTCACTCCTGGATCATGTGCAAATGGTGTGAAAATACAAGGTGATCCTTTGCTTGGGGCATATGGGTAGAAGATGGAAGGGATGAGACTGGTGGGATAAATCCCCACGTAAATCAAGGGTGTGAGTGAATGGAACCTTCAGGTCCAAAAAGACAACTGAAGTTTGACAAAATTGGCTGCATCGAGGTGATTCTTTCATTTCCTGTAAAATATGTCAGAATTCCATTCTAGCCAACCTGCCATTTTGACCTTGACCAACTTATTTCTTTAATGACTGTCAATGTATTTCCCACCATTTGGAAACTGCTATGGTGGTGACTGAATTGTTGGAAACATTGTTCCCAATCCTGTGTGGCAGGAGCACTTCCTGTGGACGACCAGCTCATGCTGATTTTCACCTTTGTGCCTTTCAAAATCTTCCTCTCAAATACAGTTGTGCTTGGCTTCCCAAATATACCTAAAATAGGGCACTTTATTTAAATACTGCACTCAAATACTATGCTACTGCAAAGGAAGTGTTCACTCTACTTGCTGAAATTACAATTTGGCTAGAGGTCTTCAGGAAATATATTTTGAGCATGACCAAAAGCAATTACTCAGGGAAAAAGTAAAATGTATCTAGAATCAATATGATCCGTTACATTCTCATTCTAGCACAACACTCTTTTTTATTAGAAGGACGCCTAGCACAATACTCTTTCTATTATACATTTATCAAAAAGAACATCTCAAATCTATGACACAAAAGTCCAATATAATCACTAAGAAAATGATATTTTTTAAAAATTGAAAGCATTTTCATTTTTAAATATATCTGACAATTGATACAGTGCATTAGTTTAACTGAAATCTTAAGGAATTACAGGTACAATTAATCAGCACTGTAACTGTGATATTTTCCATGAAATATGACTCATAATACAGTTCTGTTCTATATAGGTTCTCATACCATTCTCATCATCATAGAATCTGAGCACCTTCCAGTAGTGATGTGATGAATGGTTGGCTTTGTAAGGGAGACTGAAACAAGATAAACAGTATATGTTACCTCTATATTTTATTGCCATTCAGTTTCCATTTTATAACATTAAAATATTTACTTGCTGTCTATCAGGCTGTTAAATGAAGCCTGTAATATATATCTGAAATCTCTATTTTCTAAAGTTGGTGAAAGCAAAGAAGCCTGAATTTTTGTTAACATGAAGTCATTTTTGAAAATGGCAACATATTTCTATTAAGAGACCTAACTGTCTGTGTAAGTGATCATAACAAGCACATTTGCAAAGCCACATTTATGGAACAAGTGCTGCATAATGGATAACCACATTGATCATATTGCGTCAGGTCATTTTTATTAATGTCATTATAATGCTGTTAGATAACTGACTAAAAATTTAGTCTTACAACTCAGGCATACGCTTGGCTGTTGTAATGGAAACCTTCTAACCAGCATTTCAAAACAGCCTGGAAGAGCCAGAACAAATGTCACATTGTAAAATATTCCTTAAATTTAATGAGGCAATGGGTGCTTATAGAAGGCATTATTAAAATTCTGACACAAAAATAAAGGAGAGATGGGATGATTTCCCTGCTTTGGATGGCAAATGAGACTGCATGAGTCTTACCATAATGTCTATCAGAAAAGCACGATCAGGGACTAATATAGTGGCAATTGAAACTAAAGGACAGATGTTGCTAAATCATTTCTCTCAGCAATAATTTATCCCTGGGGCTCACAAAACTATGTCTTTTAGTTTAGTGTAGTTTTTGCCTTTGAAAAGCCCCAGACTGTACCAAGGTAGTTTTAAAAAACAGGGAGGATACCCCCAAACTTCCTTGCAGTTCCTCATCCTCATACCCTACTCATTGTAAATCTTAGATGTTGAACGCAGTGCCATACTATCAATATACCAAGTATACTTTTCAGAAACAGAGTATAAGTGTTTCCAGGAAAATTCACTTAAGCATTATGTGTGCTTGCCAAATGGTGCTGTCTCCCTCCTTCATTAGGATTATAAAAAAGTATTTGGTTTAAATGGGAAAACAAACAGAATCCCAAGTTCCACTCCCTTCCTCTGCATGACCACACACACACTGCTGGTATAGGATGTCTTTCAGAAGCTAAAGGAGAAAATTTTGTGGGATCTCTTTATTAAAATGTCAGCACTTCACTGTCTCAAGTAGTCTGTTGCCCATAATCTGGTGCAAAGAGTAGTAAGGTCCGTTTATTTTGCTATGTCTGGTGTTAAATCAACACAATTTTAACTGTTATTTGGAACCAACACTATCCAAACTTTTATGCATCTTTGCATATGTCTACACTGCAATAAAACACCCGTAGCTGGCTAGGGTCAGCAGATTTGGGCTTACAGGGCTCAATATGCAGGACTATAAAACTACAGAGTAATGATACAGGCTCAGGTTGGAGCCCAGGCTCTGGAACTCTGCAAGGGGGGCAGGAAGAGTCCCAAAGCCCAGGATCCAGCCTGATCCCAAATGTCTACAGTGAGATTTTTGGCCCCATAGCCCAAGCCCTGTGAGCTCGAGCCAGGTGCAGGTTCTATTGCAGTGTAGACGTACTCCTTTGGGCTCAGCAATTATGGGCACAAGTGAAAGATTCTTATTTTCAAAGCTATTAAAGCAACTTTCTTTTTTCTCCACAGTTCATTATCTGCCTGTACATAGCACAAAAAGGAATGCAAGGGAAAAAAAACGAGCTGTTCCAAGCTTTCATTTAATAACTAGTCCATCTGGGTAATGTCTCTGATTCATATATATATGAACACACACACGCTTCAAAGAAAATGGCCACAGTAATAATAACAGGCTTGTCATCTATGAGTACCAACAGGTAACTGTAGCAACCATATGTAGGCTTCCTACCTGATCTCGAATTACTTGCAGATATCCTGATTGTTTTATTACAATCTCAAATGATTGTCAAAACATACCTTCCTAGGGTAGGACACATGTGGTCTTGGGGACTGTATATCTTTCTCTCATATAAAGTGCTTTGAGGAAAACACCTAAATCATACACAACTCCTTGTTTGGGCAAAACTTCAATCTTGATATGCAGAATGTTAGGTCCAGGGTATAAGATTAGGTTATAAAACCAGGAGCCCTCTCTCCATCCTCTAAGCTGGCCTGGTTGCTATGCAGCCCTTGCTCTGCACACACTTTGGTAGTTGCTGTTTGCATTTGCTACTACCAGCAAAGCATGAGGAAAGAACCCTACCTGAGATGCTCAGCAGTGTATAAACACATAAAGGACCATATGGTCCAGGCCTAATGTGTTTACAATCTAACCACAACACAAAGGCAAAACAGAGCTATAAAACTGGACATTAAATGTTGATGAAAGCAATAGAAATGACTAAAATTAAAATAGTTAAATTAAAGTGAAGAAACTTGGGAGGCTTAAATGGTCTGATGATTTTTGGCTAGATAGAACATCAGCTCATTTTAAAAGATGGACAGTTTGTGCCAGGCTAGAAAATATGGTTCCATGATTACAATTAAATTCAGATTAGAATGTTTGTGGTCTATACTATATTAAACAAAAATGAAACATGCTGGTACCTTTTTTGACAGAAGCATTTAAATCTTTCTACACATTTTAGACGATTGACTGTTGATCATAATACCTTCTGATTCACTATCTTTATATCATGTGTAGCATGTTGTTTTAGTCAGTCCTGGGATATTAGAGAGAGAAGGTGGGGGATGTAATATCTTTTATTAGACCAACTTCTCTGGTGAGAAACAAGCTTTTGAGCATACATCAATCATATTTTCATTCTCTGGACAGGCTTAAAATCCCTCAGAGATTTCCGCCACAGTGGCTGCAGTTCACCGTTCCTAGCCAGCAGGGAGCTGGGGGAAGTGGTGCAGTGGCCAGGAACAGCGAACCGTGGCCACTGGGAGCTGTGAGCATCCATACCTGCAGATGTTCAGGTAAACAAAGCATCTTGCAGCCCTCCAGGGGCTTACCCTGAACATGCTGCAAACCAAGTTTGGGAACCCCTGTGCTATGGGCAATTAGGTAATCTACTGCCTCCTCCTTGGGTTTTGTGTGAGAAAGTGCTCACCCAACTCCAGGATAGGGTTCACAGTTGTGAATTCTAAGTGTAGGGAGGGGCCTCCCTCCAGCCTGGATTTAGATGCCTAACTCCCTTTGAGGGGCAGGTCTTAGGCCACTGCCCTCTCCTTAGCATTTTCTAGTAGTTAGCTTAGGTAGCTGCCCACTGAGCTTGCTAACTTTTGTGAATCCACATGTACTATATAAGGCAGGGATTGGCAACCTTTGGCATGCGGCCCGTCAGGGAAATCTGCTGGCAGGCCAGGACAGTTTGTTTACCTGAAGCATCTGCAGGTTTGGTCAATCGCAGCTCCCACTGGCCCTGGTTTACCGTTCCAGGCCAATGGGGGCTGCAGGAAGCATTGGCCAGAACATCCCTCAGCCTGTGCCACTTCCGACAGCCTCCATTGGTTGGGAACGGTGACCTGCAGCCAGTGGGAGCTGTGATCAGCTGAACCTGCTAGCACATTTCCCTGATGCTGCATGCCAAAAGTTGCCGATCCATGGTATAGGGAGACTGTGTGTCTAACTTGGGGCTGTGGATTCCGCTAGGTGGAAAGATACCTAAATGTTAGGTGTTTCAACATTGAATCTATGTCCACATTGTGGATCTAGACCTGAAGATAATGGGAACCATGTAAGTTCCTAGACGGTGACAGAAAATTCAATTTCTTGTGTTTATATTTCAGACCTAAACAGTAAATTCCAAAATTCATTTACATGTAGCCAAATAATCTTCACCATTCCAACTTTTTTAAAAATGATGATGATGATTTGAGGCCCTGTCCCACAATGTGCTGAGTGTTTGCAGAGAAGTACTGAGTGCCCTCAGTTCCCATCAGCCCAGGTCAGCTATACCTATAAAGCACTAACTATATGCTCTATATATCAGAGCTGGTCTGTTATGTATTCTGTTTCAATTTCAGTAATTTACTTTTAGAGAAACTACATCCATCTGCGATAGGTAATTTAAATGTTAGCTCAATGATCTCATGTATAGCTCCAAGGAGTATAAATATCTGAACTTGGCATAGCTACCTGAACCTTTACAAAACGAGCTTTGCTAACTTGACCCTATGTTTGGCAGAAATAAGGACAATATGAAGGACAGACATAGGAGGTTTTAGTCCTACATCTTGTTCATGCCACAAGGGACAAGTAGTTCAAGCTGAAAAACCTAGAGATACTTGTCAAAAATCTTTGTATAAGTGACTTCCACATTGTTAAAAATATCCCTGGGGCCCCTGTACACATCGTGGAAAGTGTTGCCTTTCAACATATTATAAACAAGGGCATGTTTGCAATCACACTGCAAGATGATTTTACAAAAGCTGCTTTATATCACAACATATTATTTAGATTGGATGACGTGACCTGTTGGAAATGCTAAAGCTGACAGTTAAAATACATTTCGCCTGCTGTGTAATCAGAGCCTTACATTTATAGTCTGTCTTCTGCGCTCATGTCTCTGATTTCCAGAAAGCTCATGAAACTAAGGCCTGCCAGGAGGAAGACAAAGAAGACAAAGAAGAAAGATGATCCTGGTTGCTATCAGTGTCTAACTGAAACTGTTTGTTTTAGTCCCACTGATTGCTAGAAAATAATCTTTATCACATCAAATGTATATTTATCCACCTTGCAGCAGATGCTTAACTTTTGAGCTCAGTGGCTTGATTGTGTTGATTTTCAGCTTTTGGGACTAGGACTTTATTTTAATTCCGTTTTAAGGGGGAAATCTTCTGTAACATTGATTATGAAATTTACACTTCTTGAAACCACTGATCTAAGAGAACCAACAAGAGCTCTGTGATGTTATGAATGTAATATAATATCTCGTTGAAAGGTAACAGAGCCAGAAAGAGTTAATTAACTCACAGTCTGACCTGACCCATGGCTGAACTTTACAGCCTGGTCAGGAAGATATATAAGTGAATAGAGTTTTGAAATGCAAGTCTGCAGTTGTTTGAGATAGAAGGGTAACTGTTTGCTCAGGTCTTGTGATGTAAGCAAACAAGTCTTGTCTATTGCTATAGCTTTAGTTCAAAGATCAAAAAAGAAGTATTAATGTTTAAGAAGACACAAGTGAAATAGTATTATTGTCTATATGGCTCTTTGAAGATTGTGGTAACCTGTATCTGAACTGTTTAACTGATTCACTATCATGTACTAAGCCATGATGTTTAGGAGAAGGAAAGTTAAGCCTATTGTTTTCTCAGGCCAAAAGGCTGCAGGAACTGTATAAAAACCCGGGACACGATCCTTCTTCATCTCAGATCGGCTTTGGGCTTCAAGAGGGAAAAACCTTACCCATAAGGATTGAGATCCCCAGTCACTAACTGGAGTCACCCTGAATATGGACATTGGACTATAACCTATGGACTATATTTAAAAGGACTTTTGGCAACTACAAGCTCATCTCTGCTATGTATCTAAACCTTGAGGATTTAATTCAAGTCTGAATGTATAATGATCTTTTAACCAACAGTCTTTTAAAATAAATTTTAGCTTAGTTTATAAGAATTAGCTATACACATGTATTTTGGGTAAAATATAAGTTATAATTGGACCTGGGTGTGTGGCTGATCCTTTGGGATTGGAAGAACCTTTTCTTTTATATAATAAGATAAGATTTTTAGTAATCATCATCATATCCGATATCCAACATGTGTGTCTGGATGAAGGCCTGAGGCTGGGCACTTTAAGGGTACTGCATTGTTTAAACTTCCAAGTAACCAGTGAGGTACTGTAGAAGCTGTTTTGTGCTGGCTTGGTAAATCTAAGTATTGGAATATCCACCAGCATTTGGGGTTTGTTTGCCCCGTTCTGTTTGCAGTTCACCCTGATTAAGTGACCTCAGCTGGCTCCAACGGGCAGCATCATCACAAGCTCCAATCCTTTTGTTCAGACCCATGGCCAGATTGTGAGTGGGTGCTGCATGCATCCTATATGCAAGGAGTAGGGGAGAGGATAATAAATAGCACAATCCCCTACACAATCTTAGTCTTTGCTGTTGTATTTGATCAGAATTCTGTATAGTCCCGCCTCAGTTAAGACACTGCAATGTTTTGTTTTATGTAATGTTAACTTGTTTGCTAAAATGTTCCGTCCCACTCACCAGAATCTCTAACCTCTATAATCAACAGAATGTTCTGCCACATATGTTCCACAAAAATCTGCCCATAATATTTATGCATTGTGGTGTTTTGCAAATTGCACTTATGAGGCTCAGTAATCCGGTAACATCTGCTTCACACGAGTGTGCCTCCATGGACCTCAACCAGCTGCTTTCTAATTTACACCAGTGTATGTGAATGGAGAGTCAGACCCACTATTTGTTAACATGCAGCTGTGAATACAAAAACAACACTCAAATTACTTTCCAATATTCCTGATGTAGTGGAGTATCTTTCTCAAGAGACAGTTCCTGTCACATGAGTTCGGACTGCTGAAAGACATCGTTTACCTATTGATCACTTACATGTGTTTTATGACATTCATCATTGCCTCACCCAATATCATACTGACACAAGCACAAGTTCCATCTGTTGTATTACTGCAGCAAGTGATATTTGGATTTTTTAATCTGTCTTCTGCAGTCTTCATTAAGGATAAAGATAGGCCTGAACTGTATCCCAATTTCCACAAAGTTTGGATCCACAGTTTGAGTTTATACTCATCTGTGTCTACTGGTCTTAATTCCAGTTCTCCATGCTACCAACAGGCCTTCTCTGCTTAAACAAATGAAACCTCCTCCTCAGAAAGACCTTATTTATGAGCTTTAGATTACTTCATAAGGAAGACAGTCAAGCTCAACTGCTCTGCCATTGCCTTTGGGCTGGCTACTCACGTGAATCAAGTTATATATAGCATATAAACAAATAACCTGCTAGGAAGGGCTTGATTCCTGGACCTTCCTGCAGAAATGGAGAGGGGGTCTATAGTAAAGTGGTCATCAAAGTGGTTAACTGGATTACTCAGAGTATTATGGGTTGGGGCCAGGTTTCCCCCCGTCATAAACAGATAGATAAGGGTTAATGTCTCTTTTACCTGTAAAGGGTTAACAAAGGGAACCAAACACCTGACCAGAGGACCAATCAGGAAACCGGATTTTTAAAAGCTCAGGGAGGGAATTTTTGGGTGCGTGTCCTTTGTCTGTGGCTCTGTTGCTCTCTCGGCTCTGAGAATGATCTCTCTATCTCCAGGCTTTAAAATCTTCTGTTTCCCAGTTGTAAGTACAGGTATAAGACAATATAGGTTTTTATATTGTTTTT
>NC_133771.1:61054981-61148426 GCF_003597395.2 Chelonoidis abingdonii | reverse complement strand
TGCCCAGTTCATCTCTACAATAGACTTAACCAAGGGGTACTGGCAAGTACCACTAGATGAACCTGCCAAGGAAAGGTCAGAATTCGTCACCCATGCGGGGGTGTATGAATTTAATGTACTTCCTTTCGGGCTGTGAAATGCACCCGCCACCTTCCAGAGGCTGGTATGCAGTTGCCTACCTCGATGATGTGGCCATTTTTTTTATGACAACCCCTTACTTCCTATTTTCTCGTAGACTTTAAGGCCAGAAGGGACCATCATATTCATTTAGTCTGAACTCCTGAATGGAGAGGGAAGTGTTAAGGAAGCAAGCTTTTCCAAAACATAACCATGACTAGAATGCCAGAGAAAGAACTGGTCCCAAAAGGCCTGGTGTAAACCAAAATTTTCAATACTTGCCAACCAACATAGTATCTGAGTACTGTCTTAGACCAAACTGGACCCTGGTCTTCTAAAGTGATGGTCAAGTCATAGGTTGACATCATGATCAGTTGGCTTGTGGGGTGACATGCAAGCACCAGAGCTTTTGCCCTTGGGAGATGACCAGCTGAAGCAGTTGAGGCCAAGAAAGGATGCAGTTTTGATAGGAATGCCTGAAACTGTTGTAGCTACAGAACTGAGGGACCAGGAGACTGGGGGAAGTGGGTCTCTGCCATTGGAGGTGTCCCCAGTTACCACAGAGGCCTTGTTCACGTTACAGCAGCATGTAGAGTTTTGACATTAGACAAGGAGGTACACGCTGTGGTGAAAGCTGGCAGCATCTACACTTGTCATAATGGTGTGTAACTACACACAACAGTGACAGGCTCCAGCAGGGGAAAGACAGTGGGGAAAGCCTCTGTCAGCAGGAATCTGCCCAAACCTTTCCCCACTGTCTTCCTGCTTCCAGAGCTTTTCCCCACTGCCAGACTGTGGTAGGGAAAGGCTCTGGTGGTGGGGAGGCAGCAGGTCACTTCTCTGCTAAAAATAGCAGTGTAGATGTGGAAGGCACTGCTTGGGCAAGCACAGAGCCATGTAGGGGTATATACCATAGGGTTCAGTCATGGAGGGCACTTTGCTCTAATCTATTCACCTAAGACCTGCCTCATCATCTGCAATGCTACCCTAACCCATGTAAGCTAGGCATGCAGTGTCTGTACTCTATATGCCACTGTAAGTGTAGATGTACTTAAAGAGGTGCTACCACATCAGAGAGAACAGAGCCCCTGTTTTTTTAAAAGACTGTTTACAGGCTAGGTAGATATGGTAATATCTTTTATTGGGCCATCTTCTGTTGGTGGAATATACGAAACTGTGAGGTAAACAAAACTCTTCAAACATACATACAGATATTAAGAGGGAATAGTGTAGTAATGTGGTCATCGAAGGATTAATAGGGTTACTCAGAGCATTCTGACTGGAGCCATTCTTCACTCCTCCCTTACCACTGGTGCTGGAACCAGTGAAAGAAGGGAGTTCAGGGGTTAGGGGAGAAGGGGGCAGGAACCATCTTTGGCCTTGGCCCTAGAGGCCAGAAATGATACATGGGGGGCATGGGGAACATGTGCCCCCCCCCCCCCGATTTCTCAGGATGCCTCTGACCAGGATGCCCAGCAGTGAGGAGGCAACACTCCCCCGGCAGTTGCACTCTCTATGTGTGCAGGGAGAAAGGAAGCAGTAGGGTGATTGGCTGCTGGCTGAGTTCTTCACTGCCGCAGCACATGGGGCTGCTTCTCCTTCCCTGCTGCTGGAGTCCAAGCACTGCTGCCTGCTTTGCAGACCACCTGCTGAGGTGAGTTGGGGGGAGAGGCAGAGGTAACACATGGGGTGGTCATATGCCCCCCCCGAACCTTTCAATTGTACCCTCCAACAAGCCACAGTTACTTCCATAAAGATTCCAGCACCTTTGTCCTTACTATCTATTTTAGTTATGTATTCTCCTCCCACTCTGCTTATAAGGAGTTGAATAAAGCAGTATATTCCCAGCCTGCAGTGCTGTAAATAAACAGTATTTCTTGTGTACTGAGTGGTCCTTTTACAAAAGTTTCCCTCTGGCAGCCTCATTCTCTAGGGATTGCCCTTGTTTTATATGCTCCTATATTAGAGCTGCTGCACAGCTGCTTCAGTTATAGTGAATAAGACTCTCAAGGGGCCCAAGTGCTCTCTCAGAGACCTGCATATTAACATCCTTACAAGAGCACTGTGGCTATAAAAACAAAACAACTTTTTCTAAAGGGCTTGAAGAAACCCACAGCCAATGGCTGCAGTCATGTTAAATTTGGAGAAGACACTGTCTTTACAGAGTGTACAGATGGAGTTTGAAAAAAAGAGTATTTATTTTATAATTTTGCACACATATATTGCTGCTAAGTTCTGTCACTACATTTACACTTGCTCTATCTGTTACTTTATTAATCTGACTATATGGACTGAGGTTTGGAGACATAAACATGCTAGCTCTGTGTCAAGTGGCATTTGTATCATTAGTAAAACCTAATCTTAAATGAACTACGTAGGACCATAAAGAAGGGTGGATTCTGGTTAAGCAGTGTACGGTTAAGTATTTAGTTCTTGGTGACTGATAATATGAAACACTTTGTTGTGGACTGTATGGTGGGGTTTACAAACCCCATACTGAGCATTGACAGAGTTGGGAGGAGAGTCTCTCCTGTTTACAAGCAAGCAGCTTGATCATACCCCCACACAGCTGCCAGAACTGCCAATCATGGAGTCAGGCACCCATAGCTGCAAACAGTAGAGAAAATAAGACCTTCTGTAAAGGGGAGAGCACAGCAAAGGAAAAGGAGGTAGAAAGGTCTAGATAGGAAAGGTGTGAGGGCCTTGCACCAGGCTGCCTCCAAGAAAACAGTCAGGCGACTCCAACCCCTAAAGTTGAAGGGCTGATGGACTCAATGGGAAATGTGGGTCCTGGAACTGATCTGATTGAAAGCAAACTAAGGAAGGTTAGGAGCAGATGAGACCCCTAGAAAGGCCATACTAAGAAGCAGTGACAGCCTGATAGTATTATCAATGTGCACTATGTAATACACACTGAACTAGTGAGTTATATTAGCTGTGTAGAATGGTTTCTCCTGCTATGTCTACCAATTTCATATTCTGTCATTCCATGTTTACTCTCATGCACCTCCCCCAGCCTTTCAACTCCCCTACTCCCCAGCTGACTAACTCAGAGGGGTAGGAGGAATACCCATGTGGCTAGAGCACCAGACTGGAATTCAGGGCACCTGAGTTTAATTTCAGCCACAGACTTCTGACCTGATATTACACAAGTCATTTAATCTATTTTCTCATGGTATGTCTACACTTCAAGTTGGGGGTATGATTGGTGTGCTAAAACAGTGTAGTAGTGGGGGGAGGGACTGTGCTCCCTCAGTGCATAGCTGTCTGAGACCCTGCACTCAGGGCAGCTAGTTGCTCATGCTGCCCAAACTTCACTCTCTTTTTAGCACACTAAGACTAGGAATCATCCCTCCCCCACCCCCTGGCTTGAAGTGTAGACTTATCCTTAGGTTCCCATCTGTACATCGGGAATAGTATGTCCTTACCTGGTTGAGGTACTGTAAGAAAATAAAAAAAATGATTTTGAGGTGATCAATTATTATGGTGACAAGGGCCATATAAGTATCTAGACAGAGCGTGCTACAGGGCACCGAAGCACTCTCCACGCTGCCCCTACTCCTGCAGCCCTGCCTGAAATCCACCTTGCTTTCCTCTTCTACCAGAGTAGAAGTGGAAGCACAGAAACTTGTAACTCTTAGGAGTACTTCAGGAGCACCTCCTAAGACTAGGGGTAGAAGTAAGCAGTGGGGACTGCCCTAGGAAATTCCTATGTGATATTCAGCTCTTTTAAGTCTTCACAAGCTCCACAGCTCTGCTTCTGCAGACTTTAGAAAACAGAGGAGCAAGTGGGCTTTCTAAACTCTTCGTTTCCTTTGGCTCCCCTCCAGTGGACCTTATAAAGTCCAGAAGATGAACAGGTAGTGGACCTAAGGACCGTGCATAGATTAGAAGTTTCACATGCTCCTCTGGAGTTTCCAAAGTCTTCAGGAGGAGTGCTGAGGCAACGGAAACAAAAGGAACTTAAAGTCCAGATGCTACACAGAGACTTGCTGATACTCTGTGGAATTGTTCTGATCTATTGCTCTTTAACTGCGTGGGGATGTTTTGTAGATATATTGGAACACTGTAGATTAACCAACAGTCTGGTGAATTTGTAATCCTCCTCAGCAGTTCTTTGTAAAGCTCATTGCTGGAACCCTGGTCATCCTTAGAACATTTATGCTATTCTCATGTTTGTAATCTGGCCTTGAATAACAGATATGTTCTCTTTGGTGTCTTACATTTGGTCTTGTGCACAAGGCTGGACCAAGATCTTTCAGACAAACCTTGTCTGCAATGTCTCTAACAAGCTGCTTTGTATATACGATGTGGCAAAAAAAGAGAAGAATTTTGAAACTATAATTAACACATCTTTTCAGAAACAGCTTGTTAGAATAAACTTGGATTTGGTGAAAAGAATTGTCCCCTACTCATAGACCACACATGATAGATTTGATGCAATTTTTTTTTAAATGAGAGTTTTAAAAAAGGAGCCAGAATTAAGCTCAGAATGGAAAGCTTGAAGAAATCAGCCTTAAATGTGGAGAGGCTATCACTGCTGCTTAATATTAGCCCAGAGTGTAATCTGTTGTGTTATGAAGTTAAGGTGGAGAAGGGGACTGGACAGAGGAGAAGAAATTTTAGGGGAGTTCAGAGATATTCCCAACTAAGAGATTTTTAAGCTCTAGAACTTTGTGCAATGGGGAATATTCCAAAGGCAAAAAAACAAGTTCTTCCAAAGTATTTCATGAGACCCACAAATAAATGATCTGTGGCAAGGATGATTTAATAGTAACCAGAGAAGGGAAGCTCAAGAGTCCCCCACAAGATGTCACTACTGAAGTGGGCAGTCAGATGGTGCCTAGAGTATTAATGGACTGTTACTTTTAACATAATATAGTTCATTTTAGAAAGGACAGTGAATAGCAGAATAAGTCTGAAAAGAAAGCAAAATAGTGTTGATGGGGTTTTGTTCTTTACATTAAAATTATGTTCTTAAAAGAAAGAAATACTAGAGATTTGCCAATAGGCCATGAGGGTTCTGTTAGCTGAAATTGCTACTGGAAAAAATACCACCAAAATATCAATGATATAAAGGAAGTTATGTCTTTGAATCCCATTAACTGCAGGGATGTGATGATGAACGTTTAACACAGGAAATAATAAAAGCCTCCTTTCTGTCTGGCTGCAACACTATGAGATCTAGGAGTAGCCCAGGCCAAAACTGATTACTTAGTACAGAGGAACATGGATATCTGTAACTGGATTCTGGCCACAAACAATGTAAGAAAACGCTATATCTATACTATTGAAAATAGCTGAACCAGAGAATTGTTAGTTAGCTAAAGAAATACAAGATACTCTATCAGCGTTCTTTTAGGCTTGTTTCTTTCATGTAACAAACAGCTGAAACTGCTAAATGTGTTTCAGAAAACACTTCAGCACAATATATACGTCATGGGCAGATCCTCAGTTGGTGTAAATTGCCATAGCTCCACTGACTTCAATTAAGCTATGACAATTTACACTAGCTGAGGAGCTGTCCCAAATCATATAGATTCTAAGGCACTATAGAAAATCCAAAAGACGCGTAGATTGATATAATACTTTGAGAATGTTACCTTTTTGTATATACTGCTCTTTCTATTTCTGAGGCTTCAAAAAAAAATCACACATTCTGTGGTTGCAAAATTTGGGGATATTCAGATCCAGGTGGTTGGTTTGGACTGTTACTCAAACTTCAAAAAAGAAGTTTGAATCCAGATTCCTCCCTTCTCACCCACTCACGCCCCATCAACCTTCAAATATGGAATATTCATAGCCAGGATTTTGGTTCAGTTTTCTCTGTAGTAGAAATCAGACATTGTTCACTATATGGCCAGGCAGACAAATCAATAGATGACTAGGCAGGGTAGTTAATTAACTATTAATTAACAATGCATTAACGATTATTCAGACTAAATTCAGATCAGATGCCTGCCATCCAAAGGGTTTTAACATGTACCTAACTATCCTCTTTCAGCAGAAAATGGGAAGTGAGTTGCAACTATTTAAAATAGTAAGGAAATGGTGGCTTTCAGTGTATGGCCCTTCTATGGATTCTGAATTTAGAGGCATTGCACAGGAAAGCCATATTAAACTGGAAAACACCCTGAAGAGTTTGTTTCCTGAAGATTGATGACTTTCACATTCAAATTGACATGAGTGGTGCTAGAGGAAGTGAAGATGAAAAATATAATTATAGATAAGATCAAGATTAGCAAAAAAACTGTTTTCCCTATTTGGGGAAAATAAACAATAACATTCAATACACACACAGGACTTCTTGGGGCCGATCCTATAAGATAGTATATCCTGAGCAGCGACCATTAAGCTCAAAGAGAGCCAGATACATCTATTGAAAGAGACATCCTGCCTTCCCCAAAACCACAAAAGAAGGACTGACACATCTTTCTGGTTGCTTTCAGCAGAAGCAACATGCATGCTTCTACTCTGCTACCAAGGGTGTTGTCGCTCTTTTTAACAGTCCATGGCCACAGAGACCAAGAATGCAGGACCTGGTCTGATGTGAGCTCTATGAAATATTTGTGTGGCACATGAAATCTGCTAAAATAAAGCTTGGGTTCAAGATCCCAAACAGTCTGTGAGCCTAGGGAGACACTTGAGAGTTAATGAACACCGAGGCCATGTTTATACATACAGCACTGCAGTGGCACAGCTGCACTGATACAGCTGCACTGCTGCAGCACATCTGGTGAAGATACTCTACACCAATGGGAGAGAGCTCTCCTGTCAGCATAAAAAACCCACCTCTGCGAGGGGCAGAAGCTATGTTGACAGGCGTGTGCACACACAAGCACTTGTGTTGGTGTAACTTATGTCACTCAGGGGGGTGGTATATTCACACATAAGTTATGCTGACCATAGGCTGCAGTGTAGACATAGCCTGAGAGTATACACCCAGAAAGAGGAGATCACCTGGGAGGATAGAACAAGAGTTTCCTAATAGACATTGATACATTACTATTTATCAATAACTTTTTTCTTATGATTCTCTCAACTGTTTCAAGGCTATAGGATTCACATCCAAGACAGGGGTCACATCCAAACTAATCTGCAGTAATTTTGATATTAAGATTTTATGGGACACTTTATTAAGAGCTGCATGAAAATCCAGATATGTAATATCTACTGCATTCCCTTCATCTGCTGAGGGCCAGCTTGTGATAGGCTTATTCACATTGAGTATTACCTGACTCTGAACAAGTCCCATCGAATAGGATTATTTATGGCATAAATAAGGTACCTCTCAAAGTGAAAATGGTTATCACAATCTGACCTTACTTTTGTAATGCTATGATATAAACCAATTAATTTTTCCTGATATGATTTGTTCTTTAGAAACGCCTGCTGATTACATTTCACTCTTCCCTTATTCCTAGGTGTTTAAAGAGTCTTACATTCATATCAATTTAATTATTTTACAAGGAAAGAAATTCTACCTCCTGGAAAGTAATTGTTAGGACTGATCATCTTTTTGTCTTTTAGACCGGTTTGCCCTTTTTCCAGCCTTAAGGAAAACTTCCACTTCTCCAAGACTTTTCAATTATTATTAGCTGTTTCAAAAGGACCCTGCAATCCGCCAGCTAGTCTACAAATTGTCTACAGAGTGGCTGACAGTAGTGGTATTACTGGTGAAACTTAACCCTATTAGCTCTTAATGACCAGTCAGTCCCTGCACAATATATTATTTTTGTGTATAAATTTAGAATAAGCAGAGCTTTTTTTAACTATGGCAAGGGGGGGAACAAACAAAAAACAATTATCTTCTTGGGGTTTTTTTTATGATTGTTGTTATTATTATTATTATTTATTATTATTTTATGGTGTTGGGAATCAATTTCTAAGTGTACTACAGGGGGTAGGAACAAAGAGTAATTGAAAAAAATCAGCAGAAAAAAATCAGAAAATTCAAGAAATAATTTACAATGAAATTCACCCTAATGCACAAGCCCTTGATATGGGGCTGATATGGGACTTCAGCGCAGATGGCTTTGTCTGGGCTTTGCTTTATCCCCATTTAACATTTTATAACTTGCTTTAATACCAAAACAGCCATATCAAAACTGAACAATGAAGTTCCCTCCTAAGCACTACTTTAACTCTCACTTAATCACTCAAAATAGGAATGAACTTGTGCATTGGCCTTATTTCACTCTCAAAATACTTGTAGATATTAGGTAAGGCACATGAATAATTTATATTGTATGATGGTTTTCCTCATTCAAAATCCTTAAGACATTTGCAATTGACCATGTGCAGCCTGAATAGCTAATTTTTCTTATTTTCTTCATTTTCAGCTGAAGGCTTTCAGCATTATATTTAAGAGCTATTGCAAAGAAATTTCTGGAGCAATGATAAACAAAAGTAATACAACCAAGATGCCTATAAAAAAGTTAGTCAAATACAGATTTCCTGCTGTCTGATTCCAAGAAACTGAAAATCCCTCATGCATTTGTCAAATGCCTATTGATTTTCTGTAAAATCTGTGCATACTCATCCTTTAGGCAAATGGTTTGTTTTCTGCAGGGGATAATGGCTAAAATTTTAGAATGTTCTTTTTGTTTGGAAAAAATAGCATATTAAACACGCTAGAATTAAGTGCATATCTGCTTTTGGACTATTTGTATTGTGACAGACCCAGCCAATGTGGTACAGGAGTCTGGTAGAGGGCAAATATACTAGTCACTGGCTGAGTAGTTTTCTGTTCCCTGAGTGACTACAGCAGGGGCTGCACTGGAGTAATCAGGAACCTGCTAGAACCAATTAAGGCAGACAGGCTGATTAGAACACCTGCAGCCAATCAAGGCAGGCTAATCAGATGCATCTCTGGTTAAAAAGGCAGCTCACTCCAGTCAGGGAGGGAGGAGCTAGAGAGAGAGAAAGTGCCGTGTGAGAGCTCGGAGCAAGAGGCACAAGGAGCTGAGAGTGGAGGCTGTCTGCTGGAGGACTATGGAGTACAAGGTTATCAGTCACCAGGAGGAAGGTCCTGTGGTGAGATAAGAAAAGTGTTTGGAGGAGCCATGGGGAAGTACCCAGGGAGTTGTAACTGTCATGCAGGTTTATGGAGGCACTAAAGACAGCTTGCAATCCACAGGGCCCTGGTGGAACCGAAGGAGTAGCGGGCCTGGTTCCCCAAACCTCCCAATCCTGATCAGACACAGAAGAGTTAGATCCAGACTGTGGGAAGATCACTAAGGTGAGCAAAATCTGCAAATAAGCACAGGACCACCCAAGGTAAAGAGGAACTTTGCACAGTATGTTTGTATAAAACTGAAATGGAAATAATATAACTTGAAACTGATTTGCATGCTTGAAATTTGTCATCCATTTCAAAAGAAGGAAATCAACAATCTAAAAAATCATGGGGTAGTAGAAATTGTGCCAACTAAATATTATCATCCTTTTGTCCACAAATTTTGAATACATGATTTTTTTCTTAATTCTCTCTTTTTAATAGACTGTTTACTTTTTGTAGCATGAAATGGCAAAAGTTCATGTTGTCTTTTGACCTGAGCAGCTAGTCAAAGTCTCAGAACCAGGGATGTCCAGCTAGAAGTAGAAATTGGTGATAGTCAGGTATTCGTGATGTAGTTTTTGTCATTCAAATAATGTATAAAGTTCTATATCTGTCAACGCAGAGGGACCAACCAACTAACATAAGAACATAAGACCGGCCCCGATACCGGATCAGACCAAAGGTCCATCTAGCAGTATCTGTCTGCCGACAATGGCCAATGCCAGGTGCCCAAAGCGAGTGACACTAACAGGCAATGATCAGTTTAGTGCCAGCAGTCTGGTTCCACTTTGGTTTAGGTGGAGCCCATCTCTCCTGTATAGGCTCCCCCCATCTCAAAAGTTTCCTGAGTTCCTAATGAATGTAAACCCCTCCTCTCTACACCATCATCTCATCCATGCATTGAGACTCTGAAGCTCTGCCTGCCTACCTGGCCCTGCGCGTGGAACTGGGAGCATTTCTGAGAATGCCACCATAGAGGTCCTGGATTTCAGTCTGTTCCCTAGCAGCCTAAATTTGGCTTCCAGGACATCTCTCCTACCCTTCCCTATGTCATTGGTACCTACATGTACCACGACCACCAGCTCCTCCCCGGCACTACACATAAGTCTGTCTAGATGCCTTAAGAGATCCGCAACCTTCGCACCAGGCAAGCAAGTCACCATACAGTTCTCCCGGTCATCACAAACCCAGCTATCTACATTTCTAATGATCAAATCTCCCATTAATAACACCTGCCTTTTCCTAGAAACTGGAGTTCCCTCCCCCCGAAAAAGGTAACCTCAATGTGAGCGGCAACCCCAGCACCATCTGGAAGGAGGGTTCCAACTATGGGAAGTTTTCCCTCTGCTCCCATTGACTGCTCTGCTTCCCTGGGCCTTTCTTCCTCCTCAACAGCGCAGGGGCTGTCTGAGCGGAGGTGGAACAATTTTACAGTGTCTCGGAAAGCCTCATCAACATACCTCTCTGCCTCTCTCAGCTCCTCTAGTTCTGCCACCCTGGCCTCCAAAGTCTGCACGTGGTCTCTGAGGGCCAGGACCTTCTTGCACCGACTGCACACATCCGCCACCCGCCCCAGGGCAGGTAATCATACATGCTACACTCAGTGCAATAAACTGGATAGCCCCCACTCTGCTGCTGGGTTTTTGCCTGCATTGTCTCCTAGTTAATGAAAGGGTGGTTTAAAGAAAGAGGTTTTGAAATGTGGTTTGGATTATAGGTTTTAAGGGACTATAGGGGAACAGATAGGACTGACAAGGGAACCCCGCTCCATTCCTACTCCCCTTCCAAACTCCCTTGCGAAAATCCCTGTTAGCAGCCCCTGTTTGCAAAGCTTCCTGGTCGCTTGTGCGCAGCTTTATAAAGGAACAGTTTGTTAGCTTAGAGCATCAAAACTTCCTTAGCCAACACCAGACCCAAAAATTCTCTCTGTTTTTCCAGGGTCACAGTGTGTCTGGTTTTTCATGCCTTCTTCCCTTTCTCTGGGTATGTCTACATGCAAAACACTAGAGCGGCACAGCTGAGCTGCTGTAGCACTTCAGTGTAGACAACACCTTCACTGACTGGAGGGGTTCTCCCATTGCCATAGGTAATCCACCACCCCAAGAGGCAGTAGCTGGGTTGATGGGAGGAGTCTTCTATCTGCCTAGCGCAGTCTATGACAGGGTAAGGTTGTCTTAACTATGTGGCTAGGGGGTTTGGATTTTTCACACCCCTGAGCAACATAATTAAGGCAACTGAATTTTGTAGTATAGACCAGGTCTCTGTGTCTATTTCTGTCCGTGGTCAGTATTGGTGTGTTCTCTCACACTCCCACACATGCCTATCCTAAACAATACTCAGCCCAGAAGCTCCTGGGTGAGTTCACCCCTCCCCTCCACTCCATCTTAGGTGGGGTTTAAGATTATAGTTATGTTAATTGGAGGGTGAGTTCACATCTATCAATCTCAATAGCCAATCACCACAGCACAGGGAAGGTCCAGTGCAAAGCTGAAGAAAGTTCTCTGAATGTCCAGAGGTTCCTGCATTGGCTTGACTCCTTCTGCCAGTTGGAGTCTCTGGCTGGCTCCTCTCTGCAACTTCCAGTCTTTCTTCAAGACCATATAGCACTGTATCCGAGGGTGCTAAAGGAGTTGGCGGATGTGATTGCAGAGCCCTTAGCCATTATCTTTGAAAACTCATGGTGATCGGGGGAGGTCCAGGGTAACTGGAAAAAGGCTACTGTAGTGCCCATCTTTAAAAAAAGGGGAAAAGGAGGATCCGGAGAACTACAGGCCAGTCACCCTCATCTCAGTCTCTGGAAAAATCATGGAGCAGGTCCTCAAAGAATGAATTTTGAAACACTTTAAGGATAGGAAATTGATCAGGAACATTCAGCAGGGATTCACAAAGGACAAATCATGACTGACTAACCTAATTTCCTTCTACGATGAGATAACTGGCTCTGTGGATGAGGGGAAAGCAGTGGATGTGTTAGTCCTTAACTTTAGCAAAGCTTTTCATATGGTGTCCCACAGTATTTGTGCCAGTAAGTTAAAGAAGTGTGGACTGGGTGAATGGATTATAAGGTGGATAGAAAGCTGGCTAGATCATTGGGCTCAACGGGTAGTGATCAATGGCTCCATGACTAGTTGGCAGCCGGTATCAAGTGGAGTGCCCCAAGGGTCAGTCCTGGTGCTGGTTTTGTTCAATATCTTCATTAATGATCTGGAGGATGGCATGGATTGCACTCTCACCAAGTGTGCAGATGACACTAAACTGGGAGGAGTGGTAGATACACCGGAGGATAGGACTAGGATACAGAAGGACCAAGACAAGCTAGAGGATTGGGCCAAAAGAAATCTGATGAGGTTCAACAAGGATAAGTGCAGAGTCCTGCACTTAGGATGGAAGAATCCCATGCACTGCTACAGACTAGGGACCAAGTGGCTAGGCAGCAGTTCTGCAGAAAAGGACCTAGGGGTTACAGTGGATGAGAAGCTGGATATGAGTCAACAGTGTGCCCTTGTTGCCAAGAAGGCTAACGGCATTTTGGGCTGTATAAGTAGGGGCATTGCCAGCAGATCGAGGGACGTGATCATTCCCCTCTATTCGACATTGGTGAGGCCTCATCTGGAGTACTGTGTCCAGTTTTGGGCCCCACACTACAAGAAGGATGTGGAAAAATTGGAAAGAGTCCAGCGGAGGGCAACAAAAATGATTAGGGGGCTGGAGCACATGATTTATGAGGAGAGGCCAAGGGAGCTGGGATTGTTTAGTCTGCAGAAGAGAAGAATGAGGGGGGATTTGATAGCTGCTTTCTACCTGAAAACTACCTGAAAGGGGGTTCCAAAGAGGATGGATCTAGACTGTTCTCAGTGGTGGCAGATGACAGACAGAACAAGGAGTAATGGTCTCAAGTTGCAGTGGGGGAGGTTTAGGTTGGATATTAGGAAAAGCTTTTTCACTCAGTGAGTGGTGAAGCACTGGAATGGTTTACCTCGGGGTGGTGGAGGGTGGAATCTCCTTCGTTAGAGGTTTGACAAAGCCTTGGCTGGGATGATTTAGTTGGGGATTGGTCCTGCTTTGAGCAGGAGGTTGGACTAGATGATCTCCTGATATTCTATGATTCTATATAGCTGGGGGAGGAGGGTAGGTGAAGGCAGAGGCACCACTGGGTCCCAATGGCCTCTATATTGCTGGGGAGAGGAGGGGATGCTCACATCTGAATAGGAGATGCAATTCATGCTCAGTTGATTTTTGGGTGCAAAAGGAAGGTGTTAATTTAGGCCCAGTCCTGCAATTGGGATCTGCATGAGCACAACAAGCTGCCTACATGGACCCACATCCAAAACTGGACCTTAGTGGGTGCAACTTGCATTGGCAAAAAAGAAGATGCCCTTCTGAGAAGTAGGCTGTAATGTACCGATTAGTATGTTACTGAACACACATGTGCAAATTCCTTTTAATATGCACAAGAGCGCTACACATGTACAAGAGCAACTGTGGGCACAGGTTTGCAAATGGAAAATTAAAGATGACTCAAAGAAATACTCATCCAGTGTTTACCTGTCTTCTCAGCAGCCTGTAAGAATCTTAGGTAAATATTTTCCAGAATGGGTACCTACAATTAGGCACCTAAATCTTAATGTAGGCTTGTAAAAAGTGGCTTGATTTTAAGATCTGTTGCAAACCCATGACTCACTGGTCCTCAACCTCTGCAGAATCGCTAGAATCCATCCACAGGAAGTCTGTGCTTCTGCATGGGTTCTCAGCTCCACTGTCCCACAACGCAATCCACATATATCTCTTTTGGCTTCTGGGAGGGTAACTCCAATTGAACATGCAGCCAGGTCTTCCCCCAGTGGTACATTCCCAGAACCTCTCTTTAAAGTGGATTTCTTAGTACAAAGGGACCTCCAGACTGTATTTAAGCTTTAGTAGAATCAACTATGGTTGCTGAGTGGGAGGGAAGATACGTATTCCTATCTATGCAGACTATGGTCCCAGTCTGGACTGCGTAAAGGTCTTTTCACAGAGTCTGAGGAAGGGAAGGCTGGTATCACAGAGGTGGTTAGCCACCCCCTGTCTGTATACCCTTACAGATATCAGATGGCCCAGATCTGTGCATGGAATTTCCTCTTAGGAGATCAGACACAAAATAATTTCACTGAGGCCAATGGAGTTACTGTGGATTTATTTTGGTTTCAATGAGAATACAACTCAACACACTTCTTTTTTGGAAAGCAGAGTAAACTTTATTTAATAAAATACAGGCACAATTGACATGAATATCTAAATATACTACATATCTTTCAAAGGTATCACCATTCCCTTTACTTCTCTCTTTCTGTATTTTACAGAGTTCAACATCTCCTGTAAATTTATGAAATTTTGATGAAAATACCTCCTTAGAAGAACTGTGGTGTCATCAATTGTTTGAAATGTTTCCAGCAATATTTTCAAACTATTACATAAAAGGGACTTTAAAAATATTCCAGTATTTTTAGAAACGTAAGAGATGGTTATTACTATAAGACGTGTTTTATTCTTGGAAGCCCAATGTGGCATAAAGCAAAAGCTTGATATAGCTCCAGTTAATCAATGTACCTGAAATAATGAAGCAAAACTCTGGTTATGAATTATGAAGCATAGAGAAAAGCTCGGTGGGTGGCAAAAAGAAAAAGACTTTTACTTTTGGCTGGTCGAATTTGTATTAATTTTAGTGTGATAAATTACTTGTGCAGCAGAGCTAAATAGCAAGGTTTCCAAATGTTTTGTGACATTACTTATTTAAAGACATATATGAGTTGCTATTTTGGGCATGTATCATTAAATAAATTCATGATATTCAAAACTTTCTAGGACAGTTACAGCATAGCTAAATAAGAAACATAATATGCAGAACAGGCCACAGATGAGATTAAATAAGCATATGTTAGTATCGGGGAAGAGGCTCCTTTAACACACACTTTTTTGTACCTTCTTTTATCTCGTCAGTGTGTAATGTTACACTTCCTTTAACTCCCGGGTGCTTCAGTAGGTCATTATCCCATTGCCAAAAATCCCCATTTATCAAAGTGGTGCAAAGCCTTGTTCCTGTTTGAGTTCTCACTAGTCTTGGGAGAACACGTAGCCTCAATATGTAAAAGTTCTTTCATTTGCCTCTAGCTTGATAGGAATTTCTTCCCTTTCTTCCAGTAGAGGACCTGACCACAGTGATCTTACAGTTGCAGGCTGGATTACTATAATCAAACTCACTGAGTCTGAAGCTGCTACAGAATGAGTCACAGAGAAAGTGAGCAGCCACATTCTCAAGTAAGTACAGCAGGCCCTTGCTCGAGTTCCTCCATTCGCTCCCAGTTGGCTTCTGATGCCAGGTTAAGATCTTTGATTTTTCTTTCCTAAATGTTGTAATTTGCACTTCTCTTTATTGAATTTCATCTTTCTGAATTCAGACCCACTCTCCAATTTGTCAAAGTCATATTAAATCATAGTATTTTCCTCCAAAGTACTTTCAATCCTCCCATCTTGGTGTCATCTGCAGATTTTACAAGCATACAGGGGTGGAGAGTATGTAAGTCAATAGGGAAACTATCTAGTAGTACCAGACCCAGGGCTGACCACTGTGTGATCCCACTAATACATCTTCCCATTTTGACAGAGAACCATTGATGAATACCAAGACCAAAATTTGATATATGAACCCTTCCTGACAGCTGTGCTCCTCTGGGACAATGCAGATCACAAAGCCAATGAAGCATGTTAGATCTGGGGACAACGCTGTGATCCAGCAATGGAACAACCTTCCCTAGGAGGAGATCAGGTGAATCCAGAGTCTGAACATCTTTAGAAAATGCTGCAAAACCATCTCTTTGAAAACCACCTTCCATCATAAGAATGACACTAGCAAGCCTGACTCCCCCTTCAATCCAAGATAATCCTACCAATCAAAAGAGATGATTGTAGTAAAATATAAATGTTCAAAACCATATTTCCTATCCTAAGCAGAGTTTTATCCTAAAAAAGGTGGAAATGTCATACTCCATGAAATCCACTAAGGACTTCTCTATTGCTATTGAATTTACATGGAAAGTGCTTAGCTAACACGGTGACGGGTGGCAGTATAAAAACCTTAGATAGCAGGTCTCAAGGAATCCAGGAAGGATCCAACTTACACCATCTTGTATATCACTTCTGAAGCTGTCCCCATGTATCTACTGGTGCTTTAAATTCTCTACCAACTATTTATGGACATATTAATGCCATACCCAGTACCTGTGTGTATTCTAATGGAGAATGATACCTTATCAGCTTCTTGTATTCTTATCTGTATAAAACATTTCCATCATTAAAACCTGAAAAATAGTATACAATAAAATTATTTGCCGTACTGCTATAGCATAATTCCCAGAAATACCAGAATGCCACTGCCAACTGGTCACACCTACAAGAATTGGTCAGATTCTGTAAAGGCAGATAGAGGTAAAGCCAATTCCTGTTTGTCTCCAACAATAAAACCAAATCCAAATGGTTACTCTCCCTCTTAACAACTAAACAAATAATAGTAAGAAAACAATGTTTTTATCAACTGTAGCATTTAATTCCAGGTCATCTTTTTAGCTATGATTTGGGTGATCTTTGGCAGTTGCCAGAAACTTGACTGTTCCAATGCAAAGCTGTCATTTAAAGGTAATATTACATTTTCCTTCAGAGGCAACAAGCATATCCTGATTGTGTTTCTTCTTGGATCTGCAGTATATTATTGGTGAATGTGAGCTTTAACATGTGGTTTGTGAGAGTCTTCTGGCAAAATGAACCTAAACTGAACAGCCTTCCCTCAGTTTAGTTTAACTGACCAAACACTGTGTGATTTACCTTATTAGGCAAGATGGTTGAGTGAATTCAACATCAGCATTCCAAATGAATGTAGTTAGCCACTAACTTGCTTATGGAAATTACAATATTTTGGAAGATGAACATTTCATTTCCAATCCAAATCTCACTGGTCCCTGATTGTAACTTATGGGCTTGAATCTTGGAAGATCAGTGTCATGCAAAACTAATGGCTATTTGCCGTTTTTGTTTTTTTAACAGCTCATTTTCATTTGTAACTGGAAAACAATTATTCTGCCAAAGACTTCACAATAAGGATAAACATGAAGTTCACATTTATATCTGTGTAAAGGGGACCTGATAGATCAAAACTATTAGAATAGAAACATATATTTAAAATACAGTCTCTTGCAGCACTATTCACACGTTGTGAGACAAATCCTGGAGTCCTTAACTACTCCTTTCTCAGTTAAAAATCCCGTGGAAAGGAATGTGAGTTATGCCTCTGTATGGACTCGGTGAAAACTGAGGGTGAAAACCACGCTAGTGTACGAAGCCTATGCAAAGCTCTGTGCATAGCTTCTATAAGCTTACTGTGGGGGTTAAGTAAAGCAGAGGGTTCTGTGCAGCCTGTTTGTAATGGGAGACTTGTCACCCAGCCTAGGGGCTTAACTGGGTCTCATATGGCATGTAGGCTTCAACATGAGGTGGATTGCACCTTGATTGAGACTTTCTAGAAAAATAGGTGAGTTGTGAAATACAGGTCAGTAACCATAAAAATAGGTCAATTGTGTAATATCTTATAAAGTAGTAATTTTATATTTGATAGTTATTAAGTGTCATGTATACTGAATGTGACACTATACAATATAGTGCTGACTAAAACTGTAATATGTACCCTACAGGGAATATAGTTTTGCACACATGGGACTTAGTTGTACCCTCATTCAACACATGCATGGCCATGAAGAGTTAAATGCTAGTTGCCCAGATACTGTGAAGATGAGTGTGACATAAGAACCTGGGGTTGAAGTCATAGCATGATTGACGTCAATGGCAAAACTCACACTGAAAACAGACAGGATTTCATCCGGAGATGGCTAATAGACAAGATAACCATGTATTACTTTTTTCTTTCATATTGTCATTCCATGTCAGTTATCAACCAACTTGGAAAATATTGCTGCTTGTCCTGGATTGGAAAATTTAAACATCCTAAGTAATGTACACAATATAGAAATAAGCATGAAGGTTGATGAGGAACCTGGCAATAATTGCATACAGAACATTTATTGTGAAGATTAGCGTTAGTCTAAACGTTGTCATGAAGAACCAAAAATGCTGGTAGAGGGTTAATAGTGAAACAAATTATTTATTCTGTTTCCATAATATAATAAAAATAAGAAGAATATACTTCAGTTGTCTGTAGTTTATGCCCCAAAGTTGTTTTTTGTTTACTATTCATTTTTTTAAATCATCTGATGCACAAATAGCATCTAACATTTTTAGATCATAGAGGAATGCATTCAGCACTGACAAATACAGTTTAAAACAATTTGAATCCTCAAATTATATTTAGAATTGTAAAGTAAATCAAGAATGAAGGAGTACTTATCTTGTATAGGAAATTATATATTCTCAATCTTAATTAATAGACGATACAAAAATGATTCTCCTATTTCAATAAATATTTTATTCCATCAATATATTGTATAACTCAAAATAGCTAAATCCAAAACCACATATGAAGAGTTACAAAAGGATCTCACTAAACGGGGTATCTAAGTGCAAAGTAATGCACACTGGAAAAAATAATCCCAACTATATGCATACAATTATGGAGTCTAAATTAGCTGTTACCATGCAAGAAAGAGATCTTGGAGTGATTGCAGTTAGTTCTCTGAAACCAACTGCTTCATGTGAAGTGGCAGTCGAAAAAGTTAACAATGTTAGGAACCATTAGGAAAGAGAGAGATAATAAAATAGAAAATATCAGAATGGTATGCCCACATCTTGAAAATTGTGTGCAATTCTGGTCACCCACATCAAAAAAAGATATATTAGCGTTGCAAAAGGTACAGAAAAAGGCAACAAAAATTATTAAAGGTATGGAACAGCTTTCATAGGAAGTTAAGAAGATTGGGAATCTTCATCTTAGAAAATAAATGACTAAGGAGGGATATGATAGAGGTCTGAAAATCATGAATGATGCGAAAAAAGTGAATAAGGTAATAGGGAAGTGTTGTTGGCCCCTTCACAAGAATAACACAAGAATCATAGTCACTCAGTGAAATTAATATGCAGCAGGTTTCAAAGAAATATAAGGAAGTCCTTCACACAACACACAGTCAATCTGTGGAACTCCTTGCCAGGGGATGTTGTGAAGGTCAAAAATATAACTTGGTTAAATAAAAATTTAACTCCATGGAGGAAGGGTCCATCAATGGCTATTAGCCAGGATGGTCAGGGATGCAATCTCATGCTCTGGGTGTTCCAAACCCTCCAACTGCCAGAAGCTGAGACTGGATGTCAGGGGGTGGATGACTCTCACAATAAATTGCCCTGTTCTGTTAATTCCTTCTGAAGCATCTGGCAATGATCATTATTTGAAGACAGGATACTGGGCAAGATGGACAATTGGCCATTCTTATGTTCTTATGATTGTTTTAAAATATTTTAATATAAAAAAGGTATCTTAAAGCTCACCTTTGCACTGCCTTGATTCTGCTGCTGCTGTGTGGAGGACCAGTCCCTGAGGATGACTGCAATATGTACTGGCTTCTAATATCAACAAGAAGGAATAAGCATGGCATAGGGGCACCCTGTCTGCACCTCTCGTCCTTAGGCCATACACAGCACAGAAGGAGGTATTATAAAAGCTTCTGAGTTGGCTCAATGGTAGCAGAATATCACCTGGGTATAGGAGTGACCCTTCTGTGAATGGAAGATTGTGCATGTAGGAACTGATCCAAAGCCTACTGAAATCAGTGGCAGTCCTTCTACTGACTTTAATGGGCTTTGTATTAAAATCTTTGTGCTGTGCAAAGATCTGGCCTGTAGTCCAGTTTTTAAAAATTGTGGTTTGAGAAGATCTAATTTATGACAATTCACATAGCTAACTCAGGAGACATCAGGAAAATTCTGAAAACCTACACTGATAGAAAATGTTCTCTTCAAGTAAAAATAATTCTGTGTTTTTATCAGATCTTCTAAAAAAGCTAAAATGGGATAAGAAACAAATGAAGAAAGATAAATAATATGCATTATTTGAAACAGAAGTTTGACCCCATAAACAGAGCTTTTTGGAAAATTTTGTTTTTATTTTGCTTAGTTTTTGTTTTTCTCAAAGAAAATTTAGACTTTTTTTTTTGACAGTTTTGGCCCAAAATCCAAAAAGATTTTGGACCAAAAATATTTTGGTCTTTTTCTAAAAAGTCTTTGGGTTTCTGATGAAGTAAAAAACGTCCATGAAAAGCTTGGGCTTTCTGCAAAAGTTTTCATTTAGCCAATAGCCCAATTTCCTGATGAAAAATAGTTTCAACAGAATTTTTCTTATGTGCCCTAGATACAAGTAACTTTCTAAAATATCTTGAGAATGGAATTGAAAAGCATTAATAGGATCCAATGCCACAGCTCACTTTTTCATCCTCAATACCTCATCCATTTATAATATAATGCATTTATCTAACACTTATCTAATAATACTTTGCAAAACTGATTATCATTATTAAGTCCATTTTACAGAGTCATAGAAAGGGTAAGTAGTATTCAGGTATCTTGAATCACAGCTCCATGCTCAGTTCACTGTACCACAGTTGGTCTTTTCTGTTCATTTCCTCAGAGGTAGCTCTAGAATTATTCTCCATCAATTCTAGTTTGCTTTGTAACAACATGCTTCCCTTAAAATTAATATTAGAACCTGCCTTCTAAGGCTGGCCTACACAGGGATACTGAAGACAGAGCTCAATCCTGCAAACATATACTACCTACTTTCTGTCTGTGCCAATCAAAAGTATGTACCACAGTTGAGTGTCATGCCTATCCTAAAGGGGTTCTGGTCACAACACCCAGTATCAGTTAAGGCAAAGGCACCAGGATTTCTATTGCAGAAATGTCCTTGTATAAAAAGTAATCACAGAAGATTAGGGTTGGAAGAGACCTCAGGAGATCATCTAGTCTAACCCCCTGCTCAAAGCAGGACCAACCCCAATTAAATCATCTCGGCCAGGGCTTTGTCAAGCTAGGCCTTAAAAACTTCTAAGGATGGAGATTCCACCACCTCCTGAGGTAATTCGATTCCAGTGCTTCACCACCCTCCTAGTGAAATCGTTTTTCCTAATATCCAACCTAAACCTCCCCCACTGCAACTTGATACCATTGCTCCTTGTTCCGTCATCTGCCACCACTGAGAACAGCCTAGCTAACGTGTGACCCTTTTCTTGAAATGGACCCTTAAAATTTCATACGTCTTTTGCCAAAGGGGAAACAGGGTTATTGCTTCATTTTAAATTAGGTTTTTAAGATTTACATGTATAATTCTTCTACCATACTGCTATGTGTGAGTGTGTGTATATGTATATATATCTATCATCACCCTGTGGTCCTTAGGAGTTCTTGGAGAAATCAAGACAAAGTGTTCTTTATGCAGCTTAGCCCTTGTGTTCAGGTGGCAAATGTCTGTACAAAATGAGAATATATTTGGGAACATGTCCTAATTCCCAGTTCATAATACCCTTGTTCTATTGAGTTGTATTCAGAGCTCAGGCATTTTTCAGAAAAAAAATCAAGCAAAATATCTTAGAATAGTTTTTCTGGGTTGTTGTAGCAATGCATGTAAAATGCATGTTTTGTGCATTATTGCTAGTGTACAATACCTATACAGACTCATTTCAATACAGCATGTGCTTTGAAAGCTACAGTATTTCTGTCACAATTTTATTTTGGGAGTTGTGATAGGATATGTATACAGAGGCGCAAATTGAGCCCTCAGAGATATACACACAATATACACAAACAACTTCCAGCAAAGTCCATAGAATTGTGTTCGAGGGCAGAATTTGGCTTGCTCACAATATCTGGGAAATAATCGTAGTCCATGTGTTTTATATCTGGAAAACCTTGACTTTGATAGATCCCATGGGCATATCTAACCCTTACCTCTGTGGCTACTGTTCTCTACTGCAGCCCTACGGTTGAAGGGGGGCTGGATGCTGAGAGTGGTGGTGGGGTGTGCACAAAATCCAGATATGAAGCCCTGCTTCACACAAGTTCCTTCCTAAGCAGGAGGTTGGGGATCTGCCACTGCATGGATTCTACCAACCTGCCTCTCTAGGGGGCAGTATGAGGGAAGATTCTTCTCCTGATACACCCCTGCTCAGAGCTTGACCCACGTACTCAGGCTTGCTGTTGGCTTGAGGACTTGGCAGACAGAGTTTGGTCCTGCTCCAATTGAAATCTACTCTACTGAAGTCAATGGAGCTGTGCTGATTTACACCAACTCAATGGGTCTATGACACTTTACACCACCTAAGGATCTGGCCCAGGGGTATTTAAATCACATATACTCATATGGAACAAGGGAAGATATCCAAGCACTGTATATGTGTCTTTCTTTCATTTGTGGTGAATGTGGTACACCAAATATTGCGGTGAACGTTATACACTTTCTACCCACAGCTGTATCAAAAGAACTAATCCTAACTTGCAAATCGTTTGCTATCCCAATCCTGATATTCTCCTTATCCATGTTTTCAAAACTTGCCAACTTACAGGGTGATTTTTTGACGGAGACATATCTCCACTTAGGACTGAGATGAGACCACCAAAGACACTTCCATTTGTGGCATAAGTAGAAAAACATAATAATGTCATCTTTAGGACCTCAAGTGAAATCCAGTACTATATCTTAAGTACAATGTATGTGGTCTCTGGGAATGGGTATTACTATTTATATCACATAAGTATCACAAACAAGTCCATGTAACCGACTTTCCAGTTTCCTCTGAGAAGAGGACAGAACTTTCTTTTGCAGCATAACACAATATTTAAAATGCATTATTGCATATTGTGCAGAGGCCATTTATTATTTCTGATCTATCAAAAGCAGTGGGGTTTATTCTGGGCATGTGGTGGAATCATTTTTATCCCCAACTGTTGCATTTTTATTTTAAATTCTTGCATTTCTGTGCATTTTAGAATTTGTTTCTTCTTGTTCATTACTTAACTTTGGTCTGAATGAATTGCACAAACTTTGCAAAATGCTGCACATTCTCTGCTGCACTGTGGAACTTATCTTGTGCTCTTGTTGGATATCTTACATAGAAAGTACGTGGTAGAACTAGTGTGCATAGAAGGTGTGGAATAGTTTCTGGAATTTTTGGTGTATGCATATTTTGGAGTTAATTTTGCATGTGTATACACTGTAGTTAGTTGTAACCATGTCAGTTCCAGGATATTAGCAAGACAAGGTGGGTGAGGAAATACCCTTTTTTGAACCAACTTTTATTGGTGAGAGAAATAAACTTTTGAGCCACACGGAGCTCTTCTTCAGGTCTGGGAAAGGTACTCCAAGTGTCACAGATAAATGTAACAGATTGTTTAGCATAAGTAGTTAGCACATATGCTAAGGAACCATTCAAGGTAGAGTGGCCTGTTAATACCTCTACAGTAATAGGAGAAAAAGAGGGGTTTAGTGGGTTACAGACTGTTGTAATAAACCATAAATCCAGTGTCTCTGTCTAATCCACGATTTTTAATGTCTAGCAGAATTATGAATTTAAGCTCCCAGGATTGTCTTTTGAAAAAGTTGTGCAGGTTTATTTTGGGGACAAGGACTGATAGGTCAGATATAGAATGACTGCTTTGTGAAAGTGTTCACCCACAGGTGATATGGTATTTTTGTCTTTTATCATTTTTCTGTGTGAGTTCATTTGATTGTGTTCATAGTGATTATTTGGTTTCACACAGTTGTTATCAGCCCATATAGTGCACTGGATAAGGTACACTATGTGTTGTGATAGGCATGTATTGGAGCCACGGATCTTCAAATGTGCATTGTGTTACCAGATTTAGTTGATGTTGATCCTACTTTGAGCTGGGGATTGGACTAGATGACCTCCTGAGGTCTCCTCCAACCCTAATATTCTATGATTCTATGATTTACCCATTACTTTGGGATATGCTCATTTATTAGAGTTACTCTCCTGGGGGCAGGGGTTTTCTGTAATTCTATCAATGCGCTGCTTGTGTCACTTACGTTTCCATATGGAGCTCTACTTTTCCCTTCTGCAAGTTCCCTCCCAATGGAGAGATCCTGCAGGACCTATGTCCCCCAGGGCTGGGCTCTTCTAGCCCCAGAATCAGATGAATACACACATGGAGATACCTCCCTGTTCTGTCTTTGATGCAAATGAGGCTAGGTGAGTTGCCTTAATCCTGTCACCCTTGTCTGGAGGGGTTTGGTGTGTCTCACTGCCTTTTCATTGCTTTCTGTAAGTCTTTCTTCTGATCAGTTTTGGCTCAAGGAGAGGCTGGTGGGTGGGTTGTCCTTTGTGAGTCAGACAGTCTGGGTACTGCACCTGCTTCCCCAAGAACACAGAGCTAACAGGTAAAAATTGTGTGTGGGGGGCGGGGTTGATTATTATATCAATGGAGATAGATCTGCAAGTTTTGCATCTATTGTTCTGGCAGGGTCCACATCTGCTTTGAATTGGTGTGTCCTGATCTGTGGAGATCTTACTTCTGATGATGAGCTTAGAGCGATGATTCTATATCTGACTTACCTCTGGATTTATGGTTTATTACAACAAGCTGAAACCTACTAACCCCCTCTTTTTGTCTTATAACTTCAGAGGTGTTATTTGGCCACTCTACCTTGAATGGCCCCTTAGAATATGTGCTAGCTACCTATGCTAAACAGTCTGTTCCATCTTTCACAGTACCTTTCCCAGACCAGAAGAGCTCTGTGTGGCTCAAAATCTTGTCTCTATCACCAATAGAAGTTGGTCCAATAAAGATATTACCTCACCCACTTTATTGCTGAATTTGTTAGTTTATGCTTCAATATCAGTACTACAAGTTTTCTTATCAACTATAAGAACTATTTTTTGTCTGAATGCAGAGGAAAAGGTGCTGTTTCAATCTGTTAGTATAAGGGGAAATAAAGGATGCAAATTGAAAGAGAAATACATTAAATAGAAAACGGTTGATAAGTTTAGTGTGAATTTGTGAGCACAGATAACATTTCCAGGACTTTTTTTTTTTTTTAACCCAGCCACATAACTGGGTAGGGAAAATCTTTGTTCTAACTGAATTAGACTCTTACATTGTAATTATAAAATATTTCTTTGTTTAAATTTACAATTTCATACTTAACGCACTTCAGTGCATGCTTAAAATGCATTCATCTAGGTTTAAATGACTTCAGCCACTTGATTCTCAGTCACAAATAGAAAAGGCAACAGTGACACTAAAACCCTGAAAAGCAACTTATTAAATGGATTGAAATTGAAGCTAACCTATTAAGCTAAGACACAGTTCTGCAACATTGGCCTTTAATTGCAAGCTGTTTGTCTTCTTTTTTATTGTTTCTTTATTTTTATCTGATAAATAAACGTAATGAAAAATGAGGGCATTTTAAATTCAAAGCTTTAATGAGGAAACAATAAGGGAACATGGATGCTGAGTGAGATCTGTAATTGAAAAAATATTGAGTAGCTTATAATTAAATGACTGGCTTATTTTAAATTCTCAAAAAATGATTCTGGTCTGGCTTTACGCAGTGCAACTTCCTTGACTTTACTGGAGTTAGTCCTGCTTTACACTGGTATAAGCAAGATTAGAATCAAGCCCAAATTGTATTGAAAAACAGCTACTGCTGCTGCTTGGATGAATGTCAGCTGTATTGGAATTCTGATCTACTGCTTCATCCAAAGGCCCCAGAAAAGATTTGTTAAAGATTGCTTTGAACTTGAAGTATTTTCTGGGATTCTAGATGCTTTTGAAAAGCAGATGATGTTGTGAGTGAATATAATGGAAGGAATAGAGTCCTGGGCATAATCAAAGGCAGGTCAGTATTTCTGATAGCTAGCTAGACAGACACATTTTTTATGAAATGGAAAGTTCCTGTGTATTTCTGTAAGGGTCTTCATGTTGGAAACATTTGTGCATTATTATTTGTGGAATGAATTGCAAACTCCCTGAGTGTGTGCTGTAAACAGAGTTCAGCAGTATAGTATCTGTACAGTGGTAAAGTTCACCCTGGATTTTCCTACTGTTTGAGCAACTGCTGTAATACAAAGCAATCAAAGACCCTGAAGAGAAGGTGGAGTTTATCAGGAGGAAGATTTATTGTTCATCAGGAAGGCCATACATGAAAAGCAAGAAACAGATTATGTCCCCTACCACTGTAATTTTTTACAAGAAATTGGTATGTAGTGGAGAATTTGAGCCTTAGGCTTTGATACTAGCTAGAGAGATTATCAGATCTCTATGTATGGGCCAGATTCTGATCTCAATTACATTGGGGATAAATCTGGAGTAATTTCACTGACAAAAAGGAATTTATTCCAGATTTACAATGGTGTATCTGCTAGTCCCATCTAAAGACTTGGAGTGAAATCCTAGCCTCACTGAAGTCAGTAGGAGTTTTGCCATTGACGTAAATGGGGCATGTTCTATGATGGGTATGGTACAAAGTACCTGTCCTACAGGTAATTATCTGCTCTCTATGGTGAATTCCATTGGAACACATTGAGTTCCTTTAACAAAAAGATACCCCAGTCGTACAAAGGAAGAGAAATTTTAAGGCTCCAGCAGTGAAATCCTGGCCCCATTTATATTAATGGCAAAACTCCCATTATTTAACTTCCACTGTTGTCATATGCTCCAGAACAGAGTTTATATATGCACAATGAACTTAACAGCCTGGAGAGTCTGCCATAGCTCCTGAGACAGTCAACTTATGGATTCTGCTCCAACTGAGGTCAGGCAAAACTTTCACAGAATATCAACGGGTGTAGGCCAGGTTACTGATCATATTGAGAAACTGAAGTCAATGGAGTTTCACCAAAGGTCAATTTGGCCCAGCTATATTAATTTCCAGTTATAAGTAGACATATGAAAACTTCAATAGAAAAATATCTAGCCACAACCTTCTCTAAACAAAAACATTTGTCATAAATACTTCTTTGATATTTTTCCACAAAAAGAAACCTTGAAACAAAAGCCAAAATGCAGCATGACAGAAGCACAACTTTTGTGGTATTTAATGGTTATAGTCACTTGGTTATAGTTAATCCCGCTATGTGAAAGAGCGTTTGGGGAAAATCAAAGACCATCCACAGAGATCTCAGAAATAATGAAACATATATTTAAAAATCTAAATATACAAGTAATGTTGATTGATGGCTTGATACTATGAGAGACTTTTTAGTTTAAAATGGCTTACATCAAAAGGACATTTCTGATCCCAAAAATAAGCCTCTTTATAACTGAGCAAAAGAAATCATTGAAGTGGGTGAAGAGGGGGGTGGAGATAAAAAAATGAACTAGCAAAACAAATGAAAACCAGAATGGGGGGAAACAGGTTAAACCAAATAAACTGGTTTAAATTTCCAGAGATCTGGGGCTAGGTTGTTATTGTTGTTGTTTTAAATCTTAAGTCAGCGAATTTATGACTAGTCCAGAGTTCTGTGCTTTTCCTCTTATCACTTCATTATAATGATTTTCAGAGAGTTCATTACAGAACGAGTCAGGATAGAGTAAAAAGAAAGATCACGCTGGATTAGTGGCCCAATTGTAATGTTCTGTTTTTTTGTTCTGAGTGACTGAATATCAGCATTCAGCAGCGTGAAGATGACAGGTTCAGGACCAGCAAGCCACCCACTTCTTTTATGTCACCAAACTATTTGACTCATCAAGCCACATGGCTAGTATCAGCAGAAAGAAACCTGTCTCATCAAGAAGATCATGAAATGAAAGATTTTGACTAGGTGAAAGAAAAACATAGCTTCCATGATGGTAACTAAATGTGATTTTAATCAGGTGAGACATATGATGGAGAGAGGAAGTGTAATGTAAAACCTGTAATCTGTCATTATGCTGACTTCCATGGCCCATCTCCATTAGCTTCTAGAAATGAAAAGAACATGTCTAGAGGAAGGCAGTGGAGCACTACTGAATCAGGAGTGAAGAAATACATCCGCAAATGGATTATGTGTGAAAGTGAGGGATGGGAACCATTCTTTTGATCATTGTCATTCAGTAGACTCACAAAACAGCAATCCTGAATGTGCTCCTGGAGCAGAGGCCATCTCACCAGAGGTTAACCTTTTGGACACTGCAGTGTACTTGAAGGCTTTATTCCCAGATGCCATTCCACTTCTGTACCCTCTGCACAGCACTCTCATTTTGTATAGCTCTTCTTGAAAGCCATCTATCATTTGTATTATGTGGAGGGGCTGCTTTGTTTGCCTGCTGGAAGCATCTGGGTTTAGCTCACCTAATCAATTCCCTGACTTTGTGTGGGCCTCAGGCATTAGGGGGAGGGATAGTTTGGTGGTTTGAGCATTGGCCTGCTAAACCCAAGGTTGTGAGTTCAATCTTCGAGCCACTTAGGGTTCTGGGGCAAAATCAGTACTTGGTCCTGCTAGTGAAGGCAGGGGGCTGGACCTGATGATCCTTCACGGTCCCTTCCAGTTCTATGAGATAGGTATATCTCAATTTATTTTATTTTTATTTTTTTTATTGGTGGCACCTTTGTTACTCCTGGGTGAAAATTAATAACTTGCAATATGCAGGAGGTTCATAGTTTAAACACTATGAAACTATGAAATATGAAACTATGAAATGGACCTTGATGAAGTTGTGACTAAAGCAGCCTACACTTAAGCCTTCTCTTTAAAAAGGGGAGCACTGTACACTTCCTTAGAATTGCCATTAATTACCTTTGGTAACTTCAACAATTTCTGGTTCTGTGGTCTCATAGTCGTAATCTCCTGAGCCAGGGAACTGTTCAGTACAATGGTGGGACCTCCCTCCCTGCCACTGGAAGAATTAAGCCACTCCCAATCAAATGGGAGAAGCAGCAGTGTGATGCCACATGGGCAGAGAACAGGTTAATGTGGGCCAGAGAGGACAATTAACATACTGGACTGCACCAGGACAGAGAGTCAAACTTAACTGGTGAGGGGCTGGGAGAGGACTATAAATAGATGACATTTAGGGCAGGGGGGATCTATTGGGAGTGAGAGAAGGACTCTGCAGTCACTCTCTGGGACCAGAGAATGGAGAACCTAGGGGGCCCTGGGATCCTCTCCCGAACAGAGAAGTCTGGCAAGGGATCAGGAGAGAGATGAAGCAGCCATTGGGAGAATAGCTGCTGTAATGGTGATCAACCCTGCCATAGGCCAGGATCTGGATGTCAAGGAGGAGAGCACTGGGAGGTGTTTAGTGGAGGAACAAAGCCAAGAAAATTGAGAGACATGAAAGGTCAAGTCTGAGGAGGGCAGAATATGGGCTACGTTGTATTTTTGGTTTATGATTTACTGGGGATTCCTGGGGAAAGCCCTGAAAGAAGAGTGAACATAGAGAGGCTGTGGGAGAGGCCTGTTATATCGGCTACAGTAAGAAGAAGGGAGGCAGCAACAAGCAGAGTGATGGAGCAGATCTTGGCTGCTGATTATAGGGTCCCTGGATTGGAATCCAGTGGAGAGGGAGGCCTGGGTTCCTCTACCAGCCACTAGTGATGTGGCTTTAAGCTGGAGCAGGGGACAAGGGTGACAAGAGCCCTGAAAGAAGGGTGTGAGGATCACTGGACCCAAAGCTAAGACCATAGACCTTTTTGTAAGGACATTTGAACTTTTGTTGGACTTTGTTATCCTAAAGGGGGAGAATTAAACCAGGACCTGGTGAAGGGGCCAAGTTAGAGGAAAAGAGACTGCCGCAGAGCCAGAGTGACCGCTGGCAGGGGCCACTTGAAAGATGCACTCCTGCTACACCACGCCCAGTCACAAGGAGATGCTCTAGAAGTAAGTGAGATCTTCCACAAGCAGTAAAAGAGAGCAGAGAAAGAGGTGATGGAAAAATAAGGGATCCGAAAGGCAGACAACTTGTCCAACTGCAAGCCTCTCAAAAAACTGTTTGAAAAACATTTTGATTCTATTTTCCATCAGCTACTGTTATAACCATAAGTCCCAATTCTGAACCTTAGCGTCCAAAATGTGGGTGCCTGCATGAAACCTCCAAGCTTAATTACCAGCTTAGATCTGATAGCGCTGCCACCAGCCAGATCCTAGTTAGTCTGGCGCACCTCGGTCGATCCCAACTTAATCCTGGGGGAACCCAAAGACTCAGAAATGCCCTGAGTCTTCACAAACTAAAGGAAAATAACCCCCTCCCTTGTCTCCTCTAATTCTCCTCCCAGGCTTCCTCCCTGATGGCAACACTGGACGATCACCGCACCTGTTTTCAAGTCCTTGAATATTGCAACACAGAGAGATCAATTCTTCTACCCTCAGTCAGAGTCCTGCAAGGTAAAAGACAACTCTGACACAAAGAGATGTTCCCATTCCCCCCTGTTGCCCTGTCCCCTCCCCACCAAATTCCCTGAGGAGTTCTAACTAGGTAAATAATCCAACCAAGGGAATAAAAAGAAAGCTTTTATATAAGAAAGAAAGAAAAAAGACATAACATAATGACTCTGCTATCAAGTGACAATATACAGGGGTATTGATGGCTTAAAGAAAATGAATAAACAGCCTTATCCAAAAAAAATACAATTGCTAAAGACACCCAGCAAACTACACCACTATGTAAACTACAAACACAGAATATAAAACTAATGTCTCTACCTTTGTACGCTACCACTTGAAAACAGAAGATTAGAAAAGCTTGAAAGTAGAGAGATCCCCCTCATCAAGCCGAGAGGAAAGCCATGAAAAACTCCGAGCAGAGACACAGAACAAAGACACACACAGCCAAAAATTAAAAACCCTGAGCTTTGAAAAATCCAGTTTCCTGATTGGTCCTCTGGTCAGGTGTGTGGTTCCCTTTGTTAACCCTTTACAGGTAAAAGAAACATTAACCCTTAGCTATCTGTTTATGACAGCTACAATGAGAAGAAGAAAGGTTTTCTTAGTGCTAGAGACCCAGGCATTATTCCAGCTGCCTCTCAGCAACTTTAATTGCCAAAAATGAGCGCCCACTAATTCAAGCATGCAAAAGATCATCTTTTTTATTTTACGTGTTATGAAAACAAAGTTGTGGGCAGTAGTGTTTCAGCTATTTATTATATGAAATAAGCTATGGAAGGCACAAGTAGGCATAAGGAAATCTTTTACTGAAGAAGAAAAAAGCATTATCCCTATTCCCCACATCTTATCTTCAGTCAGCACCATTAGAACAAGCAAGTTTTGTATACGAAAGCTATTTTTCATACAATATCACTTCACAGATATCTCATAGAAAACTGAAAACATTAATTTGGAGACAATTCTGCTTAGAAGGGCCTGTGTTTTATTTAATACTCTCTGTCTGTAAAGTTACTCATGCTATTTATTAATATAATACATTGGTCATCCAGCAGAATCATAAAAGTTGCTTATTTCCCGCCTGAAGTAGTCATTCTGTTTGTAACACCACTCTTTCTCACCATGGTAGTGTTTGCAATATCACAAAAAGGGGATTAGAACCTGGGACGAAGCTAATTTCAAAAAGTTATGAGCTTTGGTTTAGTTTGGATAAGCATCAAAAGCTCAGATATTAAACAGGTCACATATTAAAGTATCCAAAGTTTTCCTGAATTAACTAAACTTTGAGAGACTGTCTCCTTCTCCCTTCAGAAATGTCCTGACTGCCTCTCCTTCCCACGTACCCCCATTCCCTAGTATATCCTCTTTCTCCTGACTTGCAATCTTGCCATAGGCTATCTTTATTCTGACAATTCACAGCAGCACTGTTAACCCTTACGATTCACAGCAGCTTGCAGCCAGAATCTTTGGTCCCTAGCAGCCACTGATTTATAGTTTGCATGCTCTCATTCCATATAGCCCAGAGTTATGCACAGTAACTCTCTGTAAGTAGGATGTTTGAATTTGGGTGTAGCTGGGTCCTAGCAGAGATGCAGTCACAGTGGTGCCAAATCTCACATTTTTTATCATGAATCTCCTGATATCTGGTGTCCTGAAGGGCCCAAAGTTGCTGGAGTCTGGACTCCCTGCTAAGAATCAGGAAGAGGAGGGGAATATGGCAGAAAAGAATTGAGTCTTTACCCAGACTCATTTGACCCTGGACAATGGTCTATGTTCTGTTCAGTGAATGGACAAGAGCTGGCACCAACAGATGAATTCTTAATAAAGATCTTGGGTAAAAATCTTATACCTCATGCAGTCCCATTAATGTCACTGAGATTGCAGAGGATGCTTGGCCCACAGCTTTTATGAATGTATCTCTATTATATATTAGAGTGATGGGTGGCAGTGCAAAGCCCTAAAAGAGATATGTAAAACTGAAATATCTCTTCCAGGCAATGCTCAATGATCTTTCGTGATGCTACAAGAGACCTGAATGCCAGTATCCGGATAGGTGTCTGATCCTCTGGAAAATTATTTAATCTGAACAGGCTACAAACTTTCACAAAGGTCTTTAAGGTAATTGTTCATGAGCTGCTGCATGCTGATGACTGCTCTAGAGGCACATACTCTATAAGAAATACAACTGATTACAGACTGATTCACCAAGCTGCAGAAAGGAATGGGCCGACACTGAAAAAGACAGAGGTCATGTATCAACCTGCACCAGGGAAACATACACAAAGCCACAAGTCACCATCAGTAACACACAGCTGAATGTTGTTACAGACTTCTGCTATCTTAGTAGTATATTGTCAAATGATCTGACTATAGACAAGGAGCTGACAAGTTATTGCCTAATAGCCTGCCAAATGATGAACTGGCTTTGTTGATGAGTCTGGCAGCAACATGATATTAAACTTCAAATCACATTAAAAGTCTATAAAATGGTTGCACTGTCCAACTTGTTGTATGGGTGTGAGACATGGACCTGCTACAGGCATCACATTAAGCTGCTAGATAAGTTCCATTTCCACCATCTGCAGGCCATATTCAGCACCAAATGACACAATAAAGTTATCAATAATGAGGTTCTGGGATGTAGCCACTCCACAGGGATTGAAGCCAGGCTTATTGTATCACAGTTATACTGGGCTGGTTATAAGCTGAGGATGGCCAACACCAGAATGACTAAGCAGTTGCTGTATGGTGAAATAAAGTGGGCAACCAGATACAAGGCGGCCAGAAGAAATGCGTCAAGGATGAACTGAAGCATAACTTGAAACAGTGCAATGTTGCTGTTGACAGCTGGGAGTCGTCAGCAACAGATAGATCACACTGGCAAGTTGTAGTCAATAATGGGGTTATCATTTCAGGATTAACCACCATGTGGATTTCAAGGCATAGAGGCTAAGTCGTAAACAGCAGCAAACTCTGCAGGTGTTGACTGTAATGTCTTCTCTGGCATCGAGCTACCTATGCACTTTGTGCCTAAAGGACAGCTGCACACGCATCATCCTTTTTAGCCACAGCTATACTCAGAAGACCTGATAGCGTCATCAGTGTCATCCCTGATCACAAAGGACAACACCATCACCACAGTGGTGATGGGTAGCAATACAATACCCTAAAAGAGAGATGTAAAAACGACAGGAAGAAAAGAGCCCTGAGGTGCTGTGACTGCTCCATGATATGCAGCAGTGACTCTAAGTAAAATATTTTTCATGAGTCGTAGATGCCTCTTTAAGTGGAAGCAGTCCCATGATGTTTTGTTTCTCTTTTTTCTAATTTTCTTCCTATAGCAATAATTCATCGTTATAAAACATTTGAAATACTTCTCTAATTTCATTAATAAAACCCTATAAAACCTACCTTAAAAGTATGCACAGATGCTACCGGGGAATGTGCGGTTCTTTCTCCTTTGGTCCATAAAAGGCATGGAGAAGTCTAACAGTCAGGGCAGACCAGATGTAGCCAGCAGAACCACTGAAATCAAAATATGCATGAAAACTCTAATAAATCCGCCTAGCAAATATACCAGCAGGGGGACTTTCAGTGATTATTCTGATTTTCCTTCAAGAGACATACAGAGTGCTGCACTATATCATATATTGCCTGATCTATTCAGATATCCTGCTGATGACAGAAACCAAGGCCCAGTATAACAGAAAAAAAGCAAAACATTGTCACCGTTTTTCAACCAGCTCTGCCACATGGGAAAATGTGGTCATGAAATGATCCAGTTGTTTTAAAAATCAGCTAAGATATTTGTTTCACTAAAACCCTGTAGCATATGAATCCACTCATTTACCATGTTATATGCTGACCTGATAAATCTTCATATACGTTCAGGGCTGTTATAAAGAGGATGGTGCTCAATTATTCTCCATGTCCAGTGAAGGTAGGACAAGAAGAAATGGATTTTATCTGCAGCAAGGGAGACTTAGGTTGGATATTAGGAAAAACTTTCTAATTATAAGCGTAGTGAAGCTCTGGAATAGGCTTCCAAGGAAGGTCATGGAATCCGCACTGTTGGAAGCTTTTTAAAACAAGTTGGACAAACACGTGTCAGGGAAGGTCTAGGTTTATTTGGTCCTGCCATAGTGCAGGGGGCTGGACTTGATGACTTCTTAAGGTCCCTACATCTGTAAGGTCCCTTACAGCCCTACATTTCTATGATTCTGTGCTCCTGTCCCCTGTCCATGGGAAAGGTCCCCATGGCAGTGGTGGAAAGAAGGATATAGAGGAACATGCTGGAGCTGTACCCCTGTAGACTGCAGAGCTCAGCTTCACATGAGATCCCTGCAAACCCATGCCCAGGACGGGGCAAGGACACATCATGGTGAGGCAAGAAGGTAAGCTGGAGTAGTCTCTTTGAAGCAGATCCACATTTGCTGTAGAGCCTTTTCCTTTCTTTTCTCCCTACTTATGTAGGCCCAGCAACTTGGAATTGGGCACCAGGGACTGTATTTGGCCCTTACTATTTCTAAAAGTATGTATTATACTTTTAATGTAATGAGTGCCCACTTATTCTCATATTTAGGGGCAAGGTAAAAATGAGAGACTGATCAGATATAGAAGTTGTTTTATTTCCTGAGAGAATCATAAATTTAGTGCCACACTAGAGCAGGGAACTCCGTTTTAAGGCTGTTTACTAAAGTCTTAATCCATAAATAAGCCTTGTCTTATTTTGTAAGGACATAAGGACTAAAACTAATGAGATGCAAGGCAAGGCAGTTTTGCTAGCAGATGTTTGTTTCTCACTAAAGTGATCTCAGGGACACCAGGATTTGGATCTAATTGCTCAGACTTCTTTTCTACATTTTTCTTGTTACAGACTGCCATTTTTGCATCATCATTAATTTCATCCCATCCTCATTTACTAATAGACTTACATTATCCATAGTAATTCTCTTTCTTCCCATACATCAGTAGGAAGCTCTTCATATTCCCCTTACTTTTTGGGGTAGAGTCCGTGTTTGCAGCCTTTTTGATTTCACTGATAGCATTCACTCAGTTAATGTTCTTCCATGGTGGTTCCCCAAAGATGAGTTTTTATATCAGATCTTTGAGCAGCCTCTTGCCAGCCTCTTTTTGCTGCTTCTCATTTCTTTCAATCTCATTTTCAAATGGGCTGGTTTTGGTTGTCTTAATTATGGTTTCTTGTAGGATTACCTACCTACCTTTAACTAGGGTGACCAGCTGTCCCATTTTTAAAGGGACAGTCCCATTTATTGTGACTTTTTCTTATATAGATGCCTATTACCCCCCATCCCCTGTTCCATTTTTTCACAATTGCTATCTGGTAACCCTATCTTTAACACAGGTGGATTCTATTATTTTATTGGAACATACTGGGCTGTCAAAATAAACATAGACATATCCCTGAACACAGATGGAAGACCTACTTGATTTAGTGGAGTTTAAAAATGTGTTAAGATCACTAATGGATATTGGGCCTGATCAGCAGGTGATGCAAATCAATGCTGTTCCAGCACAGTTAATGGCTTCAGTTGGGCCAGAGCCTCATCTGGAGTAAATCTGCATATTTCTGTTGGAGAATCTACCCCATCTGTATCTATCTGCATATGCTGTAATTTAGTGATGTCTATGCTTATGAAAACATTTATTCCTCTATTCTAAAGATGCACCTACATGTTCATTTGCATGAGTCTGGAAGTATGAAATGGGAACCAAACATCCAAATAATATTGATACTTATTGCAGCATATTCTTGATACCTATGAAGAAAAACTATTCTTTGGGAATTATTTTCTTAATTAACTGCTTTTGGGCTGTGTCCCCAACCTCCTCGAGGAATTGTCTATTGTTAGGAAGTGAAGTGCAACTGACAAATAGAAATGGCATAAGGATGTTACACCATTTCTTCTTGTTCACTAATTTGGCTCAAGATTATAGTGATCAAAAGATTTCTATGCTGGAAGTCATAGCTTTTCTCTTTAAATATTTTTGGATGGTAGCTATGATAATTACACAGTGTGAAATCAATGAGAATCAATATGATTGAGACATTCAGTAACCAAATATGAGTGAGCTGCTCATGGATTTGACAACTTGATAAGTCTGAAATTTAAGCTGTAGAGCACATTTAACACTGTTAAACAGGACCAGTGCCATTTTTCTGCAGTGGCTTTTTTTCTTTTTCAGTTGCATTCTGATCCCTGTATGCAATTATATAACTATTTTATTATGGAAGAATAATAACTTGTACGATTTAAATATACAGCATGGTGGACAAGTGGTAGATCGGGGTAAAGAGATAATTAATTGCTGGCCTGATGGGCCTACCAACTAAAATATACAAGGGAAAGTGGATTGTTTATTCTTGTTGTTTACATGTTCCGGATGGACTAAGTGAAATTTTTGGAAACAATAAAAGCAGTTCAGTGTCTTCTCCCTCATTTTGTTGAATGACATGAGGCAAGCCAACTTCAGTAACTTGCTATGATATATAAATTTTTCTCCTATGTTTCTAAGCCTGGCATATTGTCTGTATCTGGTGAGAAAGTGGTTTAAATGCTTTCATGTTTATTTTCTCCAGCTTTACATAAGCTTTTTTCAGCTGCCATATGCTGCCCATATGCTATAACATTCTTTACTGTCATGCTTTTTGACATTGTTTCTCATCTCCCATTCAGGTGACCTTCTTATATGTCTGTGGGAAATAGATGATTCAACATAGGAAATCTCCACCTGTGATGATAAATTTCTTATTTTTGGGAACAGAAAGAAAGCAACTAATTGTGATATTTTTAATTTTTTGTCTCCAGTGTGGTCTGTTGCCAGGGCTGCCCGGGTGAGGGGGGCAAGTGGGGCAATTTTTCCCAGACCCTGGGCCCCACAGGGGCCCCCACAAAAATATAGTATTCTATAATATTGCCATTTTTTTTATGAAAGGGGCCACCAAAATTGCTTTGCTCCTGGCCCCCTGAATCCTCTGGGCAGCCCTGCCTGTTGCTTTCAGAAGTTAATTCCAAAATACAAACTGAAAGATGCATCAATTACAATATGCCATTGCTAATCCACTTGATTCAAACACAGTGCTCTGAGACAATCTGAAATGGAATGAATCTGTCACTCCCTCCCTGCAACCTTAAAATACATCTGAGAGATGGAGCTTGAGTCTTTGGAGGCCTATGGACAGCCATATGAGTCAAATAGCTTCACTCTGGCCCACATGTTAAACTTTAGGTTGTCGCCCTTCATTTTTAAGATATTAACAAGTTGTAAAACACACTCCACTTATGGCAACCTTTATCATTTTCAAAACTGTAAAAAGAACTGGAATATGTAATATTTACCTGAGGTTTATACTTCAAACTCTCACCAAATATAAACCTAGGAAATACTTTATTAAACAGCTAATCAATTCATCTAGGTTTTTGGTAGTTGAATATGATATAAAAGATACCAAATCTCTTACTAGCTCAAAGGGAAAGTGGTGAGAACATTTTCACAATCAAACTCAAACCTAGATGATGTGAAACCCTGTAGTTTCAGATTCAAACATGGAAACGAACAAACAAACAAACAAAAAAGCAGAGAAAAGTTCTTGGGCCTGTGAACCATTGTTGGATTCAAAGCAAAAGTTTATCCTATAAAGACTGAAGCTTTGAGCCTGCAAACACATAGCATGTGCCTAATTTTGGCTGATGTCCAAGGGACCAGTGATAGGCACAAGTGTTTGCAGAATCGGAGCTCGAGTTTGATTTTACAACAAGTCTTGTCTTAGTTGGTCTCGTGTAAGGGTTTTGGGATCAACTGGAACCCTATGAATGCTTACAGGACCTCCAGAACCCACAGTACAAAGAGTTCTATGAAGAATGCCAGTTTGGATTAAAAGATTCACCTATACCACATTGGGTTTGAACAAATCGGAAACTTAAAGTGAATCCAAGGAGTTGCAAAATCAGACAAACCAAAAACCACAAAAATGTGTTGAAACATGCAGCTCAAAACTAGCCAGTAGTAATGGCTCTTTCTGATATTTGTGATCAAAATTTTCTCCTATTTTGAACATAAAAACAAAGTGTGGAGATGAATAGCAGTTTCTATTTGATTGGGTAAAAAATATTCTGGATTTATATCTGCGCTTCATCCATCCATCCATCTGTAATATGGGGATAATAATAATTCCCTTTCCCTGTCTTGTCTGTTTAAATTATAAGCTCTTTGTCTCATACCAAGTGTACCCATAGAACCTAGTACATCAAGGGTCTGATTTCAGCTGAGGTTTGAAGGTGATGCTGTAATACAAATAAATAATTTAAGATGCTGAAAAAAATCAAGCATTTGCTTGTTGGAAACTTTAATATAGACCAATGTTTTTTTGTCATTGTTTCAAAAAATCAAAATGCCTATCATTGCTATAGCTCAGCAGTTCTCAAACTGTGGGTCGGGTCCCCAAAGTGGGTCGTGATCCCCTTTGAATAGGGTCACCAGGGCTGTCTTAGACTTGCTGGGGCCGTGGGCTGAAATCTGAGACCTACTGCTCAGGGCCAAAACCCGAGGGCTTCAGCCCTGGGTGGTGGGGCTCAGGTTGCAGGCCCCCTGCCTGGGGCTGAAGCCCTTGAGCTTCAGCTTTGGCCACCCTGCCCAGAGCGGTGGGGCTCAGGCTTTGGCCCCCCACACGCAGGGCAGTGGAGCTCGGGTAGGCTCAGGCTTCGGTCTCCCATCCTGGGGTCGTGAAGTAATTTTTGTTGTCAGAAGAGGGTCATGGTGCAATGAAGTTTGAGAATGCCTGTTATAGCTCATAATGATTGAAGATACTGCATCTATTATACAGCTCTTTTTTCAGTACACTTCTGGAATTCATATTAAATCAATAAGTAATATAGAGATGTGTTTATTTTTGCATTTGACTACACTCCTGTTCATTTTTTCTTACGCAACCAAAATACTAGACTGATGTCAGCCCTGATTATTTTAAAAAAGAAAAGCTTTTTTCTCTTTGTTTCAATTATATGCTTGATTTTTTGTATACACAAAAAATTTGTAATAACAGACAACCAAAGCCCATTCTTTTACAATTATGTGTTTTGAATAAAATGTTTTCATGGTGTTCCATCTACCCAACTCCGGTCTATTCAGGATCACTACATCAGGCCAGAACTAATCCAGCCACAACATGCATGAAATAAAAGCATATTTCACCAGACATAACTCTTTTGTCTATTTCCCACAGCCTGATAAGCAGCTAAGAAATGAGATTTTAGGAATTATTTTGTGTTGTGGCATCCAAAAAATATATTAACATGTTCGCTCTGAGCCAACCAAAGTTTCTTCAGATTGTTTCTGCTTTGTTTTAGGCTTAGCTGCACTTATTCTTCATGCTGCAAAGTGACTTGTACTATAGCAATGAATCTTATCCAATAGATCTCCATATCTAAATGGAATGCGGGAAAAGAATTTAATTGGATAAGGTGAAATTCAATTTTCATGGGAGATTTGCCTACATTCAGGTAATAGAGGTTTTCAGATACAGGATGCATTTCTTGTGCACCCAAATTCTGTCACTTCTGTGATTGGGGTTGGAGGGAGAAAAGGAAAATGCTGAAGCTAAGAGAATGGGCTTACATGGGAGGAGGGTACTTCTGAAGATCCAGAGATTATGGTGGGACAGGTGAACTACAGTTCTAGGGTGGAGGAGCCTAGGACTGGAGGAGGGGAAAGAGACTCTGGAACTGAGGTCCTGGAGAAGAATGTGCAGCAGGGAAGTCTCACTCTAAGGCCAGGTCTACACTGCGACTTTAAATCGGTTTAATGGCCGATATACCGATTTAACGCTGTATCCGTTCACACGACGTCGTCATTAATATCGAGTTAAACGGCTTCCTTAAAATCGATTTTTTCGGAACTCCCTCCCAAACGAGAGGAGTAGCCGCTAAGATTCGATAGTGATAACTCGGATTAGGGTTCTATGGTGGACCGAAATCGACGTTATTGCCTCCGGGTCGGCATCCCAAGAGGGCAGCACTGACGCTCTGGACAGCCAATCTGGAACTCGGATGCAGGGCAGGTAAACAGGAAAAGGCCCGCGAACTTTTGAATTACATTTCTCTGATTGCCCACGTGGAGCCTCTGATCAGCAACGGCTGGCGATGCAGTTGAAATCCGAAAAAGCAGCCCACATAGACCGTAACGGGAAATACTAAGTCCCTGATCGCTGTAGTGGGGAGACAATCTTGTTGTAATCCAGCTCTTTTACAGAAACATCGAAATGCCAAAGCGTTTGAATAAAAAACTCCAGGGATCACCATGCGCTTGTGTTGACAAGCCTATAACTGGGAAGTCCAGAGATCTCAAATGGAAACGCTCATGAAGGGAAGGGAGGGGGTACTGATGGGGGACTCGCAGCTATTCCACAGTCCAACAGAGTCTCTAAAAAGTAATTTGCATTCTTGGCTGAGCTCCCATTGTCTGTAGGTTAAACACAGTGTCTGGCGTGTTCAGGAACAGCTCCTCAGTTTGAATTATCCCCCACCCACGTGAAAAAAAAAAGGGAAAGATTGCTGTGCTATGCGTTTGCTCAATGCAACTCCGTGAAAAGGCGCCAATAGGGTTGTCTGCTGCCTTTCACAAAGGGAGGGGTGAGGCTGTACCAGCACCACCCGGGGCATGTGTTTGTCGGCCCATCAGGCACGTGCTCTCAACAACGGTAGTGGGAAAACATGGGAATAGCGAGGAACGCTACACCCAACAGTGCATCCGCTCCTGATCGATGGAGCTTTGACCAAATGGACGCAAACAATCGATTTCGGGATCCCACTGTGGACGCGCTAAACCGATTTTATTAGATCTGTTTTGTAATATCGGTTTAAGCTAATTCGAAATAATCGTGCAGTGTAGACGTACCCTAAGAGTGTGAAGACCAGAAAAAGGATGAATGGAGGAAAACCAAGAGAGGGCAGGGGAAGGGGACTACAGGCAAACTGTGGAAGGAAGACAAAGAAATGGAAAAATTAGAGCCAGATAGCTTTATTCTGTTTGCTCTATGACAGAAAAATGTGTACAGAACCCCCTCTCCAGCTGGAATGTGGTAAGTGATCACATATTTACCAAAGTAAGCAGATGTGTTTTGGACAATCCCTGCCACTTCTAATTTCTTTTTTCCAGATATGTGTTCAATTTTCTTGTTACTTCTTTCTATCTCTAATGGCTTCTACTATTATTTCTTCTTCTTTTTATTTTTCTGCTTCCATTGCTTCCCTTGTCTTTGGATATAATTTAGTTGTGATTCTTTGGTGCATATCACTCAAACTCTCTTGTCCCTGGGGCAGTCCTGCTATTTATATACGAATCAGAATAACACTGTGAACATACGACAAAGTGGGTGAGGCTATTAGGAGGAGAGATGCCAGCGAAAGAACATAAGTCCTCTAAGTTATGTGTAAAATTTTTAATTCTCAGTCTGTGGTGGGCTCTCTTGTCATATGTTAAAAAGTCACAGTAACACTTAAATGAGCATTTGTGGGCCTAATACATTTTGTTAACTGTTTAAAAAAATGTGCTCAACAAACTGTTATCAGGAAGGTACATTAGAACAGTGGTTCTCAACCTTTCAAATGAATGTGCCCCTTTCAGGAGTCCTATTTGTCTTGAGGACCACCAGTTTCACCTCACTTAAACTACTTGCTTACAAAATCAGACATAAAAATACACAAGTGTCACAGCACACTATTACTGAAATTATTTTCTCATTTTTACCATATAATTATAAAATAAATCCATTGGAATATAAGTATTGTACTTACATTTCAGTATTATACTGAACCTTTTATTCACTTGTGAGCCTTGTCTGAAGCCCAAACTCTGCCACCCAGGGCTGAAGCATGTAACAGCTTCATGGGGGGGCCCTTATGGCATGGGGCCCCGGACAATTGCCCTGCTTGCCACTTCTTAATGCCAACCCTGCATTTGCAACCCCTCTAAACCCGTCCCATGACACCCACAGAGCGGCAAGCCCCAGATCAAGAAACATTGATCTAGATGAGTTCAGTACCCTCTGGAAGACCTTTGAGTACCCCCAGGTATACATGTACCCCTAGTTGAGAACCACTGCATTAGACTACATATATTTTAGTCCTACCCTAATAGGACTTTGAATTTAATAGCAATTTGCAAATGGCTATAAGAAAAAATAAAAATAACAGTCTTTGGAATCTAATGCTTGTTCTATTAGCTCACAGGACTATGGAAATGAGAGCTGATTATACAATTGTTACTAGCTGCCAAACACACCATTACTGGTAACTGGCTTTTCAAACTATTCTGACAGTTAATGTATGGATGAAAAATGTCTGGTCTAAAGTGGACATGGAGCATTTAACCCATGCAGCCAGTGACTCATGGGATATATCTTGGATGCAAGCACATGAACTTAAAGTGCTCTGAATAGGTTTGATTTCTAACTTCAACAAATGACATGTTGTTTGGTGTTAGGAGGATTTGACCTTACCTGGTGCACTTATACTTAAATTAAGATCTGGAACTGAAACCCTACAATTGTCCTTTCATATTAAAGACAAAACCAGACAAAACCTATTTTCACCAGTTCATAATTAGCTAAATATTCTCATGAGATTTTGGCATAACATGGAAGACATTTTATGAGAACAACTGATCTTGCAGGATTTCCATCATTTCTGCGCTCTCAAATCTGAATCCAAACTAGAACCTAAACCCTGAATCACCCTTAAATTCAGCCTTTAACCTAAACCTCATTAGACTCCAGATCCAAACACTGCCATCTTCATCCATCTCACATTAAATTAAAAACTTTCACCAGTTTTGATCACTTTTGTCAGTTACTAATGCATAGTTCAATTAGTCCCTGTGCAATGCATATTATATGCACATACTAGTGTACAGGGTTATACAAACACACACACAGACACACACACCAACTTTCCCCTTTCAAATATTTTAAAATCCTAATAATGTAATGACCCTCTGTATACATGGTCCAAAGCCCACTGAAATCAATGGGGGACTTTCCATAGACTTCAGTGAGCTTTGGAGCTGGTCCTTAATGCTTGTTGGAGGTTCAGTTGGAGCAGCTATTCCAAGTCCTACCTGAACAGTGTGATGGAGCTGCTCCTAAGCTGTGCAGGGAGTGGGAGCTGCAGATACAGGGTAATATGTGGAGAGGAACCAGGGATACTGGAAGTCTCATGTGGAATGCCCATCTCATAGAAATGTGTATAAACTGACACCCTTGAGTCATGCATATACTGACTCCTTTAAAATTGGCCTCTTAATTTGGCCAAAAGAAGATGTATGCAGTAATTAAAGGGAAGGACACAACTGTGAATGTAACAGGAAAAAAAGGTTCCTATGCAATAAAAGTTGATCATTACAATATGTTTTTCAACCATTAATACTCATATTTATACATACTAACTTGTATGATTTCAATGTATACCCTAGCAAACATGCAAAAAGAACTCTCACGTTTTTCCAGTCAAAGTGAGAGGAATGAATGTCATGACATGAAGAAGAAGCCTCTCTAGAAGCAAAACCTCATCACACAAAGAGCTGAGTTAGGGATTTTTAAAAAACACTGGTGAAGGCTTTTTCACCACATTACTGTGCTACTTCTCTTTTTTTCTTGCTCATGTTATGGCAAAAGAGATGACTCCCTGCCTCCCTTCATTTTGCCACCTACACAGAGGTCCATGCATCTCCCAATGCATCTTCTATGATAACATTTAGTGTTGCTGTGCCTGTCTCCTGGAAACAAACACTGATATAAATGTATGACAATATAAGAGTTGGTCAGAATTTTGCCACAGAGATGGAATTATGACTGAAATTTTATTTTCCATGAAAAGTAATTATTTCACAAAATTCAGTCTTAATATTTCACAAAAATTTCTGATTATTCAGTGAAAAAACAGAAACCAAAACAAAATGTTGTGACTGAAATCTTTAACCTAAAAATTGTTACTGAAGTGGTTATAAATAATAATAATTAATTAATAATCATAATTTAACTGGAAGTTGTTTTCAAAATCTGATATTTTTGGTGTTAGTTTTTTGTCAAAAGAACAAGACAGTGTTCTATAGGAAATTTTGATAATTTTAAAAATGAAATATTTTAAGAGCTTCTGGGAAAAATCCTCAACCAACTCTAGTAAATCTCTGCAAGTAGTTAACCATTTATATGGTATTTCTATGATCTTAAGCCCTGGTTCTGCACTGAAAATTATACAAGTTTACTCCTGAACCTGTGCAAATCACTTTGGTGTGGAGTTCTGCATGGGCACAGGAGTCTGCCCAACAGTGCAGAGTATAGTCCTGAGGCATCCCCATTACAATGTTATGCAGTACTTTTCTGCTTGTGAGTTTAATGTGGTTTTTAAAAACATTCACCCAATGTTGGTTGCTAAAACAATCTTTTCTTGGCTGGAGCAATGGGCTGTCCTAAGATTGGAAGAAAAATAAAAGAAGCAGGGTTAAATGAGCAGTAGCATTTGCTATCCAACAAATGTAGGAATCTCCAACTTTTTCACAGCCTATGCATTAGTTATGATCACTGGGTAAAATTATCTTCGCAGACAGAAACAGAAAGAAAATCTTGGTGCAGGGAGACGGGTATACTTTGTATTTCCGTCCAGGTATGAATGCACCTAAAATAGAAATTTCCTTCCAAATTTTCGGAAAACTCATATTGCTTCAGTTTGTCTTTTATGTCTTTTATGACTAGGAATCAGACCTGAATACAGGGTCAAACCTGCAGAAAGCACAGGAGACAAAAGGCACTCTCATTATACCAGAACAATTTTCTGTGCATCATACTGCTGTTTGCAACTCCAGATCTGCCAATATGGTTTTTTTTATAATACAGTGGGGATGTGAATTATTGAGAGTGTTTAACTGCATGGAGCACATATACAGGCACAATTTATACCGATGGAAAAGTACAGTAAGCTATATTCTAGTATCAAGAAGCTTTTACAGCAAAATGAAAACCAATTCCATGTTTTTAATAAAGAAATATTTCACTTTTTTCCCTCTTCCCCCACATGCCATGTCTATGAAAGAAAGAGGAAAAAAACACATAAAAGTGGGCAATTAATCATACATTTATTTTCTCAAGTGCTTCTTGCCTCAAGGAAGGATTCCCATTTGGGCAATCAAGATTATTTCAAATGTCTTGGTAATGACTCAAGGGAAGAGCCCAGGGTGGCCTAGAGGATGTATCTTTTTTTTTTTTTAAGAGAATTTATGTTATATCCTCCCAATAAATAATCCTGAGTCCATTAATTCTCCAACAAGCTCTCTAAAGTAGAACAGGTCAAGAAATATGCCCCGCTGCAGTATAAATTTCAAGTAAATGCTTCTTTTTGTACACCAATAATTTAAGGTTGTTGTCATCTAAATTCTCAGCCCTGTGCATGCTTGAGATACCCAAGATGACATACACTGTATATCACTTCCATCTTTCCTCAGGATGGAGCCTGAATACAAATGTCAATGGCTTGGAGCATTGTACATTACGTCAGCATCACCAAGTGGGCTAAATCCTCCTGGACAGAAATTTAAAAGAAGCTAACTATGTATTGTTCAGCGACAAATTTCCAAAGAAATCCTACAGGAGTTCCCTCACCCTGAATTCTTTGTTGCAAACAGTCCTCCTGCCTACCAATGGCAATTTTTAACACAATGTGCTTTTTTACAATGACCTGTACAACTGTTTGGTCCCCACAGCACAGAGCTTTCCCCAAGTCCTTAGCTACTACCAAGGTACAGGAGGAGGGAGAGAAAGATCTCACTCAGATCCTACACTGCTTTACCCTTGCTTCCAGCCTTCCCCCTTCCTCTCCTGCCTCTTCCTGCCCCTCTTTTAACCATCTTTAACTGACGAGCTGAATCCCCTTAAAAGCAGCAAAGAGTCCTGTGGCACCTTATAGACTAACAGATGTATTGAAGCATGAGCTTTCGTGGGTGAATACCCACTTCGTCGGATGCGCATCTGATGAAGTGGGTATTCACCCACAAAAGCTCATGCTCCAATACGTCTGTTAGTCTATAATGTGCCACAGGACTCTTTGCTGCTTTTACAGATCCAGACTAACATGGCTACTCCTCTGATACTTGAATCCCCTTGTTAATTGGTTAATCAACTGGTGCTTAATCATTTATCACTGCACGTTGGCTCATGTGGAGATGCTTAAAAAGTGCACAAAGCGGTGAGTCAACCTTAGGCTACTCACACTGTCACAACCAGTGCTTAATTTGTGCTAGGGCTTGCCTAGCAGAGTCTCATCCCTGCTAGGGATGGAAGTTCATAGCCCTGGCACATCTTTCATTACAAATCAAGCTCTGGTCACAACTGGTCAAAAATCAACGTTCACATAATGAATTGCAATGCCAGGAAGCAGGGCTGGCTCCAGGGGTTTTGCCGTCCCAAACAGCAGGAAAAAAAAAAAGCGGCGATCACGATCTGCAGCAATTCAGCAGGAGGTCCTTCGCTCCAAGCAGGAGTGAGGGACCCTCCGCCGAATTACCGCCGAATACCTGAAAGTGCCGCCCGGCTCCGGAGTTGCCGCCCCAAGCACCTGCTTGATAAGCTGGTGCCTGGAGCCAGCCCTGCCAGGAAGCAGAAAGCTTCTGTAGCTCACCCTCTTTATTGGAGTTAGAGATGGAAAAGACCTGTTAGGTCATCCAATTTGTCTCCTTGCCATTGCAGGGTTGTTCAGTACTTTGCCCCATCTAGATTTTAACACCCTAAACTAAGATGTCCTTCACCCCTTATTTTGGGAGACTGTACCACAGCCGAATACATTGCACTGTTATGAAGTTCTACCTTTTTTCTAATGTTTCCTTTATTTATTTCATTATTTTAACATGCACTAAATAATTTCTCTCCCTCTCTTTTTTTTATATTATTCAGGTATTTGTCAGTTTTCATGTCACCTCTTTAGTCATCTGATGGTCAAGCTGTACGTATTTAGGGTGAAATTCGGTCTCCACTGAAGTCAATGGCAAAATCTCCATGGCTTCTCATGGGGCAGGGTTCTACCCATCAGTCTCTTAACCTGTCTTCAGAAATCAGCATCTCAAGTTCCTGATCCATCTTGTTTCTTTTCTCTGAATTCCCTCCAATTTGCCATTACCTTCTGCTCATGTGGTGCCTAGAACTGAACATATTATAGCTGCTGTCACACCAGAGATGGAAACTGAAATCACTTAATTTCACTTTATTTGTGACTCCCCAATTTCCACTGGGGGAAGGAGTGGTGATGTACATGATGGGATGTGTCATCTTCATCATCTTTTTATTCTTTTTATTTATTTATTTATTTATTTTTAGCCTGCAATAATGAAAAGTGGAGGCATGGAGGAGACACCACCTCTATTCCATTGAAGTTCTTGTATCATGCGCATCACCATAATAGCATCTTCCACAGATTAAAACCAAAATAAGCACGCTACATCTGTCAGATAATGTGCCCTCTCTCTCTTTTCATCCAAGGTAGAATTGGACATGTCTATTATTGTGGTTTTTAATGCGCAAATATTTCTACATGCTGCTCTTTAGGAAGCAAGGTCACAGAACAGGGTTTTGCATTTGGAACACAGTTTTGTGGTCATTCTCAGTCAGTTCCTGTGGTAGTGATAGTTGGTAGATATCTGCCTTGTAGCTGTGATAATAAGAGGACTCTTGCCACCTCAAATACTGGAGCAGAATGCAAAATCAGAATTACAATAACAATGTTTGTCAAGTCAGAAGCCTCGATTGTCCCCCATCAGATTTGCACATGAGGACTCCCTCTGCATTCACATCAAACCCCCTCTGCCTGGAAGTGGGAGTCAGTAACCTCTGTGTCACTGTTCCCTCCCTTCTGGTCCCCTGGGTGGGATTATTCCCATAGGGCCTATTCTGCAGTGAGAATAAATCATGATGGCACAATCAGAGCAGGGACCCTCATAGAGACAGCTTCTTTAGGGCCCCCTACAAAAGCAGGTGATCACATCAGATTTCTAAATTGTTTTACCATGTGTTGATCACATGTTCACATTATACGTGGGGCCAGATAGAGAGCTAACAAAAATGATGGTGCAAACTGCTGCCAATGAAGCTGGCAATGAAGATAATGGCCAAACAACATTTCTGTGGCCCATCTGACATAATTTATATGCTGAAGGAACAGAAGAGCAAGGATACAGCAGGAAAATGACCCAAAAGGAAGGTATAAGATAAAACAAGCTTCCCTTCATCCACTCCTGTATTTCTTACTTTTCCTGCTACCTGCCTGATTTTATGTCCTTTTGGCACGGAAGACCCATCAATTTACACTTACTTACACCATTACACTGCTCCCTAATGAGTAATTTACACCACCACTATTTATAGTGTGCCATGCCTCAATTTAGGCTAGAGTCTCCACTGCAAAATACTGGAGGAGAAGGGAAATTCCCTGGGTCAATATTCTTTCTTTCAGCATCAGTGGGCAAAAGATGAATTAAAATTTCATTTTAATATGGAAATTGAAAGCTACATTTGTTGAAAAGGCTCCCAATCACACCTTTGCAAACAGGTTTTCCTTAAGAATCCAGTTTAATCCTTTTCTCAGTCCATAAATAGAGAAGTTATGTTTGGAGTGTAATGGTGATGGTGCCAACTGTAAAAGCAAATATGAACATATGCTCTGTTTAAAAATTCATATCCAACTTTAGTCTAAAACCTGAAACATTTTTATAGTTCTGTTTGGCTTGTATTAAGATTAATCTACTGTGTCAAGACAGGACTAAATGTGTGTGGGGGGAGGGCGGGAAATATGTGCAGATTTGGAAATCCAAATATATAGTGCAGAACACCTGCAAAATATCTCTGTATAAATTATATTACCAGGAGCCCTGACCCAATATATCTCCTCCTTCCACACACCATTCTGATGCAATCATGTCTTTCCCAAGATGGTTTTATGAGAAGCAAGAAGGCTAGCAGCAGAGCTCATAGCATAAAAACAGCTCTATGCTAATCCCAATTTAAAATAATCTTATTCATTTCTTTTAAAGAATATTTGTAATTTCTTCACTGTGATGAATAGCACTTGTCTTCAGTCATGGGCTTTTCCTCTCCTTCTGTTTATACACTGTTAACTTACAGAGCTTTTAAAAAGATTATTTGTTTATCAGCAGGATTTTATGAAAAGCTTTCTGAGGTTTGTTCCACCAAAGTGTCTGCAGCTATAAGGCTACAATCAGCGTTGGGTTAAGCCTTAATATATAGGTAGAATGGAGAGCTGGTTGGGAATTTTTCAGTGGAACATTTGTGCATTCAGGCAAAGTAGAAACTTGAACCTGGTTTTCCTCCACTGCCAGATGAACAGCCTAGCCACTATGGGCTATTGGCTATTTTAGGGTAAGAGACTCATTTTTGCATAAATTAATTCAAAAGTTCTGGTTTTTGTTCCAATATAGAGCAAGAACAAAATCAAAACCTTGATTTTTCTCCAAAACAGAATTATTGCTTTCTGGCCAGCCCTAGTGGAAAATGCATTGAGAGAGTACGGCAGTGACAAAAGTTACCTACAACCTTAGCTTCCCTGACATGCCCAAAGTGTCCTGGTGTACAGCAGTCAACGGACATACTGGTTCTACCTCTCTGGCATCCTTGGTGGAGTCCCTGAGGGAGCACAGCAGTGTGAACTCTTCTCTATTGGAGGTGAATAGCCCTGGGTTCAGCAGCCCCGCTAGCCCAGGAAGGTGCAGTTTGCACCTTTTAAGCACTGTTTGCATTGAACTGAGTCCACAGGTGGGAAATTTGTTCAGCCTGCTTAACTGCAAACTCAGCTGCATCCTTGAGGGAAAATGTCCCTCAGGGAAGCCTTAGAACAGAGACGGTTAGGTTACAAAACGGAGTTTCAATAGATGCACATATGTCTTTATTTGTTTGTTTTAAAGAAGAGGCTTAATTTGAGACATGGTAGGCTGCCACCTGGTGGGAGGGGAGGCCATATTTGGTGTACCTTGGTTGGATTTCCTAACGTTAGGTAGGAGAGGGTTGGCACAGCTATGTTCCTACACAAGACTTTCATCTTTGGGAACTGATCTGAATCTTGTTTTAGGTGACAATTAAAATGAGTTTAATGGTCTTATCTTAATACCTCATGAACAACTGTATACTCTGACAAAGTGGTCTGCCACTGAGAGTGGTTGCTGATTGGCTGGAGTTTAGTGGCTCAGGAACAACAAATCTTGCCCCACCTTTGACAGAATTAGTCTAACCTAGGAGCTTGGGTTAGACAGAGGCCTGCTGCAGGTCTGGAAAACTGAATTTAGCCTGGCCCACTGTAGCCCTGAAATATTTTTGTTCAGTTTAGACAAAGGGTTGTGCTTATACCACGGGTTTTTTTTTTTACTTTAGCTAGAAGCTACATTGTCATGAAGTTGCTGTGATAATTTATTTAACTTTAGTTATTTCAGTTCCTACTGGGCTAAATATTAATTGCTCCCCCCATTTGTAATGTTCCTGAGTCTTTTTCTGCCTCTTTCCACTTTTTGGTATCTGAGTCTACAATCCATGTGTTAGACCATTGTGTCCTCCACAAAACAAAATCACCTAATGAAACAGCACAAGGGCTATCACACTAGTAATTTTTACTGAAGAGAAGTAATTATGGAAGCTTTGGAAATGACTCCATAGTTTAAGTTGAGTTGAGTTTTTCCCTTAAAGCAAGGCTTCACCCTTTTTGTTATGGCACCATTCATTGAACATTTGCTTATGACTATGGCATTTTAGTGTTTATGCTCTTATAATTTCAGGGCAAGTGAAGTTGTTTGAATATCTTAATTGTACATTGCCATGCCTTAATATATTTGGATTTCCTTTATATGTAAACTTTTATGTCTGAATTCCCTGAGTGTGTAATGCTTGGTTCTGGGATAATTACAACATCCTTATAATATTTTCTTTTTAACCTAAATTATTTCCATGTACTCCAAGTATTAGCCTGAACTCCATCTTAATATTGTTTCCTGTCTGGAAATAAAATAAGAATGTGGCCCTTTGGGAATGAGAAGCAAAAGCAGAGCTCCATGAGAAAGCTGAACCTGTATGTGCTATAAGAACCAGAGCCAAACTCTATTGAAGTCAATGGCAGGCTCTCCATTGACTTCAATGGGCACTGGATCAGCCACTTAGTCATTAAAATTCATTGGCAGTACACTTAAAGAAGGGGGAAACAGTGTCAGGTGCCCAGGTATAAAAGAGAACTGTGTGTGTATATTAAAATGTCCAGAAACTCCGCCCTTTTGTGACTGACATAACATCAAACAGCTGCCAAACATGTATGGCAGGGATGCAGATTCTAAAAACGGCACCAATAAGATTAAAGAGATTTTGCAGGCCAATAATTTTATTTTAATTATTTGAAAGTTTATACATCACCATCTCCAATATACAATGGTGCTAGGTATAGCCTAGAGTCTACAACATATTGAAAGTCTCCATGTAGAGTAGTTTAGTAGCCAGATGTAGTAAAAAGTATGTCCAGGTTCTATGCCAGGCTGCAGAAGCCCTGAAAAGCTGGCATTTGCAGTGTAAGAGTGTTGCCATATGTTTGACTGAATTGGGACTCCTAGAAATCGCACTTCTCTTTAGTTCTTCAATGCTGTGTAAAATGTCACACTTATTTGGATAAATACATTTATTTGGATTTATTTGGGTTTAATCTGGTATTTCTTACATGTCCAAAAATCAGTGGAAATTTCTGATGCAAAACCAAGGCAGAACTGAGCGCAATATGTGTTTGGTTTGTTATGGACAGGTATACAGAATAAAAATGATTGATTTAAATAATGCTTAGTCACTTAAACAATGTTATCAAAAGTTAGTGGCATTGATAGGCAATGATTATTACTATTTAATATTAAACTTTGGCACTTTACGAACAAGTTTTGCCCTCTGTATCTTCAATCTCAGGAGTCAGTCCTGCAAACTCAAACTATCAAAATTAATACTTACTACTATGAGTATTTCCACTGAGTTCTAGCCATACATACACTTGACCTTGCACATTTCATAGGGCTGTATTTTGTAAGCCTGGATCATGGAAGGAGTCCTGATACATGCAAGTTGCTCCCCTATGTTCAATACTCCTCTCATTTACATCAGTGTAAATGAGGAGAACTTCCACTGAAGTCAAATGAATTTACACCAGAAAAAAAATAGTGTGAGAGGAGAACCAGACACAGATTCTCACCTGTGCTGAATTGTGGCTTCACAGCTGTGAGTAAAGGCATAAGGAATTGGGCCTAAAGATTGCAATAAATGTTTTAGATTCATAGACTTTAAGGCCAGAAAGGACTATCATGATCATATAGTCTGACCTCCTGCACATTGCAGATTACAGAACCTCACACACCCACTCTTGTAATAGACCCCAACCTCTGGCTGAGTTGCTGAAGTCCTCAAATCATGGTTTAAAGACTTGAAGTTACAGAGAATCCACCATTTACACTAGTTTAAACCTGAAAGTAACCTGTGCCCCATGCTGCAGAGGAAGGCAAAAATTTCCCAGGGTCTCTGCCAATCTGTCCCATGGGACAATTCCTTCCCGACAGCAAATATAGTGATCAGTTTGACCCTGAGTTTGTCTCCAAGACCCACCAGCCAGACCCCCAGGAAATAATTCTCTGTAGTAACTCAGAGCCCTCCACATCTAGTGCCCCATCACTGACTACTGGAGATATTTGCTTCTAGCAGTCACAGACTGGGTACATGCCATTGTAGGCCATCTCATCATACCATCCCCTCCATAAACTTATCAAGCTCAGTCTTGAAGCCAGTTAGGTTTTTGCCCCACTGTGTCCCTTGGAAGGCTGTTCCAGAATTTCACTCTTCTGATGGTTGGAAATGTTAGTGGAATTTCGAGCCTAAACATGTCGATGGCCAGTTTATCTCCATTTGTTCTTGTATCCACATTGGCACTTAACTTAATAACTCCTCTTGCTCTCTGGTATTTATCACTCTGATGTATTTATAGAGAGCAATCGTATCTCCTCTCAGAGTTCTTTTGGTTAGGCTAAACAAGTCAAGCTCTTTGAGTCTTTTCTCATTAGGTAGGTTTTCCATTCATCAGATCATCCTAGTAGCCCTTCTCTGCACCTGTTCCAGTTTGAATTCATCTTTCTTAAACATGGGAGACCAGAACTGCACACAATACTCCAGATGAAGTCTCACCAGTGTCTTGTATAATGATACTAGCACTTCCCTGTCTCTACTGGAAATACTTCGCCTGATACTATTAGCCTTTTTCATGGCCATATCACAATCAACCAATATACCTAGGTCTTTCTCCTCCTCTGTCACTTCCAATTGATACGTCTCCAGTTTATAGCAAAAAATTCCTGTTGTTAGTCCCTAAATGCATGACTTTGTACTTTGCACTATTCAATTTCATTCCATTTCTATTACTCCAGGTTACAAGGTCACCCAGATCTTCTCGAATAATATTCCAGTCCTCATCCATATTGGCAATACCTCCCATCTTTGTGTTATCCACAAATTTTATTAGCACACTCTCACTTTTTGTGCCAAGATCAGTAACAAAAATGTGAAATAAGACTGGTCCCAAGATGGATCCCTGAGGAACTCCGATCTTTCAGTACAACCCTTTCTAGTCACCCTTTTAATCAATTCTTTATCCAACTTTTAATTCTCATATTAATTCCCATCTTCTCCAATTTAACTAATAATTTCCCATGTGGAACTGTATCAAATGCCTTACTGAAATCCAGGTAGATTAGATCTACTGCATTTCCTTTGCTAGAAAATCAGTTGTTCTCTCAAAGAAGATCAGGTTGGTCTGTCATGATCTGCTTCTTGTAAAACCATGTGGTATTTTATTCCAATTACCGTTCACCTCTATGTCTTTACTTACTGTATCTTTCAAAATTTGTTCCAAGAATTTGCATACAATTGAGATCAAACTAACAGACCTGTAGTTTCCCAGATCACCTTTTTCCCTTTCTTTAAAATAGGAACTATATTAGCAATTCTCCAGCCATAGGTTACGACCCCCGAGTGTACAGATTCATTAAAAATCCTTGTTATTGTGTTTGAAATTTCATGTGACAGTTCCTTTAATAGTGTTGGATGGAAATTATCTGGGCCCCCAATTTAGTTCTCATTAAGCTGTTTGAGTTTGACTTCTACCTCGGATGTAGTAATTTCTGCCTCCATATCCTTGTTGTCATTAGCCACTCTGCCTCTACCCCTAAGCTCTTCATTAGCATCATTAAAAATTGAGGCCAAGTATTTGTTTAGGTGTTGAGCCATGCCTAGATGATCTTTACTCTCCAACCGATCCTCAGTGCTTAGTGATCTCACTTCTTCTTTCCTTATTTTCTTCTTATTTATATGGCTATAGAACCTTTAATATAGGTTCTAATAACCTTTGCAAGGTCCAACTCTGCTTGGCTTTTGGCAGTTGTCACTTTTTTCCTACACTTTCTGATCTCCAAAACGTAGGTTTTTTTGCCGACCCATCCATTCCTCATAGGCTTTCTGCTTTCTCTTAATCACATGTTTGAGATGCTTGCTCATCCAGCTTGGTCTGAAACTCTTTCCCATAGTTTTTTCCCTTGCTTGGGATGCAAGCTTCAGATAGTTTCTGCTCCTTTGACTTAAAGTAATTCCAAGCCTCCTCTAAATTCAGATACTTGAGTTCCTCAGTTTAGTCCACTTCCCTAACTAATTACCTTAATTTTTTAACATCCTTTTCAAATCAAAAACCCTAGTTGCAGATCTATTTTTGTTTATCCTTCCATTTAGTTTAAACTGAATTAGCTCATGATCACTTGAACCAAGGTTGTCCTCTACAACCAGTTCTTTGATGAGGTCCTCACTGCTCACCAATACCAAATTAAAATGGTATCACCTCTTGTTGGTTCAGCAAGTATTTGGTGAAGAAATCTGTCAGCTATCACATCCAGAAAAATCTGGGCCCTACTATTATTAGTAGCACTTACCCTCCAGTCTATATCTTGGAAACTAGAGTCTCCCATAATCACACAATTCCAAGTAGTATTTATTTCATTAAAAGCATTAAATAGGTCTCTATTCATATCCAGATTGGATCCTCAGGGTCTGTAGCATACCCCAAGCACTAGTGCAGGGGAATCACTAGTAGTTTTCTTCTCCAAAGTGATTTTGGCTCAGACAGACTCTGTTTTATCCATTCCATCACTTGTAATTTCTTTACAGTCTACCTCATCATTTATATACAATGCTACTCCACCACCTTTGTCTTTATTTCGGTCTTTTCTCAGTAGCACATACCCTTCAATACCCGTTACTATTCCAATATCTTTCTGTTATTCCTACAATATATGGTTTCACTTCCTGTATCAGTAGTTCTAGTTCCTCCATTTTGTCACCCGGGCTCCTTTCATTAGTGTACAAACATCTTAACTGTTGCTGCTTGACTTTGCCCACATTCCTTGCCCTATTAGGTATAGTCATTCTACTGCTCTCATCACCTACCTGACTGTTAGCTTCATTGGTATTGGCACTTTCTTCTTAATGTCCATTCTCCTACGCACTGCTGTTCCTTTCTCCTTTGCTGTACCCTTTCTTTCTTGATTTTTCTCCCTCTCAATGTTAAAATCAGGTGAGAAGATTAATTGAGCATATCCCAATCGTCTTCCCCAAGTTTCTAGTTTAAAGCTCTTTGAGTCAGTTGTTGCAACCTCTATCCCAGAACTCTATTCCTCCCCTGCCCCCAACACACACACACACACACAGGTAGAGTCCATCCTGTTCTTCTTAATAAGGAGTTCCCAGTCATGTAGACCTACCTTTCCCTGGTGTCATTCTACGGCCTTCCTCCTATTCTTTCTGGCTGAGAGTCATTTTGTCTTTTATTCTCTCTTGCAATCTTCTGTGAGTCACCCAGTATACTCCCAGGAGTCTGAACTCTGGGTATCTCCATTGACTCTTCCCTTTTCTTATAGGAATAGCTGCTCTTCTCTGCTTTCTTGCCTCTCACCTACAGTTACTGCCTGCTGTGCCCATTCTTCATTCTCCAACTCAGCAAACCTGTTCCTGAGCTCTATTTCTCCTTCATTAGCCTGCCTTCTCTACTACTTGGTTCTCGAGTAACATGTTTCCACTGGCCATTTTCCTCACCCAGCAATCTCCCCTCAGAGTTCTTCAAACCAGCTTGCATCTGTGAGTCTTGAGTTTTCCCTTCAGCCTCTTCTTGCCTTCCCTCCATCATCTGTCAAATCCCCTTTGAAACCCAAACATAGTTTCCACCTGCATCTCCAAATCTCAGATTGTCTCTTCCATCAGTTCCATCAGATGGCATTTCATACCAACAAAGCTCTTTTGAAGCACCCACTCCAGGATCATATACATCCTGCAGCTTTCACATCTGGTCATCTTTATTGTCTATTCCATTGCTTGGATCTCTACCACTGCTGCTTCTATATCTGTTATAGCCTTCCCACCTAAAGTCTTGAAAAGGGGGGAAAAAAACCCATAAACCCAAACAAACATCATAACAAAATTACAATACTACACGCTTTCTCCAGCAGAACTCCCCCTGAAACTCCCCTGTTTACAGTTCTGTTTGCTGGCTTTTGTGCTGCTGGCTGACTGTATCACTACCTTTATAGGATCCCTATAGGATCCCTAATGAGGGAAGCCCCACCCCCTAATCAGGGCTCTGCTTCTCTCCCAGCACATTGCTCCCTACCAGTTTCTACAAACTGAACAGGGAAAAAAAACACAGAACAGAAAAAAAAAAACACAACAGCCACAAAAACTCACTTACTGACCCCTATGGACCAGGGGCTTGCTTCCTTCCTTCCTTCTCCTTCAACAGAACTCCCCCCAAAATCCCCTGTTTACAGCTCCATTTCCTGGCTTGTGTGCCATTGCACCTGTGCCACTGGTAAAGTAATGGGGATGAACAACCTAACTAGAGTTAAGCTGAAGCTTGATAAGTTTATGAAAGCAATTACATGATATGGGTGCCTGGGATAGCAGGTGTCTGGACTTAATGACCCAGGTGGAGCCTTCCAGTCCTATATTCTTACATTCTTATAAATGACAAAATTCCCAGTTACACTTAATGAGAGTGAGATCAGGCTCCTCCAAATGGATGCCGAGGGAACTGAATTAAAATCTTTATATGTTAACATCTTAAAACTATGCAGAAGTTTACACATCTCTTATTTCGTAAACATATATCTGTAATTATTAAAAGTACCTTCAGAAGGAAAATATTTACATAGTTTGGTGTCTAACTGGGTTTTTTGGTTTTTTTTGTTTGATTACGTTTTCAGAAAACATATCATACTGGGTATTTTTCAACTATCCTGGGCAATAATATAGGAGCAGGATATGACAGACCTTTGGCTCTATTTTAGCTAGGTATCATACGAAGCTGTAGCCAACCAAAAGTAAGATCCCATTTGTGTATTTTCCTCAGACTTGACTTAGAGAAAAGTCCAGCTTCAGCAGACCGTCTCACAATATCAGATTTATTTAATGTGCTCAGAAGGCAAAGAGCTGAATCCTGACCTAATGTGGAAAAGTAAAATTATACCAGGTTGTGTTCTCAGACACTGTTTCTTATTATTTTCCTTCCTGGCAATGATTCATGGAGGGGTCCCGGCCTTCATATTATTTCCCTTCTTGGCAACAGGTCCTGATCTGTCAACTGTGTTGACCATAGAACCCACAAGAAACTCTGGCCTAAACCCTGCATCTGGACTATAGAATCATAGAAATGTAGGGCTAGAAGGGACTTTGAGAAGTCATCAACTCCTGCACTGAGGCAGGATCAAGTAAACCTAGACTGTTCCTAACAGGAGTTTATCCAACCTGTTTCTAAAAACCTCCAGTGATGGGGATCAAGTTCTACTTCAGAACTTAACTACCTTTGTAGTTACAAAGTTTTTTCTAATACCAACCTAAATCTCTCTCGCTGCAGATAAAGCCCATTACTTCTTCTCCTACCATCAGTGGACACTAAGAAACATTGGTCACTGTCCACTTTATAACAGCCCTTAGTATATTTGAAGACTGTTATCAGATCTGAAAACTAAACATGCCTTGTTTTCTTAACCTTGTCACACAGGTCAGGTTTTCTAAACCTTTTATCTTTTTTGGGGATGGGGTCTCCTCTGTACTCATTTGTCCACATCTTTCTTAAAGTGGGGCATGCAGAATTGGACTCAGTATTCTAGCTGAGGTCTCACCAGTGCTGAGTAAACTGGGACAGTTACCTGCCATGTTTTACATACAACATTCCTGTTAATACTCCCCAGACTGATATTAGTCTTTTTCATAGATGCATCACATTGTTCACTCATATTCAATTTGTGACCCACAGTAACACCCAGATCCTTTTTTAGCAGTACTATCACCTAGTCAGCTATACCCCATTTTGTAGTTGTGCATTTGATTTTTCCCTCCTAACTGTAGTCCTTTGCAAGTGTCTTTATTTAATTTCATCTTGTTGAATTCAGACCTATTGTCCAGTGTGTCAGTGTCATTTTGAATGCTAATATTCATTTTCCCCTTGCTTGGTGTCATCTGCAGGTTTTATAAATGTACATGCCATTCCATTATCCAAGTCACAAATGAAAATATTGAATAATACCAGACCAAAGACTGACCCCTGTGTGAACCCCACGGGATTCATCCTCCCACTTTGACAGCAAAACACTGATAACTACACTTGAGTATGGTCTTTAAAATAGTTGCCTACCCACCTAATAGTAATTTCATCTAGACCACATTTCCCTAGTTTGATTATGAGAATGCCATGTGGGACTGGGTTAAAAGCCTTACTAAAATCAAAATAGAACACATCTACTGCTTCCTCCCACATCCACTAAGCCAGTAACCCTATCAAGGAAGGCAATTAGGTGAGTGTGGTAGGATTTGTTCTAGACAAATCCATGCTTGCTATTGATTATAACCTTATTATCCTTCAGATGCTTACAAATTGATTGTTTAATAATTTGTCCCATATCTTTCCAGGTATCGAAGTTAGGCTGACAAGGGTTCTCTTTGTTCCTCTTTTTAAATATAGGTACCATTTTTGCCTTTCTCAAGTTTTCTGGCACCAGGGGTTCTCAATGGAGTCCTCCAGGAGAACTGCTAACAATTCTGAGACTGCTTCATCTAGTTCCTAAAGTACCCTAGGATGAGTACTGGCCCTACCCACTTGAATACATCTAACTTATCTGAATATTCTTTAACCTGTTCTTTTCCTATTTTGGCTTGCCTTCCTTCCCTTTTGTTGTTAATATTAATAGTGTTGAGTATCTAGTCAATATTCACTTTTTTTAAAGTGAAGACTGAACCAAATTGGGCATTAAACACCTCAGTCTTTTTGATATCGTCATTATTAACCCTCCTTCCGTGCTAAGTAGAGGACCTACATTTTCCTTCATTTTTCTCTTTTTCTTAATATATTTAAATAATCTCTTCTTACTTCCTTTAATAGTCCCTGCCAGAGGGACCTACTCATCTTATACCTTAACCTTTCTGATTTTGTTCCTATATGCTTGTGCTATTCTTTTTTACTACTCCTTAGCAATTTGTCCATATTTCCACTTTTTATAACCTTCCTTCAGGTCATTAAAGAGCTCCTGAAGGAGCCTGACCTCTTACTATTCTTTCTATTTTTCCTTTGCATCAGGATAGTTTGCAGTTGTGCCTTTAATATTGTCTCCTTGAGAAACTGCCAGTTCTCCTGACCAGTTTTTAAGCTTAGATTTTCTTCCAATGGGACCTTAACAAACTCAGAGAACTGGTAGGTAAAGTCTGCTTTTTTTTTTTTTGAGGTCCATTGTCATTCCGCTGCTCTCACTCCTTTTCCTTAGAATCATTAAATCTATCATTTCATAATCACTTTCACTCAAATTGCTTTCCACATTTATATTTGCTGCCAGTCCTTCCCTGTTGGTCAGAATCAAGTCCCACCGGGTTATTTCCTCCACTTTCTGGGGAAAAAAGCTCCAATACATTCCAAGAAAAAAGATGTTTTGCCCTATTTCTTTTTCCAACAGATGTCTGGATAGTTAAAGATCTCCGTTACAACCAGGCTCATGTGTTTTTCATGTTTCTGTTGTTTGTTCTAGAAATGCATCATCCACGTCTTCTTCCTGATTTGGTGGTCTACAGTAGACCCCTACCAGGACATCACCCCTATTTTTGCCAGTTTTATCTTTTCCCAGAGATTCTCAACTGTCTGTCTTCCACCTCTTTTTGGACCTCAGATCAAGTGTATATACTCTTGATGTGCAATGCCACACCTCCTCAGTTTTTACCTTGCCTGTCCTTCCAGAATAAGCTATACACCTGTATATCAATATTCCAGTCATGAGACTTATCCCACCATATCACTGTGATACCAATTAAGTCATAATTCAGCTTATGTACTAATACTTTCAGTTCGTCCTGTTTATTCCCAATACTTCTTACATTTATGTATAAACATCTAAGCTGTTTGAGTAGATTCCCTCACTGAATTCCCTACCATATGAATGGAGTTCTTGTTCCTCTGTTGGCTTTCCCTGCACTATTCTGTGACAGTGGGGTGGACTGTGGCAATAATCCAGAAATACTGTGACCAGGCACTTGTCTATTTTAATTAATATATGTGGAGGCATTGCCACAGAGACCTGCCCCAGTTGCTATGTGACAGGGTAATATACCTTGCAGCTGTTTCCCTTCTTATATAATTCCCAGTCACATTTCACCAAGCCCAGTTGCTTGCTCTATGGCATGCAATGGAGGGAAATATCCAATTAAGTAACTCTTCATGGGACCTCTGGAGCCTGCCTTAGCTAATAAAGGTTTGTAATCAATAATCATTAAGTGGTTTGTGTCAAACTCCAATTCATTGCAAGGATACACAGAAGAATATGTAAATCATTCACCCAGAAGGAAGGTTTCCAGGGGCAAGTCTCTTTTCTAAATAAATATTTTCACATGATTTCAATTTGCTGATTAAACTTTGAGTCACAAGACATAAACACTCAATTTCACCAGTATTTTTTATTATAAAGTGTCTTGGTTTGTGGGAGGCAATCTGATCTGTGTAATTATGGAACCATACCAACATAAATTCCAATTGCCAAAAGTTGATACTTGCAATCACGACAATATATAGTCTCCATCAGAGAGCTGAACTCATGCCGCAGGATTTGGATCCAAATCCAGGACGTGTAGTGAACATTCCCAAAATGTCAGTGTCGGTAGCTAGAATTTTGGTTTAGCCCATTATACACATCTATATTTAGAGTTTTGGTTTTGCCTATTATGCATATAGGGACAGCCATGACATTTGGAAGTGTTGGGACCCAAGCTTAAGTTTGGTTCATCTCTTGTACTGTGGGTCATACAGATAGAATGTTATTGAGCTTACAAGATTCTTGGGTGCTGGAGGCTATTCATCTTTCAACTAAATGCCTGGCAACTCACTTGAAATCAGGCTTGTTCATGTTATAATCACACACCCCATTGTGTACTACAGTTCACATTTATACCATAGATAGTTTACAAATTATATTTTAACGAGATTTGTAACATGATTCTGAAGAATTTAGAAATGTTGGGGAAGGAATACATATGAGATTTTGACAACTGAGTGATAAACCAGAAAAAAACACAGGGAAATCCTTCGCCAGATAACAACAATCACCTCATTATCACAGTCTTGAACTCAAAATGCCATAACACTATCTTAATGCGACTTATGCCATCTACCCCTAAAATACTCCAGATATGCAACTTCACTTTTCATTTTATATATCATCTGGATTTCAACACCATGCTTTCCTAGAAGACTACACAGTGCTCTTATACTATCTATTATGTGTCAGCAGGCATTGTACATTTCATTCACACATTATTATATATACTTATGTCACTGTCAGCAACAGCACAGCAGAAAGCAGCCATCTTCAAGAGCCACTTACACGTAATGGAAATTTTTGAAAAAAGTTCTCTTTAGAGACTAATCTGCTTACAAATATATTTTCGTTCTTTCAGTTAACACAATTTGTATTTTCATGAACACAGAGTCATTGTTTCTACACTTGATTTGTTCTCGGTGTTACTGTTTATTTTCCACTTGTGGAGGGCTAACCGACAAATTCAGATGTTTGTTCTCCAAAAATCATATAGAGTTCTTATTTTATTTTTGTCCGTTTTTCCTCTTTTAGAGTTACTATCAGTTATTTTCCTCTTTCTAGTCACTCTCCAGAGCTGATGTGTTTATCCTATAAAATAATTAAGTACCCCAGTTAAGTAGCTCATTCCTTTATTGCAATTGAAACCAAAACATGGTGAGTTATTTTGTGGGGGAGGGAGAAGGGATGGAGCATTATTTAGCCCAAACATTTCAGAAATGGTAGACTATTTAACAAAGGCCATGGGTTAGGGTGGAAAGTATACTTAGCTGTATCTTCGTAATCAAATTAAGCATAGACATTTGTGTATACTGTTGTGAAAGATCCTTCTTTGGAGTTCAGGTGCTGGATGGCTACATCAGTTTGCCACATATTTTTCCATTAACTAGGGTATTCCAATAATTTATCTCCCCAAAGTGAATATGACTATCATTTTTCATTAAACCAGAGGTATTACCTCCTCCTGACCTTCCTCACTTCTTTAATGCTTAAAAAATCCTATATTTCCACTCTACTAATGTAATTCTAACATATTGTTATTGTCCACAGAAAAGCATAGTAGACTGATACAACAATAGATATGCCTGTCAGCCTCTTGTGTTAGGAAATACTCTTAATTCACAATTTCTCTTTAGCATGGCTCTAGTTAAGTGCAAAATATCCTACAAAACTTGGTCACATGCACAAGGGAGCTTTTAACAGAAATTAAAGTCTATGTCTCTGCCAAATGGGGATATTTCAAGTGTTGTTTGCAGCTTAAAAGAAACAATTTTAACACAAGGAAGCTATAAAATTAATTTATAATGGAACAGTTAATATATGTATGTGGCCAGGCATTCTGGCTGCACATAAAGTGACCATAAATTCTGAGATTTTTTTATGATGTAACACTGCCTACTTATTGGTTATCTATCATGTCAAAATATCCTTAACAAAGAGAAACCCACAACTGTTCCCAGTACAAAATTTTTCTCTTCTAAAATCCCACTGTTTCTGGGATCCTCTGAGCATGACTGTCACATGGTCTTTCCATATGAGCATCGATTTTCTCACCTGTGAAACATGAGTGCTATTTTGCATACTTGGTAATTAATTGGAAGACAATTTGCTAATCATGATTCTGAACCTGTACTCTTTAATATCAGCCTTAGCTCCACTGAGCTAAATCGTACCTTCAGCAAGATGGTATAAATATTCTTCATTTTCTCTGCACTTTTGTGTTCTTTGGTGTGTGTGTGTAGATTATACAAAATACACAAAGGGTAGAGGTAGTACAGGAATTGTGTTGTGCCAAAAATACCTACAAAATATAATTCAACACTGAAAAGTGAGGGTATTTTCTAGGGATACAAAGCACAAGAGAAGTTGCTGTACACATCTACTATCAGGAGTGGCTCCAGATATTTCGACACCCCTGTCTGCTATAGACCAAAGAACTGGAAGAGTACAGGAATAAAATATACCTGGACCATCTCAAGGTACATGCAACAAAAGGACCCCCATAGTCATCATAATAATGAAAAAAATGCAATGTGACTTTTTCCTATGCATCTCCCCATATGCCAAAATATAAAAAGGTCAAATCGCCAAACATAATTGATGGGTTGTTATTCTGCCAACCTATGGGAATGTGCCCATTGAAAATATGGCCACTTATATATCCCAGTCTCTTTCCTTAGGGGCTAACAATTTACTAGAAAGGACATAACAGGTGAATGAGACAAAAGCAAGTCAGAGCAGGAGTGAGGAAGATGGAGTAACAAAATCCAATCAGGAGAAGTGAGTTCAACTCAGCACCAAGCTAGCTATTGCTGTTTCTCTCTCTTGCTGTTTTCTTTGTTTTGTATAGAATGTACAGTCTTTGGTGCAGGGACCATGCCTTCTGATTTTAAGTTATGAGTTCTTGTCATGAATTACTTTCTAGCACAATAAATCCTCTGGTTCAAAATCCATGAAAATCTGGTACCATATATACCATAATATGCTGTATGGCTATCTATATTTTAAGTAGGCTTGGAAGGACTAGATTTTCCTTGGTAAATGTTGGTAAACATCAATTTCACCACACACACACAAACCGACAAATATATTTCCACTGATAAAAATAAAAATTTACAAATAGCAATGTAAGAGAAAAAAAATTGAGAACTTATTACAGTCAAAATACAGTGATTTGGACTTTTTAATCAGGCTTGTTACAAATGGAGTTGTGAATGAATAGAAGAACAGGTCTGATTTGTTGATTTAAGAATATTGACTTGGTATATTTTGACAGGTGATGTTGCCAATTTGTGTTTTGATAGTTCAGAAAGCTTTAACTTTATGAATCCCAGCATCTACAATCATTAAATAATTCTGACACTCCCCTGATATCCCACATCTGTGAAAATTTAAATCCATACAAACTGAAAAAAATGCTTAAAAATAAACTCGTATTATTAATCAAAATTACAAAAAAATGAATTCTTCCAAGCCTAATTGTAAGCAATCATTCACTATTAATATGTACAATGGGACACTGTACGATGGACCGTTCATTGAGTGGTTATTTTTAAGGACAATCCTAATGGCTTAAAACTTTTTTTTTTTTAGCTTGGCTACATCTCTGAAACTAAGAAGCCAGCAACTGGGACTTTGAAATTAAAAAATAAAGCCTTGGGGACATTATCATCATACAAAAAGGAAAAGTCATGCTGCTTTCCTGATTAAGAGGCATGTTCATGCCAAGCACTGATGTCACCATTGCACTTTACTGTTTGACTTGAGATAAACAAATATTCTATTTCACAAACTTCATTTCTCCTTTTGTCTGATAATCTTATGTGATTTTGGAGATGCCTGAAAGAGACATGGGAAAAGCAGTGTTTAGAATTTCAAATGAAGAAGTGTCAATTGATTTGAGGAGATAGGATGCAGAATGCAATAAGCATCTAAATAAAAAAGTCTGAAAGGAAATGTAAAAAACTAATTTGCATTCAGGTTCCTCACCGGAGTGCTGCAAGAGTTAAATGGGAAATGGGAAATACTACATTATGGAATGAGCAACGTTACAGTTTAAGGGTAACTGTGCCTGTATTTCTCACTCTGTGGTCCTTTGAGGGCACCCACTTAAAGATTTCTTGCTTCCAGCTGTCAATTCTCTTGGGTGGAAACCAGCATCTCACTCCCTTCTGACCAGGGGCTTTAAGGCTGAACAGCATTCTGATCTACACTGTGATATCCCCAGCAAGCCAGTCTGCTTAAAAGTCGAGTTTCTGTGCTTTGCTTTCTCTCTGAGGGTGTGAGCAGTGTATTTCCGGAAATTAAAGGTATCCACACAGCTCCTTTCAAGCAAGCATATTTATTCTTAAGGAAAATGCATTATAGAGAAAGCACATAAAAACAATTAGACAACCTACACACATGCAAAAAAGCTGATCAGAGGTCACTCCCAACTCTAACAATTGTTAGTCCTTCAAACCCCCAACTGGGTTTTTCCTCAGGTTACAGGTTCATGTGAGACTTTAGGTCAAGAACCAGGGCAAAGCTCAGATTGTTCATCAAAAAATCCTTTCTATATCTTCTGGTCTCCAGAGAATCCAGTTTTAATCAGAATATATGAGCCATCCCAGGAGGTGGTACGTTTCTGGAAGTCTTACAACCTGAGTGATTTGCTTTAATCATCCTCTACTGCTTTCACTTCCTGGAGGAGCTGTGGTAACCATCCCTCCTTGGAGTGCATGCAGTCCCTAGCCCCCAGTGATACATAAACCAGTCATACAGTTAATACAGTAGGGCAACTTCCCGCAATATCTTTGATAGACCATATCTGTCACAAAATGAGTTCCTTTGGGTCCACTTTTGGGCCTATTGGTATCAGTGGGTGCAGGATAGGCTACTTTAGTGGCTGGGTTTACCTAGCAGCATTACTTTACAGTAAATACATTAGGAGAAATATTTACATTTAGATATTTTCAAGGTTCTTTCTTTTGTTTCCTGTTTTTTTAATTAAATTGTCTTCTTTCTCTGGAACCCTGGCAAGTGCTAGCATCAGGGTGGATTCCAGTGCCCATATGGGGTGATGCACACTGCAGTCTCTGTGAAGGCACAGGACTCCACCCCATTGAACAGATTGCTGGATTTGGGCCCTTCTTCATTTCCAATGTGAAGAGTCAGAAAGAGGCGATTATGGATAAGATCCAGGGTATGCTAGTTAAAATCAAATGGAATAACATAAAAGCAGAGAGAGAGGAAACTATGGGGTGCTAAGGAAAATCTATTGTATGCAGATGGAGCTGGTAACACACATACCAGGCATGAATATAAATTATTAATGATGCAGAATGAGAAGGTTCATTGTGTAATACTTCCTACACAATATTGATATTACTTGAGACTTAAATTGTTCCTTTGCCTAATTGATTCAGCAGAGAAATGCATAATGTCCCAAAAAGACTGGAATTCATTTCCAAGAAGTAAAAAATGGCATGTTAAATGGCTTTTATCATTGTTTGAGAACAGAAAATGAGATTATCAGAATTACTAAAAGATGATGAAAGCTCCAGGCTCAGATGAATTACAGGCAATAATTAGAAAATAAATTCCATAACAAAGACAATGGCACAGGGTTTGGTGCAGATTTTTGGCTAGTGATTAAGAGCCAGTAAAAAGAGCTAAAAAAGTAGGGCCTAAAATCTAAAAGGATTAAATAAAGTTTACAGCCAGAGTTTTTCATATAATGTGCAATAAATATATTAAAGAAGTTACCTGACAAGACAACTGGACCAAGGCAAAAAATATTAATTATTATTTATAATAATAAATAGTCGCAGTACTTATTTCTCTTACAGTACTGCTTAGTGTGGCATCTATGACTAGGGCACTCTTGTGCTAGACACAGTGTACATTCATAGTAAGAGACATACCCGCCCTCAAAGGGCATAAGGCCTAAACAGACAAAGAAGGAATGACAAAGTATCATTAGCCCCATTTACATGTGGAGACCTGATGCATAACGAGAATAAGAGTAAGATTTTCAAGAGAATTCAGCAGCTATTTAGGCACAAAAATAAGAGACCTAATTTCAACAGCAGTGAAGCAGTTAGAGTGAAAAAGAAAAATCTGAAACAGAGAGACAGGAAGGGTGATAGGAACACAGTAGAGGAATAGGAGTCATTTAGAAAATTCTAAGGAGGTTGTACCAGGTGAGTTCCAGGTGAAGGGTCTACCGGGTGAGTTCAGCTCTGAGTGATTTTTAACTCTTAGCAGACTGGGCAGAAACACAGTCCCATCACAAATGATTTAAGCTGTGACTGAGCACTTAAAATAACAGAAGGCTCCTAATAAAGCCTATTTAGCCCTGTCTTTGAACAGTAGGGAGGAACAGGTTAAACCAGACCAGGGACTCTTAGGGAGAGTTCCCACCCCTATTACTTTCACAGGGCTCTAGCCAGGGCCAGCTCCAGGGTTTTTGCAGCCCCAAGCAGCAAAAAGAAGGGGGCGGGGGGAAAGCTGTGATTGTGATCTGCAGCTCTACCGCTGCTGCTTCAGTCTTTGATGGCAATTCGGTGGTTGGTCCTTTGCTCTGAGAGGCAGTGAGGGACCTGCTGCCGAATTGCCGCCGAAGACTCAGACGTACCACCCCTCACCATTTGCTGCCACAAGCAGCTGCTTGCTGGGCTAGTACCTAGAACCAGCCCTGGCTCTAGCATATGAGCTCTGGCTTAACAAGGTCCTTTCAGCTCATTTGGGACAAGTTAAACACAATTATGCTCCCCTTTATTCATCTGTCTAACTAATACTATTTATTTGCTTCTCATTCCTTCCATATCTGGCAAATAACATGCTGTCTGCTCACTTTGCACCACATCACAGTAATCTGTGATAAAGGCTGAATTCTACACACCCAGTTTCTCTTGTCCCCTTGATCTCCGCTTTGGTCAAATAAGTTTCACTAGTGAATGTCTTATTTGTTTGTCTTTCTGATGTTTCAAGAAAGGACTCAGTGTGGGGATTTTTTTATGTATTTTAGTTACAGTATATTAGGAATAGTTTATAGAAAATAAACAATACTTTTTAAAACATACATTGCAGTATATTTTATTTACATGTATATGCATTTTCTTTCCACACACTATTGTTGTTTAAAAATCTATTACAAATATTGTAACTACTCTTTCTATTATTTACAAAATATTATCTATCTAGTGAAGAAAAGCTGTTGGGAATAGCAAGTAAGGTAGAGGAAGATCTTCCACAGGCCAGTTTTGCAAGAGAATATTCCCACCAAATTCTGCTATTCATTGAAATTCAAATGATTGAATAATAGTTTTTAAATCATATATAGAATAACTGAGTAAACAAGTATATACCACAATGTAGGTTGCTGCCACGCAGAAACGCAGCACAAAGATGGTGATAAACTTTAGCGCTGTCTTGTAGAGATGAGCAAATATATTTGGCCTAATTTTGACCTCACTGGAATGCCGTAAGACTATTCTTTGCTCCACTTGAGTGCTTGGGAGAGGAGCAAAAGAGGCTTTATACCAGTTTTGTACGTTTCTGGTGATTGATTCAATATTTATGCCCAGTTGCCCACAGGGATCGTTATGGCAGCTGAGGATAGCAAAGGGCAGAGGCAGCTCTGCCTTATTCTCTTTTCCCCAGGAGTGTTTCCAGTACCAAGGAACACAGGGAGTGGGCCACAGAGCCCCTAAGTTGGCTTTTTGACACTTCAGTATCCCACTTATAGAATGAGAATTCCTCAGAAACCTGTTGCTTTTCATGGCTTCAACTGATTTTGCAGTCGCCCTTCTCTCCTTCCCGAATAGTTTGGGCCTGATCCCAGAAATCATTACTCACAAATCATCCTGCTGACACTAATGTGACTCCTGGCTTCAGTAATGATTTCCAGAATCTCACTTTAATGAAAGTGATGCAGGAACACTACTCGTCTCCCGTACATAAGGGGTTTACTCCATCTTCATTTTCTCCTTCCTTTGTACAGATGCTCTGGAATCAGACTTATAAAGAGGGCTGCTGTAAAAAAAGGGGGAGGATATTGGTGGGGAGGTTGTTTCTCCCTCATGATTCTGAGCAAGCCCTAAAAAAGCAGTCTGTCTAATGAAATTTAATTTTGATTTATGCTGTTTATTGCTACTTCACATCTGCTGAATCACCATTCAGTGGAATCACAAAGCCAGATAGTTACCATTCCCTAGTTTCCAGCAGGTTCATACAAAAAGAGATCCTTGAAGCTGAGTGTCATGAACACTTGATCACAGTTTGTCAGAAACCCATGAGCTTTTGAAGCAGCTGAAATTCATTTCAAGGGGTCATCTGATAGTATCTCTCATTCTTCCAACCTGTTCAAGTTTCATCAGTGAAGAAATTGACAGATAAATACAAAAGCCCTTGCACTGGTGAGAAAAGATGAAAGGCAGGGTGGGGAAAGATTTACAGACATGGTTTCTGACAAACAAGAAAGTTGGAGAGAGAGAATGTATTGGATTACTTAGTGTAAACAGAAAACAAGGTATCTCCCACTGTCAGCTGGCAGGTAAGGGAATGTGCACTTGGTCTGAGAAGGCACCCAGAGAGAAAACAAACCTGTCTATGGTGAGTTAAAAGCTCCATACAGTTGCAGCACATGAGAGGAGCTTGTTGTGTTGTACATGTAGGACCATTTTATAGAATTTCAAGAAACATAGCAACCAATCACAAAGTTTAGGAAACACTGTCATATGAAGCGTTCCTTCCATATAAATCCAGGCCATGCAAAATCTGTAGACTTAAAACCTGTTGGGTTTCTTTAGTCATATGTTTATGCCACACCATCAGGCTGAGTTCCATCACAATGGTGTGTTTAACATTCAGTTTCTTTTAGGGTTTATCATTATTCCACTTATGACACTTCACCCCATATTCTTCATAGAGAAATTATTATGATATGATTATGGCATAATTCTGATGTATTTTATGCAAGATAGGTCATGTGAGATATTGGAAAGGTTATGATTTACTGAATATGATCATCCTATTTGTATGCATATATCATTTTTGTATCTGAAGTTAGAACTATTTACTATATATCTGTATTACAAATGAGTTTACATCTAGGCAAAAGACTCTCAGTCTAGATGGCTGGCTGGGAAGCGTCCATTCAGGTTAATGAGTTATTAGGAAAACAATTGGCCTTAGAAGAAGCATATCTTCCTGGACGTGGGGAGTCTTCCTGAGGATGCTACAGACAGCCTCCAAGTTATGGCCACTGTGACACTACAGGGACATGTGACATGGTCACTTGGTGCTGGACTACATCTTGGGATGTCAGTGTTTTTCCACTGACTAGTGTGGGAACCAAGCGTTGAAACAAAGGGTTCCTGTCATATGCAAAAGCTATATAAGGCAGGAGAGAGACTGTTGGAAACACTCAAGCAACAGAGACTGAATTGGGGGAAGTGCTGGACCCAGGCTAAAGGAATTTTTAGCCTGTCAGTGGAGCACCTGAGGATTTTAAGTTGTAAATTAGTGCACCTTGCCTCTTAAGAATCTGCAGCCTGCTGGTATCATCACTTAGAGTGAGGATCTGCTACTCATATCCAATCTGTTTAGTATATTAAGCTTAGTTTGTATGTTTTGTTTATTTACTAGGTAATCTGTTTTGATCTGTTTGTTATCCCTTATAATCTCTTAAAATTTATCTTTTGTAGTTAATAAACTTGTTTTTGCTTTATCTGAAACCAGTGTGTGGGAGTCATAACTCAGGGCAGAAAGCTGTTATGTATTCCTCTCCACATAGAGGGAGTGGATGAATTTCATGAGCTTACACTGTACACTTCCCTGTGCAACTCCAGATGGTATAATTCTGGGTTTTCCAGAGGGAGGTGCATGCCTGAGTAGTTGAGAAGTTCCTTAGCTGAAGCCTCCCCATGCAGAGTTGATCACAGCGTCTATATGTAACTGCAGCTGGATGTGTCCCTTCCTGTATGTGTGCTGGTAAAAGTGCAGGCTGGAGCCTGGGAGAAGTCTTGGCAGGCTGGTCACAGCAATACAGTGTAAAGGGAGCCAGGGCTGGTGGGTCAAGGGGGCTCAGTGGTACCCCAGTTCCAGATGGCACCCTGGGAGGAAATCGTCACACTAGTAGCGAGCATGATGTTGCTGTATCATCTTCTTTTAGAGCATCCAGTGATTTTTTTCATTCCCTTGGACTGTCTCTATATGTTTCTTTACCTCCACTTCTAGAAATAGATGGATACCCGCAATTTCCTTCAGACCGGTATGTATGATAGCTGCCGATGCTATTGATTCACTTGGAGGTACATTATTTGCAGCTAGTTTTGTAACCTTGATTATAACACTGAGATTCAGAGCTATCAAAGTGGAGCAGAAAGTCATGAAGTCATTTTTAGAACCCTACCCACAGCTTTATCATTTATTATCCTCAGTCATATTAGAAATACTCCTTGAAAAAGATTTATGGAAGAGGATAAAGAGATGCTAGATTCAAAGAGCTAGAAAATCTTGGGATGGACACAGGATGGTGAACTTTTCAAAGTGAATCATTGAGAAGGTGGCACAATAAAATGGCTAGAGTTTAAGGAGCTCTTTCACGTTATGACAAACTATTATTGATAGAGACTCTCATGGCACAAAGAAGTTACGACTTTCATTGCTGTAAGCTGTTTTTCAGGACCTAAGTGGGTCCCGGGAATAATTTGTGGAACATGATCTTCATAGTAATCCAGAAAAGGGCAGGTTTATAGAGATGGATGTTTTTCCCCTGCTCCTAAAATGTCCCAGACAAGGTGTCTACTTCCTGTCCTAAATGATCATGTAGAATTTTTGCACACTGTCAAACAACTTTGTTTCACCTCAGGAGAGGCAGCTCACTAGTGAGAAAGTAGTGTTATTTCAGTATGGATAAGTCACTGTTATAATTCCATATAGCAACATGGGGAATACAGGCACACAGTTTAACACTGTAATATAGTAAACCCTGTAATATACAGCATTAACATTTAGCTAAGTGAATTATACTGTAAACTTTATACATTTGACTATAGCACTTTCAATAATTTTGTTAGACTCAGTGCACATCTATTATCTTGTGGCAGCTCCTTGTATATGAACACAGTAGAGTTGGTTTTGTATTTATTGATAGATAATATTTAGCAGGAGGCAATTTCAGTACAGAGCTGCTGAGACACACAGGTGGGAATGTCTGTTGTATTAGTGCTGCATCAGCCTTCTCCAGCAATTTCTCCTGACAGCTGGTTAGAACAATAGAATGGCCACTAAAATGCCCGGTGTATGAGGAGTTGAGGACAACGCTAGGCTTCAATACAATTGGAGAATGTGTTACCCCACCAAGCACAGGGTAAATCTGATTTTTAAATTTTCCAATAAAATTCAATGACATAGTTAATCTGTGCTATTGTATTTAATGCTTAAGAATAGATTTCCCCCAATGCTTAGCACCAACTACTCTTTCTAGGACTACTACTAACCATACCAGGGGGCTACCATTCTCCTTCGCAGTTGTACTACCAAATCAGGACAATAAGCATGGATTGCTTCAGAGTGGAATTATGATTTGTGAGAAACAACAGTGAGGCCTACATTCACTGGCAATAAGTCTGTACGAGGTTATGAAATTCAGCCTGAGATCAGCTTTCCAAAGCCAGGCATTGGGACCTATTGTCATAGCTCCCAATAGGCATTGGGACCTATTGTCATAGCTCCACATTTATGCCCATCAGTTCTAGAGATTACCCAACTCTCAAAGCTAATATTAAATTACCTTTTAAAAAACAAAAAAAACTAGTTAGAGCTCACTGAAATGTCGTTGGCATGGAACTATGGTGTTTTGTTGACACTGAAATGTTTTGTGGAGATATATTGATTTTGATGGGTAGATTTCTGAGGTCCAGTATCATCTTTCAGGTCGCCTCCAGAAAGAAAGAGACTTGTATCAAAAACCTGTCCTTTTCAGTTGGAAAATTGACATTTTGAAAGTCCCTTTTCACAAAAAAATTCTAAAGGTTTTGTTTTCAATGAAGAATAAAAACACATTTCATAACCTCAAAAGCCATTGCATAATGGAATTGTTGGTGTCTAGCCAGCTATATTTCTAGTCCTTTTCCTTGTGAAGACTGTCTTGACAATATAAATGTATTCCTGGGAATGAAAATTTGTCACAAGAGCCTTCTTTTCACTGAGATATCAGTTGCAAAGATGGAACCTTACGTAATAACTATGGGTTTAATCCGGCAGACTCTTACTCATATACATCATCTTTAGTTAGATGAGTAGTCTAAATGGAAGCCAGGGCAACTCAGATGAGTAATGGTTACAGGATTAGGTTCTAACTTAAAATCAATGGACCTGATCTAGCATTTCTTCTATATGCCTTCCCCAAGATGCAATTCAATAAAGACAAGTGCAAAGGACTTCACTTAGCAAGGAAAAAAAATCAGATGCACAACTATGAAATTCGGAATATCTGGCTAGGTGATAATACTGTTGAAAAGGATCTGGGGGGTATAGTGGATCACAAATTGAATATAAATAAACAGTGTGATATACTTGCGAAAAAGGCTAATATCAATCTGGCATGTATCAACAGGAGTGTTGGATGTAAGACATAGAATCATAGAATCATAGAATATCAGGGTTGGAAGACACCTCAGGAGGTCATCTAGTCCAACCCCCTGCTCAAAGCAGGACCTGATCCCAAACTAAATCATCCCAGCCAGGGCTTTGTCAAGCCTGACCTTAGAAACCTCTAAGGAAGGAGATTCCACCACCTCCCTAGGTAACCCATTCCAGTGCTTCATCACCTCCTTGAAAAAGTTTTTCCTAATATCCAACCTAGACCTCCGCTACTGCAACTTGAGACCATTGCTTCTTATTTTGTGGTATGCCCACCAAGAAGATCAAGCCTAAGCTCCCTCCTTTTGGAACCCCCCTTTCAGGTAGTTGAAAGCAGCTATCAATCCCCCCTCATTCTTCTCTTCTGCAGACTAAATAATCCCAGTTCCCTAAGCCCTCTCCTCATAAGTCATGTGCTCTAGCCCCCTAATCATTTTTGCTGCCCTCCGGGACTCTTCCAATTTTTCCACATCTTCTATTAGTGTGAAGCCAAAACGGGCACAGTACTCCAGAGAGGCCTTACCAATGCCGAATAGAGAAAATAATCATGTCCCCTCGATCTGCTGGCAGTGCTCCTACGTTATACAGCCCAAAGCCATTGCCTTCTGTAAGAAGGCACACTGTTGACTTATATCCAGCTTCTTGTCCACTGTAACACCTACATCCTTTTCTGCAGAACTGCTGCCTAGCCACTCAGTCCTTAGTCTGTAGCAGTGCATGGGATTCTTCCGTCCTAAGTGCAGGACTCTGCACTTGTCCTTGTTGAATCTCATCAAATTTCTTTTGGCTCAATTCTCAATCCTCTGATCCTCTAGGTCCCTCTATATTCTATCCCTACCCTCCAGCATATCTACTCCTCCTAGCAGTTTAGTATCATCTGCAAACTTGCTGAGGGTGCAATCCATGCTATCCTCCAGATCATTAATAAAGATATTGAACAAAACAGGCCCCAGGACTGACCCTCTGGACACTCCGCTTCATATCAGCTGCCAACTAGACATGCAGCCATTGATCAATATCCGTTGAGCCCAATGATCTAGCTAGCTTTCTATCCATGTTATAGTCCATTCATCCAGCCCATACTTCTTTAACTTGCTGGCAAGAACACTGTTGAAGACCGTAACAGAAGCTTTGCTAAAGTCAAGGAATAACTCGTCCACTGCTTTCCCCTCATCCACAGAGCCAGTTATCTCATCATAGAGGGCAATGAGGTTAGTCAGGCATGATTTGCCCTTGGTGAATCCTTGCTGATTGTTCCTGATCACTTTCCTCTCCTTGAAGTGCTTCAAAATTGATTCCTTGAGGACCTGCTCCATGATTTTTCCAGGGACTGAGGTGAGGCTGACTGGCCTGAAGTTCCCTAGATCCTCCTCCTTTCCTTTTTTAAAGATGGGCACTACATTAGCCTTTTCCAGTCATCTGGGAGGTAATTGTCCCATCCTACTCAACACTGGTGAGGCCTCAGCAGGAGTACTATGTCCAGTTCTGGGCGCCATGCTTTAGGAAAGATATGGAGAAACTGAAGAGAGTCGAGAGGAAAGCAACAAAACTTATAAAAGATTTAGAAAACCTGACCTATGAGGAAAGGTTAAAAAAATTGTGTGTGTTTAGTCTTGGAGAAAGAACACACTGCAGTGGGAGGAGGAGCTGATAATAATCTTCAAATATGTTGAGGACTGTGATCAATTGTTCTCCATTTCCACTGAAGGTAGGACAAGAAGTAATCAGTTTAACCTGCAGCAAGGGAGATTTATGCTAGATATTAGGAAAAGCTTTCTAACTATAAGGGTATTCTGTGCTCTGGAATTAGCTTCCAGGGAGGTTGTGGAATCCCTGGCATTGAAGGTTTCTGAGAACAGGTTAGAGAAACACCAGTCACGGCTGATCTAGGTTTACTTGGCCCTTCTAAGTGCAGGAGGATGGACTTCCTGACTTCTCAAGGCTCCTTCCAGTCCTACTTTCTATGAGTCTTTGACTTCAACTGGAATATTGAGTGCACAGGGAATATAGCATCAGCCTGTCTGAAAGGAATTGATAGCCTGATATATCCTTTCACAGACACTTTGGCAAATAATCAACATTAATCACACCCTTAGGGATTTTAGAGTTTAGTTACAAGACTTGTGTTACCTCCGCAAAAGAAAAGTAGTAGAAAAATAGACTTACAGCTACCCATTAATTCCACCAGGAGTAGTCAAAATAGCTCTAATACCAAACACTATACAAAAACCTGAGATGGAGACAGATTGTACTAACTCATTTCCATAGCTCATTCCCATTAGCATAAAACAGAAATCCTGATTAACTAACAAAGTACAGTACTATTCTTTGTACAGTGAATATGAATACAAGCAGCAGTTCTATTTTTAGGTACATTTTCCAAAAACATATTTCACACAATCATTTGCCAAAAAACCTTAGATTTCATTAGATCTAAAAAAGTGGCATCTGATGTGAGCATTTTAACCACCACTTGCTTTCTTTCCTAATAGACAATATTTAATTATGTTTGTTTTCCTCAAACATAATGGTTAAAAAAAAAAAGGACAATGCTTACTCTATCATTCAAATATTTGCCTAAGCACCACAAAGACTAAAAGACCTTTTTGACTAAGAAGGAAAGAGGTGGAATTTTCAAAATAAATCTTTTTTATAAAGACCAGAATAGCAGGATTAGTTGCCTCTTCAGACCCTGTCTGCAATTTCTGGAAAGAAAATTCGTGTTATCATGGAGGACTTCAGTCTGGGACACACATGCTTGAAGTTTCATGTAGTCACTAGTAAAACATCACTGTAGTGTCTAAAAATGTAACCCAACAAGAGGTAACTCTATTTTAACACCTCATTGTAATGCCTAAATATGAATTGATCACTGGCTACAAGTTGGCGGTTGCCTAGAAACCAGTGATCATGACCTGATTATGTTCATTAAAGGCAAAAAAAGACAGACCCAACCCGTGGTTCTTCAAAAGGTCTAATTTCCCAAAGCTGCAGAAAAATATTAATGAAATTGATTGGAAGAAAAAAATTAGACAGAAAAATGTGAATAGAAATTCAGAGTTGTTTAAGAAGAATCTAGTAGATGCGCAAAAAGTCACAATTCCACAATGTTGAAGACAACACCTTTGGTTAAAAGCCTATCCTGGTTAAGATGGGAAGCAAAGGTAGAAATAAATATATATATTCACACACACACAAATGAAAAAGGGGAGATAGATAGCAATCAATAGAAATTAGAGGTAATGAAGTGTAGAAAATTGATAAGGAAGCTAAAGACATCGGGGAAAAATCCATGGCTGGCAAACCCAAGGTTGATGTATTCATATGACAAGAGGCTGATGAACTATCATCCAGTTCATTAATAACCGAGGAGAATGTTAAACAACATCTTCTAGGGATAAACATTTTAAAATCAGCAACTTGGATAACTTGCACCCAGGAGACTTGAAAGAGTTAGCTGAGCAGATCTCTCATCCACTTATCTTAGTTTTTAATAAGTCTTAGAATACTGGGGGAATTCGAGAAGGCTGAAAAAGTTCAGAAGTGCCAATATTCAAAAGGAAAAAGTGGGATGACTCAGGTAATTACAGGCTGGTTAGCTTGACATCAGTTTTTTGAAAAATAATGGACAAATTTATATGGATTCAATCAATAGAAAATGAAAGGACAGGAATATATTTGATGCTAGTCAACATAGTTACTGGAAAATAGATCTTATCAAACTAACCTGATTTCATTTTTTGATAAGATTACAGGTTTGACTGATAAAAGTTAATTGGGCTGACATAAAATACTTAGACTTTTGTAAGGCATTTGACAGTCCAGTGTGACATTCTGATAAAAGGAATTCAATTATTTTGATCAGTGATCTGGAAGTAAATATAAAATCATTACTAGTAAAATTTACTGATAGTGCAAAGATTGACAGAGTGGTAAATACTGACATGTCAGTTATACAGACTGACCTTTATCTCTTCATATGTTGAGCTCATTTGAACAGAATACGCAAGCCCATTAAAAGGTCATCTAAGAACAAAGAAGATAGGTCCCACTTACAAGCTGTGAGACTGTATCTTGGAATAAAATAACACTGAAAAGGGCTTAAGGCTTGTGGGAGATAACCAGCTGAACATGAACTTCCCGTGCCATGTTGTAGCTAAGATGACAAATGTGGTCCTTGCATGCATAAACTGGGGAATAATATTATAGGGAGGTGATATTAACAGCATTAAGACAATTACCAAAATACTGTGTGGAATTCTGGTGCCCTCACTTCAAAATGGATGTAGAAAAACTGGAAAGCAGCTTTATAACTTCCACTTTTCTTTAACATTCCATAGTATTTCCTTCGGTCCTCTGTACCTGAAACGTTCTGAAAGATGTATACAAGTGTTATTGTCTTAATTTACATGTGCCAGAGATAGATACATTTTATCTCCTGCCTGAAAAAAGCCTGTTTGTCAACTCTGCCTGGGTGTATAATTTAAAACACATTTTTAGTAGGTATGCATATCTCCTTACAAACCGGCCATCGTAGTGCTTATGATGACCAGTATGACATAAGCTTTCATTTGATACTTCATACATCATTCTTTATAGAAAAATACTCCAACAGCAGTGTGTTAGGCATAATGAGTTTCTCAGGCGTGAGATGAGTATTTGATACAGAGAACCAGTGGGCCTCTGTGTCACAGGTCTTTTCCAGCCCATGCAGCCTCTGATTAATCCAAGGTATAAGGTATGTATCAAATTTAGACATTGTATCTACTTTGCAGAAGCTTAGGACCAGCACAATCACACTACACCATTTACCATGAGATTCCTCCATTACCCCCCGCTCCTTGTGGGGCATGCTCTGCAGTTCTTTCATTATGATGGCCCTTAACGATCCAGATATCCAGGAATGGCCCTTCTAAATGGCACAAGCTGGGTTAAGATGAATGTTGTGTTCTATCAAACTGGGGTTGGTAGTGGAAACATCACTAAAGTCTTGAATCAGCTCCTTGGTTTCTTCTTGCAGTGCATGGGACAGGTTTTCTCCTAGAAATACCTCTGTGCGCAGCTCTCAGTATGACACCTAGAGTCCTAACTGGAGTTCCTATGTCAGGGAGTGGATAAAGTATGCTTCTTGGGATTTTCAGGCTGTCGCAAATGGCTAACGCTATTACGGTGGGTCCCATGCTTTCCCTTCGTGTGGCGAGTCAGGGCACCGCCTCTTGCTACTTCAGCTTCTCGAGCTTTCTGCTCTCTCTCCCCTTGGGCAGGGTTTCTATCGGTCCTCTGCACCTGGGAAGTCCCTCTGCCCGTCTCATTTTCCAGCCTGCCTTCCACTATCCCCATTTGTCTAGCCCCCTCATTTCATGCACCCAGGACCGGCGCCAGGGTTTCTGGCGCCCTAAGTGCTGGGCCATTTCACCGCCCCGCGCCCGGGTCTTGCGGCTCTGGTGGAGCTCCACTGGAGCCGCAGGACCAGCAGACCATCCGCAGAAATGCCTGCGGCAGGTCCACCGGAGCCGCGGAACCAGTAGACCCTCCGCAGGTACGACTGCGGCAGCTCCACCGGAGCCGCCTGCTGCCCTCCCGGCAAAATGCCGCCCCCCCCCCATAATGCTGGCGCCCTAGGCAACTGCCTAAGTCGCCTAAATGAAAGTGCCGGCCCTGCATGCCGGCCCGTGTTTCCCCCCTACACGCTTGTGCTCCTTCCTCTTTTATGTTGAACCCCTTTATTCACTACATCCCCTATGATATTGTAGCCTTCTCCTTCCAGTGCATCTGGAGGAGCCAGTATTCCCATACTGTCTCAGTTATCGTGCCCCCCTGTTCCCTGCCTGATTAAGGCATCTTGGTACAGCCTTTCCCCACATTAGTGCCCTCCTCCCCTGCCCCCAGCCTAGCAGGGAGGAGTGGCTCTCCCCTACCCCCCACTTTGCTACTCGTCCCCATCTCCTTTGAGTATGACAGGAGAAATGGCAGGTGGACATCTGCGGGTTGACCCTGCTGCCCCACCTCCACCTGCTCCCCCATTCGGCACTGCAGTTATCCTCTCGACCAAAAGAAATCAGTTTCAATAAAGTTATTTCTAGAATTATTTTGAGCTGAGATCTCTTGAGATGATTAAAATGTTCTCCCATGTTCTGGGGCGGCTGAGGAAGCAGTATGTGCTACTCAGGTTCCTGGGTTCATTGGTAATCTCTCTGGAGTCCAGGGAGATTACTGATGAACTCAGGAACATGAGTAGAACATACCACCTCCTCAGCTGCCCCGAAACATGCCTGGGGCATATAAAAGCTCAGGTTCTTTGGAAAGAGACAAGTTCCATGCAGCTTGGAGTCTCAGGTTAGGAGGCACAGCACATCTGGGGCGGCTCAGGCCAGCCTGGGGCTCCTCTGGGGGCAGTGTCAGGAGTCACCTCCGGGTGAGGTGGTGGGCTTGGGGCTCTGGCCAGGGAGATGCAGAGGGGGTTTGGGGCTCCAGTCGCGGAGAAGTGTGGCCTCAGGTGGAAGGGGCAGGGCTGGGGGGATAGCCTCCCCAAAGGGGAGTTCCACCTGCCGCCCATGCCTCCAGCATAAAGAGACATAACTGAGATCACCCTTGCTGGTCCAGAAGTCAGTTGCTATAACCATCTGGAAGCTGGCTACCCCAGACTGCTACAGGGCATTGCCAACCAGTTGGAGCTGGAAAGTCCACTGTGGATAAATGGCTGGCAGAGGTTTCTGAGGCAATCAGGTGTGTGGTTTACCCCAAGGTGGTGGGCATTAAAGATATTTCAGAGGTAATTGCTGGTTTTGAGACAATGGGGTTTCCAAACTGTGTTGGGGCTGTTGGCAGGACTCGTATGCCCATAGTTTGCTCTCAATGAGCACATGAGCACATAAACTGCAAAGAGCACTACTCCATTGTTATGCAGGTCCTCATGGACCACAGAGGCTGATTTATGAATGTCTACATGGATTGTACTCGAACAGTTCACAATACCAGAGTTTTTGCTACTTGGAAATCTACATTCATGGCTAGGCTGGGACACTATTCCCACCAAATTACATTGACATAAATGGAGTTACTGACCCCACTGTTATTCTGGGGGACTCTATGTTTACCATTTTTTGCCTTGGCTTATGAAACTATTCCCTGATTTCAGAGGCCCTGGCAAAAGAAAGTTTAATTGCAGGTTTAGAATGGGTGTGGTATGTGCTTTTGGCAGATTAAAATCACGTTGGAGATGTTTACAGGCCCATTTGGATGCCAGTGTAACTAATGCTCTCCTCATGACAGTGCCTTGCTATACTCTTCACAACATTAGTGCAGCTGGAGGTGAGCCATTTCCCTGAATGGACCAGCGGGGGCGGGGCAGGGGGCGTTGAATCAGTACCCTCAGCCAGAAAGTGCAGCTGTCACTGCTGGAGCTAGTTGCACTGGGGCAGCAGAAGTCAGAGATGCTTTGTGTTCTCACATTAAGTACTTGGCCCAGTTGAAGAGGAGGAATAGTATCTGTACAAATACACTTTTGCGAGGGAGGGAGGCTAGTTAAATGTTGGTGTGGGGCATTTAGTGCTTTAGGGGGAGTGTGGGCTTGATTGCCATGTGATGTAATTACGAATGACAGTGACTAATGAATTTGGAGGGCAACGTATGGAATGTATTGAAATGTGAATTGCCGTACCTTGGTAAATAGAAGAACACCATTTGTTTACTAATGTATAATTGCTCCTGCTCATGTTTTTAGCTTTGTCATCTGAAATCATGGTTGTATCAAGTGATGCAGTGATAGCAATAAACTTTCTTGAAGGCATAAAAGGTTTTAATTGTCAATGGGAATTAAAACACCCCAAAACAAGTACCAGAAGAATGTTTTCTAAAAATAAAATACTAGAAATACTGCAAACCTGACTCAACCCCCTACCTCTATATGTTTCCTAGCCCTGTTTTCCATGCACTTGGCACGTAGGAGGGACGTGGAGGTATCCACAGGAAAGAGATTGAAGAAGAAAGGGTTTGCATTGCTGCTTACAGCAGACATCCCTCCCATTACTGTAATAATAAACTATAAATTGGAGTCATGCACCTACTGGGCTCTGAGATGGCTTCTGACTCTATCATGTTTGCTGTAAGCTGAGCAGTGGGCTGCTCCTCAGCAAGGGAACAAAGGGGGTGGGAGGGAATCAAACAGCTCTTCCAAGTAAGAACTTTGAATTTGCTGTTGATCCTGATCCACAGCCTGCTCAAGGACTGATTTCATTAACAAAGTCACTTCATGCACCTCACTGGGAGTCTGCTGCTGGCTCCCATCAGTCCCCAGGCTGGATTCAGGGGCCATCAGGGCACCATCCCGGCTGACCAGGTCATCATGAAGCATGGCTGGCTCTATACTAGGCATAGTGCCCGCACCCACTCAAACTTCTTATCATATAGGCATATAGTTGGTGAGCTGGCTGATGTGATGTCCCTGGTCTTTTGGTACTTGCTCTTCCGCCTCTTAATATGCTTCCTGCACTGATCCCAGAAAATCTTCAGAGTTACCAGCTTTTTTAACTATCTGCTGGCACATGTGGTCTTTCCTGGAGCTTTTGCTGAAGTTCAGTTTTATTGGCCTCATACCAGAGAGTCACCAAAATCTGGCTGTGCTTCCATGACCACGAAGCAGCACGTTTTGCAAAAATCTTGCTCTACTTGGTCTCCATTGCAAATCCAGGGGGCTCTCCGATAGCATCCTTGTAGTTTGGTGATCAGAAGAGAATGGCTTAATGCTGAGCTGAGCTGCTGCTGTACGCCAAGGGGTGGAGGGGAGGCTTCTGTTTTCAATAGAGTGGATTGGAGATTTTTGGCTCATGGAATTGTGGGATACTTCTGGCAGACTCCCAGGACATGAGTCAAGTGGGGCTGCATCTACACTGAAAAACAATCGGTCTTAAACCTTGGATCCCACTTGACTCATGCTCAGACCCTGCAGGGTCATGGGACCCTGGGTCTGAGCCCTGGTTAGCACAATTGCAGTAGACACAAGGGGTGTTAGGCTTGAGCCTGAGCTTAAGCATGGGCTTTTGTTGCAGTGTAGACATACTCCTAGGGACCATAGCAGTCTGACGTTTTCGGTTAGTTGAGGATATGGATATATGATTTTAAGAACGTCCAGATCAGTCATTCTTCATAGCAGAGGAATCTCGGAAATAATTTTAGAAACACTAAAGAACAACTAAAGTATTGGAGAATACTCTTTCAATGATACTCAACTCCAAGCACAATCAAGTGATATAATTTAAGGGAGCAGAGAAACTTTGATACACATATGGACTGACACACTTTTGGAGGCACTGTTAGCAAAATATGATAACTTTTCAGCACTTAATGTGGCTGTGATTTGTTCCAGTGAAGTGTGCATAATTCTTAAATATTCTTACATTACTGAGAACTAGGATGCCATAAATCATATTTTCGTATCTTCAGATTTTCTGATTAACCATGCCAAGCTCTGGAACACATGGAATTGAGAAATCTAGCTTGGTGCTTCTTTATAAGCCAAATATTTTTCAGACATCCATTTGTTTTATTGTATGTCCAATTACTATCTGTAGCCTTTCATAAATCTCATTGCCTACGAATATACACTCAGAAAGATTATCTGTAACCAAAATTACTGGTATTTTGTAGTGACAACTAATTAATAATATCTTGATCTTGAAAAGCTATGAGACACTTCCTTCACTAACATAGACCAGAAATTACTCCAGGGAAGAAGTTATTGTGTCAATCTTAAAACATTATTTTTTCTGGGTTCTCACCCAATTTTTTCTTTCAGTTCCCAAGCTATATGTCAGTTAATGTATTTGCCAGTTTCTATTCTATTGCTCAGCAACTGGTTTCTGTTAATGAACTGTCAGTTTGAATAAATCTTTTGTGTGGTTTAGGAGAAGAGAAAACATTGTGTTTTCTGACCTCCTCTTCAGACACACTTTAGGGATTTTTTTAAAGTATGTGCTCACTTTTGAGCTTCAACTTTGCTCTATTGCCTTGTCAGCAGAAAACAAAGTGTGGAATAACTTTTACCTGAGGCAGCTGGGTGATCAGACAGAAAGTATGAAAAATCAGGATGGGAGTGAGAGGTAATAGGAGCCTATATAAGAAAAAGACCTAAAAATCGGGACTGTCCCTATAAAATCAGGACATCTGGTCACCCTAGAGCCAGCCATTGGGAGCTACATCGAATATGGGGAAATTCTCTCAACTATGACCAAGATGACTAGACCTTCAGTATAAACATGCTTATGGTGTATATATGTAAGCAGGATCTGAAGGATGTCCCCCCCTGCCCTTCCTTGATGAAGTGGAGGGAAAGACCTCAGGTGCAGATTGTATTTGCATAAGCATTCCTACTTTGCCTAAGAGATCAGCTGTCGCTGTTTTGGATTAAAATTCACTTTAGTGTAAGATGCAGGTTGGATGCAGAGGGTAATGAAATGTTGTTATTCTTATTGTATGACTAATGGGCCAGAAAATTGTACTTAATATGCCCTAATTGAGGGGTCACCTAAATTTAATTTCACATGCTGAGTGGAGGGTAATGATGTGAAATCCAAGTGAAAGTGCTCCTATTTGGTTGTGTGGACTTATTTAAAACATTCTAGATACAGTTTGACACCCTTCCCCCTCCATCTCCAGTATTTAAAGACAGAGCTGATTGGACTCATGGGAGAGTCCTTGTTTCAGCTCAGTGATCACTAGAGTTGAAATCATCGATGAGCAGATTGAGAGGGCAAAGCCTTAAATCTGCTGTGGGGACAGTGTTGTGAAAGGCAATGCAGAGGATTAAGCAGCAGTGAGGTTCCCCACTACGCAGTGAAATCACTAAGAACTAGTGGAACCTCATAACATGGCATCACAGCTAGGGGCAGAGGTGGAAGCAGGTCGGGAGCAGCTGCAGTGACAACATCAAGCAGTGGCGGAGATAGCATCAAGCAGTGGCAGAGATGAATCAACGTGAGTGCACAGAATTCTGGGACTTTGCTGACTTTGGCCAACCAATTATAAGTGGGGTACAGCAGAGGGTCAAGAGAGTGGTATGTTAGAGCAACATCTGGCCATTGGACTTTCACAGCACAAGATGGGAAACTGAGGCAAAGGCAATACCCAAGATCCCGTGAGGCAGGAGTCACTTACGGTTTGCATACTTTTGAATCATTGTTGCAGTGTTTTTTCAAATTAATGCTGAGTTCTCACTCCCTCTTAATAAAAGTTTACTTTTGTTCTACTCAAGCTCAGTGCTAGTGAGTGGGGTAGTATTGCCTCTTAGAGTTGCCTGTGATGATGGTTGCTTAGTTTTCCCAGACTTCTGGGCCGGGGCTTGAGCTTATTCCTTTTTGTAACATTGAAAGGGACCCCTATATGTTGAACCTGGCCCTTGCTGCTTCCAACACTACCTGACAGAAGGGTTAAATATAAAAGCACTTTTAATAATTTATACTTTCAGACTTTTTTCAAAAGAGAAAAAGGATGATTTTGTGATTAGGCCCTGGAGTGGCACTCAGGAGATATGAGTTTTATTACAAGTTCTGATATGACTTGCTCTGTGATCTTGAGCAAGTCATTTACCTTTTCTGTGCATCTGTTTCCTTATCTGTAGTACAGAAATATGTTATTTACCTTTGTGATGCTGTATGAATGAAATATGACCCACCGACTAAGCCTTCCTGTGGAGGCTTTAGAAAGAATATGGAAAATAGCTGCTCCTGTGAGTCATCAAAGCATATGACTTACTCATGTGACCCTGGACGCCATCGTGTAATTTTCCACCAACTGAGACTGGGAGCTTTGTTTGAGACAGTAAAATTCCATCCACATGGGAGAGGGTATAAAAGAACCTGGAAACGTTTTCATCTTGGCTTCATTTCCTGCTTCATTTCTCTGCACTGGCTTTCTGAAGGAAGCTCTAAACAAGGACTGATGACCCCCAAGCTGTTTGGGTAATTTCCAGAGAGTTTTGGAAAACAGCAGTTTATTCCATCACTGCTTCAAAACTGATATAAGAACTTTGCAATCACTTGCATGCATATGATTTCCTTAACCATTTTAACTCTCTATTTCTTTTCTCTTTATAAATAAACCTTTAGATTTGGTTACTACAGCAGCGTGACCGTTGGGTAAGAGCAGTGTTACATATTGACCTGGCTGTGTGGCTGGTGTCTTGACATCAGAAGAACACTTTGTTTGATGAAAATGGTTTTCAGTTAACCATAAAGCCCAACGTCTAGGTGGTGAGACAAGGGTTGGGATTCCTAAGGAGACTGTATGTTTGATTTCTTGTTAACCAGTGTGGTAAGACAGAAGTTTACTTTTGTTACTGGCTTCATACCTCTAATGGTAGAATAACTACCAGTTTGGGGTGAGTCTGCCCTATTTCTCAGCCGTTTGTCCTCAGTCTGACATCCTCAGCTGTGACCCACTGAGGCACAGTGACAAGTTTACCAACAGGAGTGTTGTAAGGGTAAGTGCATTCATGTTTGTGAGGCACTAAGAAATAAAGGGCTATGAAAACCCTCTTAAGAAGTACATACATAGCACATTTAATAAATGCAACACAGCATTGTTTTGCATAGCGCTTTTCATATACTTGAGGCAGGTCTAAGGAGAATGTGGGGATAAATGCCTTATAGGCCCATGACAAGGTTGCACTGATGTCTGTATTTCCTCAGGCACACCAATTCTCCACTCACCCCAGCCATTGTCTAGCTGTGAGCTTGTATGTGAGTGAGTGAATGTGCCTCATGCTTAAGTGTGGAAGGCTATGGCAAATGCTTAACCATGCTTGCTTTCACATAAAGCCTCCACGGTCTATTTGACCCAACGCACAGATTTTGCACATTCTAGAACAATGTATAGCGGAACTTTCAGGATTAACTATGCAGGGGTCTCTCCTTAATTATCAGTATAACAGTCCCAAGAGGCTTGTATGTGGTAATGTATTTTGAATGTTTTTTAGGAAGAATAACAGGCAGCCAAAGCACTGCGCCTGACACAGAGGACGATCTGCAGACAACAGAAGATATATGCACATATGTCAAAAATATGCAGAGTATGTCCCTAAATCATTTTTGTACCTATAAATATGGACAGATTGAAATGCACAAACAACTTTGCACAGAGTCACAGCTTTACAAAAGTCTAAACCTAGCAGGATTCAAGGGCACATATGGGGAAGACATGATGTGTTTTGCAGGATAGAGTTACATGTAATATACATTTCCACAAGCTACAAGCAGAAAAGTTGAATGCATATATTTATAAAAGGGAGTTGAAGGGCTGAATGATTTAGCAGAAAAGAGAATATGAAATAAAAGAAGCAGCCCAATTTAATTGTAAGCACAGTAATTAGAATTTCTACTCTGAATATTACAGAAAAGAAAATGTTAATGAAAAGGGGAATACCTAGGCTTTACTAACTCATTGCTGATGTAAAGTGAACATTTAAATGGGCACAAATGTTGTGAATGTTGGGCATTTCTATAGTTTGATTTGTGTTAAAATATGAATTAAAATATTCTGGAGTCCTAAAAATGTATAAGTACAAGTGTGTGGTTGAGTCTGTGAAAAAGATCCTTTTTTAGGTTCTAATGAAAAATGTAAATAAGAGCAAGAAACATGGTCTTTTATTTCAATACATTAGTTGGATTTTCGTTCTGATCTACCCTCTGAGGATTCTTTTTTTCCAGTGCGGAATTGACCATGTACTGTATATTGTCTAACATTTTTAAAATTAAAACCAAATGGATGAAATCAGTTTATTGTCTTGCAGATGTTGAAATCCAGTCTTGTTTTAGTTTAGCTACTTACATAGAATTTAAATGTCTCCTGTATATCTATTTTGTATCTTTGTAATAATTCACGATATTGCTTTTCATTAGTGTCCTTTTTCTGTAATTGTTGCTCATTGTTTATTAAATGTCTAACCATTCAACAACAGTTGCCGCATGCACATGCCTGACTGCTCCTTTTATTTTGTCTATGACACAGTGTGTAAATGTTACGTTGCCCTAACATTTGCAACATATGTAAGTTGTACAAAGGCTACTTTTCACTTGTGGTAGTAAAGAAAGACCTTTCCTTCCAGTAACCTTCCCCAGTAATAAAACACAGAGCAATTTGACTCTTATTGGAGATTATGAATAGCAGTTGCTGCTTTTTGTTGTTGTTCCTTTATTCCATGCTAGGCATGATAGACTCCTCCTCCACAACTGATCTTTTTAGATGATTGTTTAGTTGAACAGAGGTGACAGTTTCATAAATCTACAGGAATCATGTTAGCCAAAATTTTCAAAAATGACAAGTAATTTTGAGCATCTCCTTTTTTGGGGAAGTCCCACCCTCTGAAAACCAGGCCCCTTTAAGGTATTGACATTGTATACCCAAAAATGAAAGTACCCATAACCACTTATCACTTCTGAAAATGTTGGTCTTCAGCTTTTCCTTTTTGTTAGGATTGTGGAGTTGTTTTTAATTCACAATCTGGAGTTCCTGGAATGTTCCTGGATTTCCAGTTAGCAGTGACACCTGGAAATGCTTTTCCTCCTCTGTGTCTGGCCAGGATATTAAGACTTTTCCTCTCAGATTTAGAACTCAACATAGTTACCATGGCCCTTACCTGTAGATCAGTTTATGCTATCTGGGATACTCTTGTAGACCCCTCAGAAACTTCAGCTCACACAGAATATGCCTGCTTACTTAGTACTGCCTTTCACAGACAGCTTATTACACCTGTGCTGCAGAGACTGAAATGTATTCGTGTTACTTTGGGTGCCATTCAGAGTGTTATCATCAAATATTACATAGTGTCAGACCTGTCTTTCTTAGAACCTGCCTCTCTTCTTATGAATAGTGTGGTTGCAAAATGTTCCTACAGGCAATTTGTTGATCTCAAGACGTGTAGAATGTCAGTTTTGACAAAATGTCATTTTGGGAAAAAAAAGTCAAAATGAAGCATTTCAACTTTATGAGAATGGAACATTTTGATCTTTAATTTCAAGACATTGTTTATAATAGAATAAAATATATATCTAATATAATTAACATTACATTGAAAAGGTGAAATGTTCCAAATGATACAAAATATTCCAGTTCTAGTTTTCATCCATCTTATTCGTTAGGGTCAGATGAGATGTTCTTGCTAACAGTTGCAGGTTAGTACACCTATTCAACCTCCCTGAAGCAAGAGTCTGAGAAAACTGATAGCTCCCGTAAAAAACTACCCGTGAGTTGTCACTACTCAGTTGAGTCGTTTAATTCAATAAGAGAATGAGAATGCAAAGTGAAGTGTAAAATGCTGTCACTCATGGTGAAATTCTGTGCTGCACATCTAAGAGGCTGTCCTTATTTTTCATTTAAAGAGGCACAGCACAATGAGGCTACAGTGATTTAAAATCCTCTTTGTACCCTCCTGGTTCTGCCCTGCTGCAGGGTCAGGAGCAGCCGCTACCATTATTTAGAAAGTCTAAGGGGGATGCTGCTTAAGTTTTGGCAGCCTGTACCGAGCTACCCAGAATCTTTTCAATGCTAAGTGCTGTAGCTGTAACCCCAGCTCTAGAACCTTCCCTCCATGCCTATGTTTGTGAAGGGGTCCTTGGGACAGCCTGTGGCTCAGTATGAAAACTTAATATAAAATCAAATTCCATTCTCTTTTTCAAGAGAAAGGAAAGTAAAACATATTGCCTCCACTTATGCCCCAAAAGAATGACTGCTAAAGAGAGAGCTAGAGCATTGTCATAATGAGAGCATAACCCCAGTGAATGGATCAATGTGCCTGTTATTTATGAATAAGATTAATGTTCATTGGATATGTCTCCACTGCATTGTAAATTCAGGTCTGTGGGACCTGGGCATGTGGACATGGTATTTCCAAGCCTAAGCTTGAGCATCCACATTGCATTGTAAACCTGGGTTTACAGTTGCTCAACCTGAGTCTCTCATCCATGTTAATGCATCCATTAACACTACACAGATCTTCTAACTCAGGTCTGCACCTTGATCTGCATCCACACTGGAAAACAACAAGGCCTGGACCTGAGTTCCACCCACCTGGCTCTTAGGATTCCTGCAGGCTTGCTGACCTGTCAGAAAAGATTTGCATGTGGAGAATAGTAAGGGTAGGGCTCCAGCCTAAGTCTGAGCCTAAGTTTACAATGTTGTGTAGACATAGTGGCCTCAGTCCGACATCCAAACAAACAAACAAAAACAAAAAAATCCACTGTATTTTTAAAAAGAGATATACCTAAATAAGGCATAGTAAGGCCTTTGGGGTTAATTTCATATAATTTAGACAAGTGTTTAAGAAAATATACTTATACCTCTGGGGCCAACTCCATTTTTCTGTAAGCCTAGAAAAAAGTTGAAAAGACTAGTGATGGATTTTCTTTTGACAGCATCCATTTGCCGTTGTACAGTCAATCAGACTCAATACTACTTGTATGTGTATGTCTCACATCCTTTCAGCCTCACAATTCGCAGCTTCATATATTTCAACAGTGTGGAGACTGCAGCCAAAGTCAAAAGTAAGAAATCTGTAGCCAATAAAGAGGTGGTATTTTGTCCCTGAAATTGAGCCATCATTAGTTAATGAAGACAGACTAAGAAGAAATTAGCTGATGTTAGAGCAAGGAAAAAGAACAGTTGGAAAATGGAGCAAATTACCAAGGGAGGTTGTGAAATTTCCATCCCTGGAGATATATAAGGCTAGATATGACATGTATCTATTAGAGATGGTTGAAGGATAATGAAAGAGGATTAACTATATGACTCACCAGAGGTCCTTTCTAACTCAGTGCTCTGTAATTGCTGAGTTGTAGAAATCCACAAATGCTGAGTGTCCAATGTTCATGAAAATATATCTTGCTTGTTGGAAAGAAAGTTATAGTAAGATACTGTCTATCTTCATAAACACTGATGAAACAATGGTAAAATGCAATTAAAATTGAGATTGTAGCTCTGTTAATGAGGCTATGAAAACATTTTTATAAACTGTAATACACAAGCAGTTGCATATGTTCATTGTAACAAAATGTATAAAGATTGTAGAAGTTCAAAGACCATTATTTTAACCACTATATGTGTCTTGTGAAAGAACTGATGTTGCTTTTTTCTCAAACAAGGAACATGAGCAGAATATTATTATCCTATCCGATTATAAAAAGAATATTTTCAACTTTGTCAGAACATTATAAATGCTGTGATGTATATTCAGTTTGAGGGAAAAAATCTTTTGGGCATCACTAAGTTTGCCACATTGCTTCATCAAAGACAGTAAGGGAGATTAGGTTTCTAAGAAGTACAAAAGTGCTATATTTTGAAAGTGAAGATTTTATAGGCCAGATTTTTAGTTGGCCTAAATAAACATGGCTCCAATGACTTCAGTGGAGCTATTTGATTTACTCCAGCTGAAATTCTGGCCTTATTTTTTGTCTGATTTTGTTGACTGTGTACAATTCTCACATTAACTCCTACTTCGGAAAGAACGCAAGTGTTTGCAGGCCATTTGCTTGCTTTTACAAGGTTTTAGTTTTTGGTTTTTTTCACAGTTTTTCAACATGGATGAGTGTTTGGAAATGAAAAAATGATGCTCTCATTTTATTTTAAATAAAATAAACTCCTTGTTAACCCTGTTCGCCTTACTTCAGTCTTACTGTCAGAAATAAGATTGGATCGAAATTACTTTTTCATTCTCTGTGATTTTGATTTACAAATAGAAAATTCCCTTTGTTTTGGCTAAAGATAAGTTTATTTTTATAGATTACAAATTGAACTAGAGTGCTAAATATATATTCAGATGAGGAATCGAGAAGATCTTTACATTTAAAACAGATTTTTCAGCCTCATCTACTAATAGAGATTAGAAATTTTAATTAATGTATTTTTTCTGCACTTCCTCTCCTTTGCAAGTGTAACCCACTTCTGGGCCACCCCTGATTCCATTTCTTGTTGAGTCTTGGGAAACACTGTTCAATGAGAGGATATGTCACTCTTTCAAAAACTCAGTGTAATATCTTAAATCTATTTAAATTTGGTCCTGGCTTGTTGGTGTGAATTGAAACGTTGCTTGACATTGATTGAAAACCTTCTTTTCAAGCTTCCTGTGGATTTTGCGGTGCATGAACATGAGATTCTCAGCACAGAATTCTTCACGTAAAGAATCAATCTAGGCTGTGAATTTCAGAATACAGTCAATGCTAAACATTCTCACCTAAATGTTCAAAAGTGCATGTGCAAAAATATATCTGTACTTACATTTGCCCACACCCATGCACGTCCAATCCTTGGCGCACGTACATGTTCTGGATGACATGCATAGAAGTCGGTCACAGCATAACATGCGCATTTGTATGGCTACTTTAGAAAATGTGGGCCTCTCTGAGTATGTCTACATCAGTATAAATGCCCCACCGCATGGCCATGGCTAACCAGGGTCAGCTGACTTGGTCTCACAGGGCTCAGGCTGGGGAGCTAAAAATCTCTAGATGTTTGGGCTCAGGCTGGATCCTGAGCTCTGGGACTCTCCACTCTCTCAGGCCTCCAAATCTCGGGCTCCAGCCCAATCCCAAACATCTACAGAACAAGTTTTCAGCTTCAGAGCCTGAGACCCAAAAACCTGAGTCAGCTGACCCAAGCCAGCAGTGAGTTTTTCATCCCTGTGTAGATGTATCCCATGTTATCTTCTGTATAACTTGTATAATGCAAGTGATGGTTACATTAAGTGATTAAAATATTTTAAGGCACATTGCACTTTCCAAAATCCACATGCTGAAAAGTTAAAGGTTACTATAACCTATTGGAATAATGCCTACCTATATCCAGATAGTTCAATAAAATCATTCAGACTAAAAATATTTTCTGACTCAGACAATAAGCATATTTCTTTACTTGTTTGCTTTTCATCCTTATTTATTACTGAAAGTATTTATGTTTTAAAAGCGCCTGCTGTCATAAATGGATAGGTAAGGTAAGGGTTAAGTTTCTTTTACCTGGAAAGGGTAACCAAACACCTGACCAGAGGACCAATCAGAGAACTGGATTGTTTAAAGTCAGGGGC